>NW_028270189.1:39878901-40178901 GCF_037043375.1 Chiloscyllium plagiosum
GGGGTGAGGGTCATTCTTGGGGCAGTGCATGGGCGGCGGTGAGGGTCAGGCTGGGGGCATTGTGTGTACACGGTGGTGAGGGCTAGGCTGTGGGTGGTGTGTGGATGATGTAGAGTGACAGGCTGGGGGCGGTGTGTGGGCGGCGGGAAGCGTGTGGCCTGGGGCGGTGTGTGGGCGGCGGTGAGGTTAAGGCTAGGGGTGATGTTGGACAGCGCTGTTGGTCAGGCTGGAGGCGGAGTGTGGATGGCAGTGAGGATCAGGCTGGGGGCGGCGTGTGGACGGCAGTGATGGTCAGGCTTAGTGTGGTGTGTGGACGATGGTGTGGGTCAGGCTGGGAAGGTATTGGACGGCGGTGAGGGACAGGTTGGTGGCTGTGTGTGGACGGCGGTGTGGGCCAGGCTGGGGTGGTGCTGGACGGCGGTGAGAGTCAGCCTGGTGACGGTGTGTGGTCGGCAGTGAGGGACAGGCTGGGGACGGTGTGTGGATGGCAGTGAGGGACAAGCTGGTGGCAGTGTGTGGACGCCGTGAGGGTCAGTCTGGGGACACTGTATTTGACGTCAATAAGGGTCAGGCTGGGAGTGGTGTGTGGACGATGGTGATGGTCAGGCTGTGGGTGGTTTGTGAGCGGCATTGAGAGGCAGGCTAGAGGCAGTGTGTGGTCGGTGGTGAGGGTCAGGCTGGGGGCAGTGTGTGGACAGCAGTGGGCGTCAGGCTGGGAGCGGTGTGTGAACGGCGGTGACGGTCAGTCTGGGGACGGTGTGTGGGCGAGGATGAGGGTCAGTTTGAAGGCGGTGGTGAGGGTCAGGATGGGGCGGTGTGTGAGCGGCGGTGAGGGTCAGGATGGGATGGAATGGATGGCAGTGAGGGTCAGGCTTGTTGCAGTGTTGGACGGTGGTGCGGGTCAGGCTGGGGGAGATTGGTGGACGGCAGTGGGGGTCAAGCTGGGGGTGGTTGGTGGACGGCGGTGAGGGTCAGGCTAGAGGTGGTGTGTTGATGGTGGTGAGGATCAGGCTGGAGATGGTGTGTTGATGGTGGTGAGGATCAGGCTGGAGGTAGTGTGTTGACAGCGGTGAGGGTCAGGCTGGAGGCGTTGTGTTGATGGCTGTGAGGATCAGGCCGGGGGCAGTGTGTGGACAGCGGTGAGGGTCATTCTCGGGGCAGTGCATGGGCGGCGGTGAGGGTCAAGCTGGGGGCATTGTGTGTACACGGTGGTGAGGGCCAGGCTGTGGGTGGTGTGTGGATGATGTAGCGTGACAGGCTGGGGGCAGTCTGTGGGCAGAGGGGAGCGTGAGGCCTGGGGCGGTGTGTGGGCGGCGATGAGTTTAAGGCTAGGGGTAATGTTGGACAGCGGTGTTGGTCAGGCTGGAGGCGGAGTGTGGATGGCAGTGAGGATCAGGCTGGGGGCGGCGTGTGGACGGCAGTGATGGTCAGGCTTAGTGTGGTGTGTGGACGATGATTTGGGCCAGGCATGGGTCAGTGTTGGACAGCGGTGAGCATCAGGCTGTGGCCGGAGTGTGGGTGGCAGTGAAGGTCAGGCTGGGGATTGTGTGAGGATCGCGGTGAGGATAAGGCTAGGGGCGGTGTGTGAGGGTCAGGCTGGGTGCTACCTTTGGTCGTCAGTCAGAGTCAGGCTGGGGGGTGTGTTCGACAATATTCAGGGTCAGTCTGGGGATGGTGTGTGGGCGATGTTGAGGGTCAGGCTGGAGACGGTGTGTGGGTTTCAGTGAGGGTCAGGCTGGGGGCGGTATGTGGGCAGTGGTGACAGTCAGGCTGGGGGCGGTGTGAGGAAAGCAGTGAGGATCAGGCTGGGTGGCAGCGTGTGGACGGTGGTGATGGTCAGATTTGTGTCAGTGTTGGACGGCGGTGAGCATCAGTCTAGGGGCGGTGTATGAGCAGCGGTGAGGGTCAGGCTAGGGCAGTGTGTGCTCAGCATTGGGGGTCAGGTTGGGCGCAGAGTGTGAACGGCGGTTGGGGTCAGGCTGGGGCTGTATGTGTCCGGAGGGGAGGGTCAGAATGTGGTCAGTGTGTGGATGGCACTGAGCACCAGGCTGGGGGCTGAGTGTGGACGGCGGTGATGGTCAGGCTGAGGGCGATGTGTGGACGGCGGTGAGAGTCAGGCTGGTGGCGGTGTGTGGGCGGTAGTGAGGGTCATTCTGGGGGTGGTGTGTGGACAGCGGTGAGTTTCAGGCTTGGGGTGGTGTGTGGACGGCGGTGAGGGCCAGCCTTGGGGTAGTTTGTGGACGGCGGTGAGGGTCAGGCTGGTGGCGGTGTGCGGACGGTCGTGAGGGTCATTCTGGGGATGGTGTGTAGGTGGCGGAGAGGACCAGGCTGGAGACGGTGTGAGGGTGGCAGTGAAGGTCAGGCTGGGGGCGGTGTGTGGGCGGCGGTGAGCTTCAGGCAGTTGGTGGTGTGTGGACGGTAGTGAGGGTCATTCTGGGGCGGTGTGTGGGCGGCAGTGATGGTCAGGCTGGAGGCTGTGTGTACGGCGGCGAGGGTCGGGATGGGGATGGTGTGTGGACGGTGGAGAGTGTCAGGCTGGGGGCGGTGTATAGACAGCGGTGAGGGTCAGGCTGTGTGTGATGTGTCGGCGGCGGTGAGGTTCAGGCTGGGGGCGTTGTTGGGTGCTGTTGGGTGTCAGGCAGGGCGTGGTGTTTGTTCAGAGGGGACGGTCAGGCTGAGGTCGTTGTGTGAATGACGGTGACGGTCAGGCTGGGGGCAGTGTGTAGACGGCGGTGAGGGACAGGCTGGTGATGGAGTTGGACGGCGGTGAGGGACAGGCTGGTGGCGGTGTGTGGACGGCAATGAGGGTTAGGCTGGGGGTGGTGTGTAGATGGCGGTGTGGGTCAGGTTGGGGGTGGTGTGTGAATGGCGGTGAGGGTCAGGCTGGGGGCGGTGTTGGACGGCAGTGAGGGTTAGGCGGGCGGCGGTGTATGGGCGGGGGTGAGGGTCAGATTCGGGGCTTTGTGCGGTCTCGGTGAGGGTCATGCTGGGGATGGTGTGTGGACGGCAGTGAGGATAAGACTGGGGCGATGTGTGGGAGGCGGTGAGGGTCAGGCTTTTGGCAGTGTTGGACGGCGGTAGGGGTCAGGCTGGGGGCAGTTGGTGGACAGCGTTGTGGTCAGGCTTGGGGTGGTTCGTGGACGGTGGTGAGTGTCAGGCTGGGGGCAGAGTGTAGATGGCGGTGAGGGTCAGGCTGGGGTGGGGGGTAGATGGCGGTGAGGGTCAGGCTGGGGGCGGTGTGTGGGCGGCGGTGAGGGTTAGACTCAGGACGGTGTTGGACTGTGGTGATGGTCAGGTTGGTGGCGGAGTGTGCACAGCAGTGAGGGTCAGACTGGGGCATAGCTGGATGGCGGTGGGAGTCAGGCTGTGGATGGTGTGTGGGCGGCAGTGAGGGTCAGGCTGGAGACGGTGTGTGGGTGGTGGAGAGGGTCAGGCTCTGGATTTTGTGTGGTCTTGGTTAGGGTCATGCTGGGGATGGTTTGTGGACGGCAGTGAGGATAAGGCTAGGGGTGATGTGTGGTCGGCGGTGAGGGTCAGGCTTGTGGCAGTGTTGGACGGCAGTGGGGGTCAGGCTGGGGGCAGTTGGTGGACACGGGTGGGGTCAGGCTGGGGTTGGTTGGTGGACGGTGGTGAGGGTCAGGCTGGGGGCGGTGTGTGGATGGCAGTGAGGGTCAGGTTGGGGGCGCTATGTGGATGGCAGTTATGGACAGGCTGACATTGGCTTGTGGACTGCGGTGAGGGTCAGGCTGGGGGCGCTGTGTGCACGGCAGTGAGGGGTAGCCTGGGCATGGTGTGTGAATGGCTATGAGGGTCAGACTGGGGGTGGTGTATGAATGGCTGTGAGGATAAGGCTAGGGACAGTGTGTGGACAACGGTGAGGGCCATGCTTGTGGCAGTGTTGGACGGTGGTGGGGGTCAAGCTGGGGATAGGTGACGGATGACAGTGGGGGTCAGGCTGGGGTAGTGCTTTGACGAAGGTGAGGGTCAGGCTGGGGGTGGTGTCTGGGCGGCGGTGTGGCTCAGGCTGGGGGCAGCGTTGGGTGGCGTTGGGTGTCAGGCAGGGTGTGGTGTCTGTTCGGAGGGGACAGTCATGCTGAGGTCGATGCGTGAATGACAGTGGGGGTCAGGCTGGAGGCGGTGTGTGGACAGCGGCGAGGGACTGGCTGGTGATGTTGCGTGGACGGCGGTGAGGGTCAGGCTGGAGGCGGTGTGTGGATGGTGGTTGTGACAGGCTGGTGATGGTGTTGGATGGCGGTGAGGAACAGGCAGGTGGCGGTGTGTGGACGGCAGTGAGGGACAGGCTTGGGGGTTGTGTGGGGACGGCAGTGATGGATAGGCTGGTGGCGGTGTGTGGATGGCAGTGAGGAATAGGCTGGAGGCGGCGTGTGGACGGCATTGAGGATCAGGCTGGGTGCAGTGTCTGGACGGTGGTGAGGGTCCGGCTTGGGTCAGTATTGGACGGCGGTGAGCGTCAGGCTGGGGGAGGTGTGTGTTCTCAGTGAGGGTCATGCTGTGGGTGGTGTGTGGACGGCAGTGAGGGTCAGGCTTGTGGCAGTGTTGGACGTCGGATGTGTCAGGCTGGGGGCGGTTGGTGGACAGCGGTGTGGGTCAGGCTGGGGGCGGTGTATACACGGCAGTGAAGGTCAGGCTGGGGGTGGTGTGTAGATAGCGTTGAGGGTCAGACTGGGGGCAGTGTATGAACGGCTTTGAGGGTCAGGCTGGTGGCGGTGTCTGGACGGTGGTGAGGATAATTCTGGGGGCGGTGTGTGGGTGGCGGTGAGGGTCAGGCTGGGGGCGGAATCTAGACGGCGGTGAGCATCAGGCTGGGGTCATTGTGTAGATTACAGTGAGCGTCAGCCTGGGGATGGTGTTTGGGCGATGTTGAGGGTAAGGCTGGGGGCGTTGTGTGGGCGGTGATGAGGGTCAGCCTGGGGGCGGTGTGTGGATGGCAGTGAGGGTCAGGTTGGGGGCGCTATGTGAATGGCAGCTATGGACAGGCTGGGGTTGGCTTGCGGACTGCGCTGAGGGTCAGGCTGGGGGCGCTGTGTGCACGGCAGTGAGGGTCAGGCTGGGCATGATGTGTGAATGGCTATGAGGATCAGACTGGGGGTGGTTTGTGAATGGCTGTGAGGATAAGGCTAGGGTCAGTGTGTGGGCGGCAGTGAGGATCAGGCTGGGGCGGTATTGGACAGCGGTGAGGGTCATGCTTGTGGCAGTGGTAGGGGTCAAGTGGGGGCAATTGACGAATGACAGTGGGGGTCAGGCTGGGGTAGTGCTTTAACGACGGTGAAGGTCAGGCTGGGGATGGTGTGTGGACGGTGGTGAGGGTCAGGCCGGGGGTGGTGTGTGGACAGTGGAGAGGGTCAGGCTGGGGTCATTGTTGGACGGCAGTGAGGGTCAGGCTGGAGACGGTGTGTGGGTGATGGCGATGGTCAGACTGGGGGCGTTGTATGTGCAGTGGTGAGGGTCAGCCTTGGGGTCTTGTGTGGACGGTGGTGAGGTTCAGGCTGGGGATGGTGTGTTAATGGCGGTGAGGGTCAGGCTGGTGGCGGTGTGTGGATGGTGGTGATGGTCAGGCTGGGGGTGGTGTGTGGACGGTGGTGAGGGTCAGGCTGGTGGCGGTGTGTGAACGACTGTGAGCATAAGGCTAGGGCCGGTGTGTGGGTGGCAGTGAGGGTCAGGCTTGTGGCAGTGTTGGACAGTGGTGGGGGTCAGGCTGGGGGGGTTGGTGGATGGCAGTGGAGATCAGGATGGGGCGGTTGGTGGACAGCGGTGAGGGGCAGCCTGTGGGTGGTGTGTGGACGGTGGAGAGGGTCAGGCTGGGGGTGGTGTGTGAACGTCTGTGAGGATAAGGCTAGGGTCGGTGTGTGGGCGGCAGTGAGGGTCAGGCTTTTGAGGTGTTACACAGTGGTAGGGGTCAGGCTGGTGGGTTTGGTGCATGGCAGTGGAGATCAGGATGGGGCGGTTGGTTGACAGCGGTGAGGGGCAGGCTGTGGGTGGTGTGTTCGACGTCGATGAGGATCAGGCTGGGGGCAGTGCATGGACGGCGGTGAGGGTCAGGCTGGGGGAATTTGGTGGACGGTGGTGAGGGTCATGCATGGGCGTGTGTTGGTGGTGGTGAAGTTCAGGCTGGGGGCGGTGCAAGGACGGCGGTGAGGGTCATGCTGGGGGAATTTGGTGGATGGTGGTGAGGGTGAGGCTAGGGGCGGTATGTAGACAGCAGTGATGGTCAGCTGGGGGTAGTGCGTAGATGGTGGTGAGGGCTAGGCTGGGTGCGGTGTGTGGAAAGAGGTGGCGGTGTTGGTCAGGCTGGGAGCAGTGTGTGGATGGTGGTGAGGTTCAGGCTGGGGGTGGTGTTGGATGGCGATGGGGATCAATTTGGGGTCGATGTGTGGGCGATGGTGAGGGTCAGGCATGGAGGTGGCATTGAGGGTCAGGCTGGGGGTTGTGTGAGGATGGCAGTGAGGTTCAGGCTGGGGGCGGTGTTGGATTTCAGTGAAGGTCAATTTGGAGTCGGGTGTGTTTGACGTCGATGAGATTCAGGCTGGAGACAGTGTGCGGGCGACGGTGAGGGTCAGACTCGGGGCTTTTTGTAGTCTCGGTGAGGGTCATGCTGGAAATGGTGTGTGGACGGCAATGAGGATAAGGCTAGGGGCGGTGTGTGGGTGGCGGTGAGGGTCAGGCTTGTGGCAGTGTTGGATGGTGTTGGGGTCAGGCTGGGGGTGGTTGGTGGATGGTGGTGAGGGTCAGGCTGGGGGCGGTTTTAGGTGGCGTTGGGTGTCAGGCAGGGGGTGGTATGTGTTCGGAGTGGACGGTCAGGCTGAGGTCGATGCGTTAATGTCGGTGGGTGTCAGGCGGGGGCGGTGTGTGGACGGCGGTGAGACACAGGCTGGTGAAGGTGTGTGGACGGCTGTGAGAGTCAGGCTGGAGTGGCGTGTGGATGGAGGTGAGGGGTACAGGCTGGTGACGGCGTTGGACGGCGGTGAGGGACAGACTGGGGGCAGCGTGTGGACAGCAGTGAGGGTCAGGCTGTGGGTGCAGTGTGTGGATGACAGTGAGGGTCAGGCTGTGGGTGCAGTGTGTGGACGGAAGAGACGTTCAGGCTGGGGGCGGTGTGTGGATGACGGTGAGGGATAGGCTGGAGGTGGCGTGTGCACGGCAGTGAGGGTCAGGTTGGGTGCGGTGTGTGGACAGCAGTGAGGGTCAGGCTTGGGTCAGTGATGGACGGCGGTGAGCGTCAGGCTGGGGACGGAGTGTGGGCGGTGGTCAGGGTCATGCTGTGGGTGTTGTGTTTTCTTGGTGAGAGTCATGCTGTGGGCGGTGTGTGGGCGGCCGTGAGGGTCAGGCTTGTGGCAGTGTTGGACGGCAGTGAGGATAAGGCTAGCGGTGGCGTGTGGGTGGCGGTGAGGGTCAGGCTTGTGGCAGTGTTGGACGGCGGTGGTGTCAGGCTGGGGACGGTCGGTGGACAGTGGAGAGGGTCAGGCTGGGGTTGGTGTTTAGAAGGCATTGAGGGTCAGGCTGGGGGCGGTGTCTGGACGGTGGTGAGGATCATTCAGGGGGCGGTGTGTGGGTGGCGGTGAGGGTCAGGCTGGGGGCGGTATGCAGATGGCGTTGAGCGTCAGGCTGGGGACGTGGTTTGGACTGCAGTGAGGGTCAGGCTGGGGGTGGTGTGTGGGTGGTGGTGGGTGTCAGGCTGGGAGCGGTGTTGGGTGGCGGTGGGTTTCAGGCTGGGGGCGGTGTTGGGTGGCAGTGGGTGTCAGGCAGAGTTGGCGTGTGTTCGGAGGGGAGGATCAGGCTGGTGTTGACGTGTGAACGACAGTGGGGATCAGGCTGTGGGCGATTAGTGGATGGTGGTGAGGGTCAGGCTGGGGGTGAAGTGTGGATTGCGGTGAGGGTCAGGCTGGGGGCGGTGTGTGGACAGTGGTGATGGTCAGGCTGGGGGCGGTGTGTGGACGGCAGTGAGGGTCGGGCTGGGGACGGTGTGTGGACGGCGGTGAGGGTCAGGCTGGGGGCGGTGTGTGTATGAAAGTGCGGGTCAGGCTGGGGGCGGTTGGTGACGGTGGTGAGGATCATTCTGGGGGTGGTGTGTGGGCGGCGGTAAAGGTCAGGCTGGGGCGGTGTGTAGATGGCGCTGAGGGTCAGGCTGGGGGCGGTGTGTGTATGACGGTGCGGGTCAGGCTGGGGGCGGTTGGTGGATGGTGGTGAGGAACATTCTGGGGGTGGTGTGTGGGCGGCAGTGAGGGTCAGGCTGGGGCGGTGTGTAGATGGCGGTGAGTGTCAGGCTGGGGGCGTTGTATGGACTGCGGCGAGGGTCAGGTTGGGACTGGTGTGTGGCTGGCTGTGAGGTTCAGGCTGGGGGAGATGTTGGGTGGTGTTGGATGTCAGCCTGGGGGCAGTGTTGGGTGGCAGTGGGTGTCAGGCAGGGTGTGGTGTGTGTTCGGAGGGGAGGATCAGGCTGGGGCGGTGCGGGACGTTGGTGAGAGTCAGGCTGGGGACGGTTTGTGGATTGCAGTGAGGGTCAGGCTGGGGGCGGTGTGCGGATGGCAGTGAGGGACAGGCTGGGTGCTGTGTGTGGACGCCGGTGAGGTTCAGGCTGGGGGTAGCGTGTGAACGGCTGAATGGATAAGGCTAGGGTCCGTGTGTGGGCGGCAGTGAGGGTCAGGCTGGGGACGGCTTGTGGATGGCAGTGAGGGACAGGCTGGGGGCGGCGTGTGGACGGTAGTGACGGTCAGGTGGGGGGCGGTATGTAGCCGGCGGTGAGGGACAGGCTCAGGGCGGTGTTGGACGGCGGTAAGGGTCAGTTTGGTGGCGGAGTGTGGACAGCGGTGAGGGCCACTCTGGTGCGTAGCTGCACGGCGGGGAGAGTCAGGCTTTGGATGGTCTGTGGATGGCAGTGAGTGTTAGGCTGGGTTGGTGTGTGGATGTCAGTGGGGGACAGGCTGGGGGCTGTGTGTGGACGGCGGATAGTTTCAGGCTGGGGGTAGTGTGTGAGTGGCTGTGAGGATAAAGCTAGAGTCAGTGTGTGGGCAGCAGTGAGGGTCAGGCGGGGGCGGTATTGGATGGCGGTGAGGGTCAGGCTTTTGCAGTGTTGAACGGTGGTGGGGGTCAGACTGGGGGTGGTTGGTGGATGCCGGTGGGGGTCAGGCTGGGGATGGTGTGTGAACAGTGGTGATGGTCAGGCTGGGTTTATTGTTGGACGGCAGTGAGGGTCAGGCTGGAGACGGTGTGTGGACGGTGGTGAGGGTCAGGCTGGGTGTGGTGTGTGGACCGTGGTGAGCGTCAAGCTGGTTGTGGTGTGTGGACAGCTGTGGGGTTCAGGCTGCGGGCAGTGTACAGGTGGCAGTGAGCGTCAGGCTGGAGACGGTGTGTGGGTGGCGGTGAGGGTCAGGCTGGGAGTGGTGTGTGGGCAGTGGTGAGGGTCAGCCTTGGGGTGGTGCGTGGGCGGCAGTGAGAGTCAGGCTGTGGCAGTGTTGGACAGTGGTGGGAGTCAGGCTGGGGGCAGTTGGTTTACAGCAGTGGGTCTGGCTGGGGGTGGTTGGTGGACGGTGGTGTGGGTCAGGCTGGAGCGGTGTGGGACAGCGGTGAGGGTCAGGCCTGGTGGCTTTGTGTGGTCGGAGGTGAGGGTCAGGCAGGGGCGGTGCATGACGGCGGTGAGAGTCAGGTTGTTGATGGTGTGTGGATGGCAGTGAGTGTCAGACTGGGGTGGAGGGTAGATGGCGGTGAGGGTCAGGCTGGGGGCGGTGTGTGGACGACGGTGAGTGTCAGACTCAGGACGGTGTTGGACTGTGGTGATGGTCAGGTTGGTGGCGGAGTGTGCACAGCAGTGACGGTCAGGCTGGGGCATAGCCGGATGGGGGTGAGAGTCAGGCTGTGGATGGTGTGTGGTCGGCAGTGAGTGTCAGGCTGGAGACGGTGTGCGGGCGGTGGTGAGGGTCAGGCTCTGGATTTTGTGTGGTCTAGGTGAGGGTCATGCTGGGGATGGTGTGTGGACGGCAGTGAGGATAAGACTAGTTGTGATGTGTGGGCGGCGGTGAGGGTCTGGCTTGTGGCAGTGTTGGATGGTGGTGGGGGTCAGGCTGGGGGCAGTTGGTGGACAGCGGTGGGGTCAGGCTGGGGGTGGTTGGTGGACGGTGGTGAGGGTCAGGCTGGGGGCGGTGTGTAGATGGCGGTGATGGTCAGGTTGGTGGAGTGTGCACGGCGGTGAGGGTCAGGCTGGAGCGTAGCTGGATGGCGGTGAGAGTCAGGCTGTGGACGGTGTGTGGACGGCATTGAGGGTCAGGCTGGGGGTGGTGTGTGAACGTCTGTGAGTATAAGGCTAGGGTCGGTGTGTGGGCGGCAGTGATGGTCAGGCTAGAGTAGTATTGGACGGCAGTGAGGGACAGGCTTATGGCAGTGTTGTACAGTGGTGGGGGTCAGGCTGGCGGCGGTTGTTGGACAGTGGTGGAGATCAGGCTGGGGGCGGTTGGGTGACGGCGGTGAGTGTCAGGCTGTGGATGGTGTGTGGGCAGTGGTGAGGGTCAGCCTTGGAGTGGTGTGTGGACGGCGGTGAGGGTCATTCTGGGGGCGGTGTGTGGGTGGCAGTGAGGGTCAGGTTGGGTGTGGTGTGTGGATGGTGGAGAGTGTCTGGCTGAGGGCTGTGTGTAGACAGCGGTCAGGGTCAATCTGGGTGTGGTGTGTGGACGGCGGTGGGGTTCAGGCTGGGGGCGGTGTTGGGTGGCGTTGGGTGTCAGGCTGGGGATGATGTGTGTTCGGAGGGGGCGGTCAGGCTGAGGTCGATGCGTGAATGATTGTGCGGGTCAAGTTGGGGGCGGTGTGTGGACGGCAGTGAGGGACAGGCTAATGATGGTGTTTGGACGAAGGTGAGGGTCAGGCTGGGGGTGATGCGCGGTCAGCTGTGAGAGTCAGGCTGGGGGCAGTGTGTGGACAGTGGTGAGGGTGAGGCCGGTGATGGTGTTGGACGGCGGGGAGGGTCAGGCTGGTGGCGATGTGTGGACAGAGGTGGGGTTCAGGCTGGGGCGGTGTGTGGACGGTGGTGAGGGTGAGGCTGGGGGTGGTATGTAGAAAGCAGAGAGGGTCAGGCTGGTGTTGGTGTGTGGACGGCGGTGAGTGTTAGGCTGGGGGTGGTGTGTGGACTGCAGTGAGGGTTAGGCTAGGTGTGGTGTGTGGACATCGGTGGGGATCAGGTTGTGTGCCGAGAGTGGACGGCAGTGATGGTCAGGCTGGGGGCGGTGTGTGGATGGTGATGGGGGTCAATTTGGGGTCGGTGTGTGGGAGGTCGTGAGGGTCAGGCTGGGGCGGCGTTTGAATGGCAGTGAGGGTCAGGCTAGGGGCGGTGTGTGGGCGATGTTGAGTGTCAGGCTGGGGGCGCTGTGTGGATGGCAGTGAGGGAAAGGCTGGGTATGGTGTATGGGCGCCAGTGAAGGTCAGGCTTGTGGCGGTGTTGGACTGTGGTGGAGGTCAGGCTGGGGCGGTTGGTGGATGGTGGTGAGGGTCAGGCTATGTGTGGTGTGTTCGACATCGATGAGGGTCAGGCTGGGGAGTGCGTGGACAGTGGTGAGGGTCAGATTGGAGATGGTGTGTGGGCGGTGGTGAGGGTCAGGCTCTGGATTTTGTGTGGTCTCGGTGAGGGATATCCTGGGGATGGTGTGTGGACGGCAGTGAGGATAAGGCTAGGGGCGATGTGTGGGCGGGGGTGATGGTCAGTCTTGTGGCAGTGTTGGACGGTGGTGGGGGTCAGGCTGGGGGGTTTGTTGGACAGCGGTGAGGGTCAGGCTGTGGGTGGTGTGTAGAAGGATGTGAGGATCAAGCTGGGGGTGGTGTGTGGGCGGCGGTGAGGTTCAGGCTGGGGGCGGTGCGTGGATGGTGATGGGGGAAAATGTGGGGTCGGTGTGTGGGAGGTGGTGAGGGTCAGGCTGGGGCGGCGTTTGAATGGCAGTGAGGATCAGGCTGGGGGCGGTATGTGGGCGATGTTGAGCATCAGGCTGGGGGCGCTGTGTGGATGGCAGTGAGTGTTAGGCTGGGTCGGTGTGTGGATGTTAGTGGGGGACAGGCTGGGGGCTGTGTGTGGACGAGGTTAGGTTCAGGCTGGGGGTAGTGTGTGAATGGCTGTGAGGATAATGCTAGGGTCAGTGTGTGGGCAGCAGTGAGGGTCAGGCTGGGGCGGTATTGGATGGCGGTGAGGGTCAGGCTTTTGCAGTGTTGAACGGTGGTGGGGGTCAGACTGGGGGGGGTTGGTGGATGGCGGTGGTGGTCTGGCTGGGGATGGTGTGTGAACGGTGGTGATGGTCAGGCTGGGGTCATTGTTGGACGGCAGTGAGGGTCAGGCTGGAGACGGTGTGTGGACGGTGGTGAGGGTCAGGCTGGGTGTGGTGTGTGGACCGTGGTGAGCGTCAGGCTGGGTGTGGTGTGTGGACAGCTGTGGGGTTCAGGCTGCGGGCAGTGTACAGGTGGCAGTGAGGGTCAGGCTGGAGACGATGTGTGGGTGGCGGTGAGGGTCAGGCTGGGAGCGGTGTGTGGGCAGTGGTGAGGGTCAGCCTTGGGGTGGTGCGTGGGCGGCAGTGAGAGTCATGCTGTGGCAGTGTTGGACATTGGTGGGAGTCAGGCTGGGGGCAGTTGGTTTACAGCAGTCGATCTGGCTGGGGGTGGTTGGTGGACGGTGGTGTGGGTCAGGCTGGGGCGGTGTGGAACAGCGGTGAGGGTCAGGCCTGGTGGCCTTGTGTGGATGGAGGTGAGGGTAAGGCAGGGGCGGTGCATGCCGGCGGTGAGAGTCAGGTTGTTGATGGTGTGTGGATGGCAGTGAGGGTCAGACTGGGTGCAGTGTGTGGGCGGTGATGAGAGTCAGTCTGGGGACGGTGTGTGGGCGGTGATGAGAGTCAGTCTGGGGACAGTGTGTGGGCGGTGATGAGAGTCAGTCTGGGGACGGTGTGTGGATGGCAGTGAGGTTCAGGCTTGGGGCGCTGTGTGGATGGCAGTGAGGGACAGACTGGGGTCGGCATGTGGACTGCGGTGAGGGTCAGGTTGGGTACGGTGTGTGGATGGCAGTGAGGGACGGGCTGGAGGTTGTGTGTGGATGGCGGTGAGGGTCAGGCTTGGGGTAGTGTGTGAACGGCTGTTAGGATAAGGCTAGGGTCAGTGTGTGGATGGCAGTGAGGGTCAGGCTGGGGCGGTGTGTGGATGGCAGTGAGGGATAGACTGGGGTCGGTGTGTGGACTGTGGTGAGGGTCAGGCTGGGGGTAGTGTGTGAATGGCTATGCGGATAAGGCTAGGGTCAGTGTGTGGGTGGCAGTGAGGGTCAGGCTGGGGCGGTATTGGACGGCGGTGAGGGTCAGGCTTGTGGAAGTTTTGGATGGCGGTGGGGTCAGTCTGGGGGCAGTTGGTGGATGGCGGTGGGGTTCAGGCTGGGGCGGTGTATAGACAGTGGTGAGGGTCAGGCTGGGTCATTGTTGGACGGCAGTGAGGGTCAGGCTGGAGACGGTGTGTGAGTGGTTGTGAGGGTCAGGCTGGGGGCGGTGAATGGGCAGTGGTGAGGTTTAGGCTTGGGGTGGTGTGTGGATGGCGGTAAGGGACAGGCTGTTGGCAGTGTGTGGACAGCAGTGTGGGTCAGGCTGGGGTGGTGCTGGACAGTGGTGTGAGTCAGCCTGGGGACGGTGTGTGAATGGCAGTGAGGGTCAGGCTGGGTGCGGTGTGCGGATGACAGTGAGGGACAGGCTGGGGACAGTGTTTGGATGGCAGTGAGGGTAAGGCTGGTGGCGGTCGGTGGACAGCGGTGAGGGTCAGGCTGGGTGCGTTGTGTGGACAGCAGTGAAGGTCAGGCTGGGGGCAGTGAGTGGACGGCGGTGAGGGATAGGCTGAAGGCAGCATGTGGATGGCGGTGAGGGTCAGGCAGGGTGCGGTGTGTGGATGGCGGTGAGCGTCAGGCTGGGGGCAGTGTGTGGGCGGCTGTGAGGCTCAGGCTCGGAGTGTTGTGTGTTCTCGTTGAGGGTCATGCTGTGGGTGGTGTGTGGACGGTAGTGAGGATAAAGCTAGAGGCGGTGTGTGGGCGGCTGTGAGGGTCAGGCTGTGTCATTATTGGACAGAAGTGAGGGTCAAGTTGGGGCATTAGTGGACAGAAGTGAGGATCAGGCTGGGGCGTTATTGGACAGAAGTGAAGGTCAGGCTGGGGCATTATTAGACGGTGGTAAGGTTCAGGCTGGGGCGTTATTGGACAGCAGTGAGGATCAGGCAGTAGGTGGTTGGTTGACGGCGGTGAGGGTCAGACTGGAGCGGTTGGTTGACAGCGGAGAGGGTCAGGCCGGAGACGGTGTGGGGATGGCAGTGAGGGACAGGCTGGGGGTTGTGTGTGGACGGCGGTGAGGGTCAGGCTGGGGGTAGTGTGTGAACGGCGGTGAGGATAAGGCTAGGGTCAGTGTGTGGGCAGCAGTGAGGGTCAAGCTGGTTGCTGTGTGTGGACGGCGGTGAGGGTCAGGCTGGGGGTCATGTATGAAGGGCGGTGAGGATAAGGCTCGGGTCAGTGTCTGGGCGGTAGTGAGGGTCAGGCTGGGGCGATATTGGATGGCGGTGAGGGTCAGGCTTGGGGCAGTGTTGAACGGCGGTGGGGGTCAGGCTGGGTCGGTCGCTGGATGTCAGTGTGGTTCATGCTGGGGCTGTTGGTTTACAATGCTGAGGGTCAGGCTGGGGGTGGAGTGTGGACAGTGGTGAGGGTCAGGCTGGGGTCATTGTTGGACGACAGAGAGGGTCAGGCTGGAGACGGTGTGCGAGTGGTGGTGAGAGTCAGGCTGGGGGTGGTGTGAGAACGTCTGTGAGGATAAGGCTAGGGTCGGTATGTGGGTGGCAGTGAGGGTCAGGCTAGGGCAGTATTGGACGGAAGTGAGGGACAGGCTTATGGCAGTGTTGGACAGTGGTGGGGGTCAGGCTGGCGGCGGTGGAGATCTGGCTGGGCGGGTGTTTGATGGAGGTGAGGGTCAGGCTGTGGGTGATGTGTTCGACCTCGATAAGGGTCAGGCTGGGGAGTGTGTGGGGGGTGGTTTGGGTCAGGCTGGCGGCGGTGTATGGGCGGTGGTGAGGGTCAGGCTCGGGGCTTTGTGTGGTCTCAGTGAGGGTCATGTGGGGATGATGTGTGGATGGCTGTGAGGATAAAGCTTGGGGCGGTGTGTGGGCGGCGGTGAGGGTCAGGCATGTGGCAGTGTTGGTTGGCAGTGAGGGTCAAGCTGGGGGCGGTTGGTGGACAGCGGTGTGGTCAGGCTGGGGTGGTTAGTGGATGGTGGTGAGGGTCAGGCTGGGGGCAGTGTGTAGACGGCGGTGAGGGTCAGGCTGGGGGTGGTGTGTAGATGGCGATAAAAGTCAGGTTGTGGGCAGTGTGTGGACAGTGGTGAGGGACAGCCTAGTGGTAGTGTGTGGACAGCGGTGAGGGTCATAATGGGGCGGTGCGGGATGGTGGTGAGAGTCAGGCTGGGGAAGGTTTGTGGATGGTATTGAGGGACAGGCTGGGGGCGGCGTGTGGACGGCGGTGAGGATCAGATGGGGGGTGGTGTGTGGCCGGCGGTGAGGGGCAGGCTTGGGATGGTGTTGGGCGGTGGAAAAGAGCAGGTTGGTAGCGGAGTGTGGACGGCGGTGAGGGTCACGCTGGGGATGGTATGTCGACGGTGGTGATGGTCAGGCTGGGGTCATTGTTGGACGGCAGTGAGGGTCAGACTGGAGATGGTATGTGGGTGACGGCGAGGGTCAGGCTGGAGGCGGTGTTTGTGCATTTGTGAGGGTCAGCCTTGGGGTGGTGTGTGGACGTCGGTGAGTGTCAGGCTGGGGGCGGTGTGTTGACAGCGGTGAGGGTCAGGCTGGAGGCGGTGTGCGGGCGGCAGTGAGGGTCAGGCTGGAGACAGTGTGTGTTGCGGTGAGGGTCAGGCTGGGGCGGTGTGTGGACAGCAGTGAGGGTCAGGCTGGTGGCAGTGTGTGGACGGTGGTGAGGGTCAGGCTAGTTGCCGTTTGAGGGCGGCAGTGAGGGTCAGGCTGTGGCAGTGTTGGATGGTGGTGGGGGCAGGCTGGGGGGTTGGTGTACAGCAGTGTGGTCAGGCTGGGGATGGTTGTTGGATGATGGTGAGGGTCAGGCTGGTGGCGGTGTGTGGACAGTGGTGAGGATCAGGCTGGGGCAGTGCTGGAGGGCGGTGAGAATCAGGTTGGGGACGGTGTGTGGATGGCAGTGAGGGTCAGGCTAGGGTCGGTGCATGGATGACAGTGAGGAACAGGCTGGTAGCAGCGTGTGGATGGCGGTGAGTGTCAGGCTGGAGACGGTGTGTGGAAGTTAGTGAGGGTCATTCTGGGGGCGGTGTGAGGGTGCTGGTAAGGGTCAGAATTGAGGTGGTGTGTAGACGGCAGTGCGGGTCAGGCTAGGGGCGGTGTATGGGTGGGGGTGAGTGACAGGCTGTGGTAGTCTTGGATGGTGGTGGAGGTCAGGCTGGGGGCGGTTGGTGGACTGCGGTGAGGTCTGGCTGTGGGTGGTTGGTGTACGGTGGTGCGGTTTACACTGGGGCGGTGCGGGACGGCGGTGAGGGTCAGGTTGGGGCGGTGTGGGACGGTGGTGAGAGTCAGGTTGGGGATGGTTTGTGAATGGCAGTGAGGGTCAGGCTGGGGGCGGTGTGCAGATGGCAGTGAGGGACAGGCTGGTGGTGGCATGTGGACGGCGGTGAGTATCAGGCTGTGTGCAGTGTGTGGACGGCAGTGAGGGTCAGGCTGGTGGCGGCGTGTGGACGGCCGTGAGTGTCAGGCTGGAGGCGGTGTGTGGACGGCAGTGAGGGTCAGGCTGGGGCGGTGCGGGACGGTGGTGAGGTTCAAGTTGGAAACGGTTTGTGGACGGTAGCGAGGGTCAGGGTGAGGGCAGTGTGTGGGCGGCAGTGAGGGACAGGCTTGGGATGGTGTTGGACGGCGGCGAGGGTTAGGCTGGGTCGGTTTGTGGATGGCAGTTAGAGACAGGCTGGGAACTGTGCGTGGATGGAGGTGAGGGTCAGGCTTGGGGTGGTGTGTGAATGGCTGTGAGGATAAGGCTAGGGCCGGTGTGTGGGCGGCAGTGAGGGTCGGGCTGGGGCATTATTGGACAGCAGTGAGGATCAGGCGGTGGGTGGTTGGTTGACGGTGGTGAGGGTCAGACTGGAGACGGTGTGTGGATGGCGGTTAGGGTCAGGCTGGAGATGTTGTGTGGATGGCAGTGAGTTTCAGGCTGGGGACGGTGTGTGGGCAGTGCCGAGGGTCAGCCTTGGGGTGGTGTGTGGACGGCGGTGAGGGTCAGGCTGGTGGCGATGTATGGACGGTAGTGAGGGTCATTCTGGGGAAGGTGTGTGGGTGGTGGTGAGGGTCAGGCTGGGGTGGTGTGTGGACGGTGGAGAGTGTAAGGCTGGGGGCGGTGTGTAGACAGCAGTGAGGGTCAGTCTGGGTGCGGTGTGTGGACGGCGGTGGGGTTCAGGCTGGGAGCGATGTGTGCACTGCAGTGAGGGTCAGGCTAGGGCAGTATTGGACGGCAGTGAGGGTCAAGCTTATGCCAGTGTTGGACAGTGGGGGGTTCAGGCTGGGCGGTTGTTTGACGGCGGTGAGGGTCAGGCTGCGGGTGATGTGTTCGACCTCGATGAGGGTCAGGCTGGGGAGTGTGTGGCCGGTGGTGAGGGTCATGCTGGGGTCATTGTTGGACGGCAGTGAGGGTCAGGTTGGAGATTGTGTATGGGCGGTGGTGAAGGGTCAGGCTCGGGGCTTTGTGTGGTCTCGGTGAGGGTCATGCTGGGGATGGTGTGTGGACGGCAGTGAGGATAAGACGAGGGGAGGTGAGGGTCAGGCTTGTGGCAGTGTTGGATGGCGGTGAGGGTCAAGCTGGGGGCGGTTGGTGGACAGCGGTGGGGTCAGGCTGGGGCGATTGGTGGACGGTGGTGAAGGTCGGGCTGGGGCAGTGCGTGGACAGTGGTGAGGGACAGGCTGGTGGCGGTGTGTGGACAGCGGTGAGGGTCAGGCTGGGGCAGAGTGGGATGGTGGTGAGAGTCAGGTTGGGGACTGTTTGTGGATGGCAGTGAGGGTCAGGCTGGGGGTGGTGCGTGGATGGCGGTGAGGATCAGATGGGGGGCAGTGTGTGGCCGATGTTGAGGGGCAGTCTCGGGACGGTGTTGGATGGCAGAAAGGGTCAGGTTGGTGGCGGAGTGTGGACGACAGTGAGGGTCAGCCTTGGGGTGGTGTGTGGACGGTGGAGAATGTCAGGATGAGGGCGGTGTGTAGACAGCGGTGAGGGTGAGGCTGTGTGTGGTGTGTGGATGGCGGTGGGGTTCAGGCTGGGGCTGATGTGTGGGCGGCAGTGATGGTCAGGCTAGTTGCGGTGTGAGGGCGGCAGTGTGGGTCAAGCTGTAGCAGTGTTGGACGGCGGTGGGGGAATAGGCTGGGGCTGTGTGGAACGGAGGTGAGTGTCAGGTTGGGGACGGTTTGTGGACGGCAGTGAGTGTCAGGCTGGGTGCGTTGTGTGGACAGCAGTGAGGGTCAGTCTGGTGGCAGCGTGTGAACGACGATGAGTGTCAGGCTGGGTGCGGTGTGTGGACGGCAGTGAGGGTTAGGCTGAGGGTGGCGTGTCGCCGGCAGTGATGGACAGGCTTGCTATGGTGTTGGACGGTATTGAGGCTCAGGCTAGGTCGGTGTGTGGATGGCAGTGAGGGACAGGCTGGGGGCTGCGTGTGGACGGCAATGAGGATAAGGCTGGGGCATTATTGGACCGCGGTGAGGGTCAGGCTGTGGGTGGAGTGTGGAGAGTGGAGGGTATCAGGCTGGGGGCGGTGTGTAGACAGCGGTGAGGGTGAGGTTGGGTGCGGTGTGTGGGCGGCAGTGGGGTTCAGGATGGGGCGGTGTGTAGGTGGCGGTGAGGGTCTGGCTGTGGGTAGTGGTGAGGGTCAGAATTGGGGTGGCATATGGATGGTGGTGCGGGTCAGGCTGGTGGCGGTGTGTGTACGTTGTTGAGGGTCAGGCTAGGGGTGGCGTATGGGCAGGGGTGAGTGTCAGGCTGTGGTAGTGTTGGACGGAGGTCAGGCTGGCGGCGGTTGGTGGACAGCGGTGGGGTCAGGCTGTGGGTGGTTGGTGGACAGTGGTGTGGGTCAGGCTGGGGCGGTGCGGGACGGCAGTGAGGGACAGGCTGGTGGCGGTGTGTGGACGGCGGTGAGGGTCAGACTGGGGCGGTGCGGGCTGGCAGTGAGAGTCAAGTTGGGAACGGTTTGTGGACGGCAGTGAGGGTCAGGCTGGGGGCGGGGTGTGGGACAGGCTTAGGATGGTGTTGGACGGTGGTGAGGGTTAGGCTGGGTCGGTGTGTGGGTGGCTGTTAGGGACACGCTGGAGACTGTGTGAAGATGGAGGTGAGGGTCAGGCTGGGGGTGGAGTGTGAACGGCTGTGAGGATAAGGCTCGTGCCGGTGTGTGGGCAGCAGTGAGGCTCAGGCTGGGGCGTTATTGGACAGCAGTGAGGGTCAGGCTGGGGCGTTATTGGACAGCAGTGAGGGTCAGGCTGGGGCGTTATTGGATAGCAGTGAGGGTCAGGCTGGGGCATTATTGGATGGCAGTGAGGGTCAGGCAGGGGCATTATTGGATGGTGGTGAGGTTCAGGCGAGGGTGCTATTGGACGGCAGTGAGGATCATGTGGTGGGTGGTTGGTTGACGGCGGTGAGGGTCAGACTGGGGCGGTTGGTTGACGGCGGAGAGGGTCAGGCTGGAGACAGTGTGTGGGTGGCAGTGAGTTTCAGGCTGGGGACGGTGTTTTTGGCAGTGCTGAGGGTCAGCGTTGGGGTGGTGTGTGGACGGCAGTAAGGGTCAAGCTATGGCGGTGTGTGGGTGGTGGTGAGGGTCAGGCTGGGGTGGTGTGTGGATCGTGGAGAGTGTCAGGCTGGGGGCGGTGTGTAGACAGCAGTGAGGGTCAGTCTGTGTGCGGTGTGTGGACGGCGGTGGGGTTCAGGCTGGGGGCGGTGTGTGGATGGCGGTGAGGTACAGGCTGGTGACAGTGTGTGGGTGGCGGTGAGGGTCAGGCTGGGGGTGGTGTGTGGATGGCTGTGAGGGTCAGGCTGTGGGTGGTGTGTGATCGGCGGTGAGGGACAGGCTGGTGGCGGTGTGTTGACGGTAGTGAGTGTCAGGTTGGGGCCGTGCTGGACGGCGGTGAGATTCAGCCTGGGGACGGTGTGTTGACGGCAGTGAGGGTCAGGCTGGGGGTGGAGTGCGGATGGCATTGAGGGTCAGGCCGGGGACAGTGTGTGGATTGCGGTGATGGATAGGCTGGGGGTGGTTTGTGGATGGCGATGAGGGTGAGGCAGGGTACGGTGTGTCGACAGCGGTGAGCGTCGGGCTTGGGTCAGTGTTGGACGGCAGTGAGGATCAGGCTCGGGGCGGTGTGTGAGCGGTGGTGAGGGTCTGGGTTAGGGCGTTGTGTGTTCTTGGTGAGGGTCATGCTGTGGGTGGTGTGTGGATGGCAGTGAGGATAAAGCTAGAGGCGTTGTGTGGGCGGCCATGCGGGTCAGGCTTGTGGCAGTGTTGGATGGTGGTGGTGTCAGGCTGGGGACGGTTGGTGGACAGTGGTAAGGGTCAGGCTGGGGTCGGCGTGTAAACGGCAGTGAAGGTCACGCTGGGGGTGATGTGTAGATGGCATTGAGGGTCAGGCTGGGAACGATGTCTGGACGGTGGTGAACTTCACGCTGGAGGCGTTGTGTGGACTACAGTGTGGGTCAGGCTGGGGGTGGTGTGTGGGTTTCTTTGAGGTTCAGGCTGGGGGATGTGTTGGGTGGCGGTGGGTATCAGGCTGGGTGCGGTGTGTGGACGGCGGTGAGTTTCAGGCTGAGGGTGGTGTTGAGTAGCGTTGGGTGTCAGGCAGGTGGTGGTGTGTTATTGGAGTGGACCGTCAGGCTGTGATCGATGCGTGAATGACGGTGGGGGGTCAGGCTTGTGACGGTGTGTGGGTGGCGGTGAGGGTCAGGCCGGGGGTGTTGTGTGGACGGTGGTGAGGGATAGGCTGGTGACGGTGTTGGACGGTAGTGAGGGACAGGCTGGTGGCGGTGTGTTGATGGCAGTGAGGGTCAGGCTGGTGGCGGTGTGTTGACGGCAGTGAGAGTCAGGCTCGGGCAGTGTGCGGATGGCAGTGAGGGACAGGCTGGGGGCAGCGTGTGGACGGCAGTGAGGGTCAGGCAGTGTGCGGTGTGTGGACGGCAGTGAGGGTCAGGCTGGGGGCTGTGTTTATATGGTAGTGAGGGACAGGCTGGAGCGGTGCTGGACGGCAGTGAGAGTCAGCCTGGGGATGGTGTGTGGACAGCATTGTGGGTTAGGCTGGGATCAACGTGTGGACGTCAGTGAGGGTCAGGCTGCGGGCGGTGTTTGGACGGCGGTGAGGGACAGGCTGGAGGCGGCGTGTGGACGGCGGTGAGGGTCAGGCTGGGGTCAGTGTTGGACGGCGGTGAGCGTCAGGCTGGGGGCGGTGTGTGGGGGCAGTGGTGAGGGTCTGGCTCGGGGCGTTGTTTGTTCTCAGTGAGGATCATGCTGTGGGTGGTGTGTGGGACCACAGCATGAGGATAATGCTAAGGGCGGTGTGTGGGAGGCTGTGTGGGTCAGGCTTGTGGCAGTATTGGACAACGGTGGTGTCAGGCAGGGGGCAGTTGGTGAACAGCGGTGAGGGGCAGACTGGGGTCGGCGTGTACACGGCAGTGAAGGCCAGGCTCGGAGGGGTGTGTAGATGGCGTTGAGGGTCAGACTGGGGACGGTGTGTGAATGGCATTGAGTGTCAGGCTGGGAACCGTGTCTGGATGGTGGTGAGGGTCATCCTGGAGGCGGTGTGTGGACTGTGGTGAGGGTCAGGCTGGGGGTAGTGTGTGGGTGGCTGTGAGGTTCAGGCTAAGGGCAGAGTTGGGTGGTGGTGGGTGTCAGGCTGGGGGCGGTGTTGTGTGACGGTGGGTGTCAGGCAGGCGTTGGTGTGTGTTCGGAAGGGAGAATCGAGCTGGTGTTGGCGTGTGAACGACGGTGGGGGTCAGGATGCGGGCGGTGAGTGTACGATGGTGCGGGTCAGGCAGGGGGCGGCGTGTGGACGGTGGTGAGGTTCAGGCTGGGGCCGGTGTGTGGATGGTGGTGAGGGTCAGGCTGGGAGTGATGTGTGGACAGCAGTGAGGATCAAGTTTGGCGCAAGGAGTGGATGGCGGTGGTGGTCAGGCTGGGGGTAGTGTGTGGATGGTGGTGAGGTTCAGGCTGGGGGCGGTGTTGGATGTCGGTGACGGTCAATTTGGGGTCTGTGTGTGGGAGGTGGTGAGGGTCAGGCTGGGGGCAGCATTTGGATGGTAGTGCGGGTCAGGCTGGGGGCAGTGTGTGTACAATGGTGTGGGTCAGGTTGGGGGCGGCGTGTGGATGGCAGTGAGGGTCAGGCTGGGGGCGGTGTGTGGATGGTGGTGAGGGTCAGGCTGGGGGTGGTGTGTGGACGGCTGTGAGGGTCAGGCTGGGGGTTCTGTGTGGACGGCGGTGAGGGTCAGGCTGCGGGCGGTGTGTGGATGGTGGTGAAGTTCAGGCTGGGGGCGGTGTGTGGATGGCAGTGAGGGTCAGGCTGGGGGCGGTGTGTGGATGATGGTGAAGTTCAGGCTGGGGGCGGTGTGTGGATGGTGGTGAGGATCAGGCTGGGGGCGTTTGGTGTACGGTGGTGAGGGTGAGACTGGGGCGGTTTGTAGACAGCGGTGAGGGTCAGGCTGGGGGTCATGCGTTGATGGTGGTGAGGGTCAGGCTGGGGGTGGTGTGTGGACAGCGGTGGGGATCAGGTTTGGTGCAGAGAGTGGATGGCGGTGGTGATCAGGCTGCGGGTGATGTGTTGATGGTGGTGAGGTTCGGCTGGGGGCGGTGCTGGATGGCGGTGAGGGCCAATTTGGGGTCGGTGTGTGGGAGGTGGTGAGGGTCAGTCTGGGGGCGGCGTTTGGACGGCAGTGAGGGTCAGGCTGGGGGTGGTGTGTTGGGCGTCAATGTGGGTCTGCCTGGGGATGGTGTGTGGGTGTTATTGAGGGTCCGGCTGGGGTCAGTGTGTGGGCGGTGATGAGTGTCAGGCTGGTGGTGGTGTATGGACGGTGGTGAATGTCAGGCTGGGGGTGGTGTGAAGACAGCGGTGAGGGTGAGGCTTGGTGCGGTGTGTGGACGGTAGTGGGTTTCAGGCTGGGGGCAGTGCGCGGGCGGCAATGAGGGTCATGCTGGAGACAGTGTGTGGGTGGCGGTGAGGGTCAGGCTGGTGGCGGTTGGTGGATGGTGGTGTGGGCCAGGCTGGAGCGGTGCGGGATGGCGGTGTTGGACAGGCTGGTGGTGGTGTGTGGACGGCAGTGAGGGTCAGGCTGGGGCAGTGCGGGACGGCAGTGAGAGTCAGGTTGGGGACGGTTTGTGGATGTTTGTGAGGGTCAGGCTGGGAGCGGTGTGTGGACAGCGGTGAGGGTCAGGTTGGGGACGGTGTGTGGATGGTTGTGAGGGTCAGGCTGGGAGCGATGTGCGGATGGCAGTGAGGGCCAGGCCGGGGGCGGTGTGTAGATGGCGGTAAGGGTCAGGGTGGTGGCGGTGTGTGGACGGTAGTGAGGGTCAGGCAGGCGCCGGTGTGTGGCTGGCGATGACACACTGTGACACTCTCTGACAGACTGTGACACACTCTGACCCGCTCTCAGACACACTGTTACACTCTCTTAGACAGACTGTGACACTCTCTGTCTCTCTCTGACACTCTGCGACACACTGTGACACTCTGTGAATCTCTGAGACTTTGAGACACACTGTGACATTCGCAGACCCTCACTGACACTCTCTGAGACACAATGTGACACTCTCTGACAGACTGTAACACTCTCTGACCGACTGTGACACACTCTGACACATGGTGAAATTCTCTGTGACACTGTAACACTCTTTAAGACACACTGTGACACTCTCTATCTACCTCTGAGTCACACTATGATTCTCTCTAAGACTGACACACAATGACATTCTCTGACCTTCTCTAACAATCTCTGAGGCATATTGTGACATTCTGACACTCTCTGACACTCTCATAGACACACAGTGACTTTCTCTGACTCTCTGAGACACACGTGACACTCTCTGACAGTCTCTGAGAAAAATTGTGACACTTTCTGACTCTTTCTGTCACTCTCTGAGACACACTGTAACACTCTCTGACAGACTATGACCCTCTCTGAAACAAACACTGACCCTTTCTGAGACACAGTATGTTCCACTGTGACACTCTCTGACTCTCTCTGACACACTCTGAAATACACTGCAACCTTCTCTTACAGACTGTGACACACTGTTACACACTCTGATACACAGTGTGAGACTCTCTGTGACACACAGTGGCACACTCTGACCCTCTCAGACACTCTCTGTGACACATTGTGACACTCTTTGACAGACTGTGACACACTATGACAGTCTCTTAGACACACTGTGACACTCTCTGATTATCTCTGACACTTTGAGACACACTCTGACACTATGTGACTCTCTCTGACACTCTGAGACACACTGTGACACACTCTGACTCTCTCTGACTATCTCTGAGTCACACTATGATCCTCTCTAACATTCTCTGTCTTTCTCTGACACCCTCTGAGGCAAACTGTGACATTCTCTGACAGACTGTGACACACTCTGACTCTCTCTGAGACAGACTGTGACCCTCTCTGACGCTCTCTGACACTCTCTTAGTCACACGGTGACACTCTCTGACTCTCTCTGCCACTCTGAGACACACTGTGACACTCTCTGACAGACTGTGACACACTCTGAGACACACTGTGACACTCTCTGACACTCTCTGTGACATTTCCTAGCACTTCTGAAACACTCTGTGACACTCCCTGACAGACAGTGACACACTGTGACACTCTGAGACTGACTGTGACACTCTATGACTCTACCTGACGCTCTGAGACACACTGTGACACTCACTAAGACACACTGTGACACTCTCTGACTCTCTCTGACACTCTCTCAGACACACTGTAACACTCTCTGACACTTTGAGATGCACTGTGACACTCTCTGATCCGATCTGACAATCTCTGAGACACACTGTGACACTCTCTGACTCTCTCTGAAACACACTGTGACACTCGCTGACAGATTGTGACACATTATGACTCTCCCTGAATCTCTGAGACACACTGTGACACTCCCTGACTCTCTCTGAAACTCTCTGTGGCACTCTCTGACACTGTTTGAGACACACTGTGACACTCTCTGGCACTTTCTCCAACACACTGCGACACTCTCTGATCCTATCTGACACTCTCTGAGGCAGACTGTGATACTTTCTGACTCTCTCCGACTCACTCTGAAATATACTGTAAACTTCTCTGACAGACTGTGACAGACTGTGACACACTCTAGAGAGACTGTGACACTTTCTGACTCTATATGACTCTCTGAGACACACTGTGACACTCACTGAGACACACAGTGAAACTCTCTGACAGACTGTGACACTCTGACTCTCTCTGAGACTACTTTAGACACACTCTCGCACTCTGAGACAGACTGTGACACTTTCTGACTCTCTCTGACTCTCTGAGACACGCTTTGACACTAACTGAGACACACTGTGACACTCACTGAGACACACTGTGACACTCTCTGACAGTCTCTGAGAAAGATTATGACACTTTCTGACTCTTTCTGTCACTCTCTGAGACACACTGTAACACTCTCTGACAGACTATGACCCTCTCTGAAACAAACACTGACCCTTTCTGAGACACAGTATGTTCCACTGTGACACTCTCTGACACACTCTGAAATACACTGCAACCTTCTCTTACAGACTGTGACACACTGTTACACACTCTGATACACAGTGTGAGACTCTCTGTGACACACAGTGGCACACTCTGACCCTCTCAGACACTCTCTGTGACACATTGTGACACTCTTTGACAGACTGTGACACACTATGACAGTCTCTTAGACACACTGTGACACTCTCTGATTATCTCTGACACTTTGAGACACACTGTGACACTATGTGACTCTCTCTGACACTCTGAGACACACTGTGACACACTCTGACTCTCTCTGACTATCTCTGAGTCACACTATGATCCTCTCTAACATTCTCTGTCTTTCTCTGACACCCTCTGAGGCAAACTGTGACATTCTCTGACAGACTGTGACACACTCTGACTCTCTCTGAGACAGACTGTGACCCTCTCTGACGCTCTCTGACACTCTCTTAGTCACACGGTGACACTCTCTGACTCTCTCTGCCACTCTGAGACACACTGTGACACTCTCTGACAGACTGTGACACTCTCTGAGACACACTGTGACACTCTCTGACACTCTCTGTGACACTTTCTAGCACTTCTGAAACACTCTGTGACACTCTCTGACAGACAGTGACACACTGTGACACTCTGAGACTGACTGTGACACTCTATGACTCTACCTGACGCTCTGAGACACACTGTGACACTCACTAAGACACACTGTGACACTCTCTGACTCTCTCTGACACTCTCTCAGACACACTGTAACACTCTCTGACACTTTGAGATGCACTGTGACACTCTCTGATCCGATCTGACAATCTCTGAGACACACTGTGACACTCTCTGACTCTCTCTGAAACACACTGTGACACTCGCTGACAGATTGTGACACATTATGACTCTCCCTGAATCTCTGAGACACACTGTGACACTCCCTGACTCTCTCTGAAACTCTCTGTGGCACTCTCTGACACTGTTTGAGACACACTGTGACACTCTCTGGCACTTTCTCCAACACACTGCGACACTCTCTGATCCTATCTGACACTCTCTGAGACAGACTGTGATACTTTCTGACTCTCTCCGACTCACTCTGAAATATACTGTAAACTTCTCTGACAGACTGTGACAGACTGTGACACACTCTAGAGAGACTGTGACACTTTCTGACTCTATATGACCCTCTGAGACACACTGTGACACTCACTGAGACATACAGTGAAACTCTCTGACAGACTGTGACACTCTGACTCTCTCTGAGACTACTTTAGACACACTCTCGCACTCTCTGAGACAGACTGTGACACTTTCTGACTCTCTCTGACTCTCTGAGACACGCTTTGACACTAACTGAGACACACTGTGACACTCACTGAGACACACTGTGACACTCTCTGACAGTCTCTGAGAAAGATTATGACACTTTCTGACTCTTTCTGTCACTCTCTGAGACACACTGTAACACTCTCTGACAGACTATGACCCTCTCTGAAACAAACACTGACCCTTTCTGAGACACAGTATGTTCCACTGTGACACTCTCTGACACTCTCTGACACACTCTGAAATACACTGCAACCTTCTCTTACAGACTGTGACACACTGTTACACACTCTGATACACAGTGTGAGACTCTCTGTGACACACAGTGGCACACTCTGACCCTCTCAGACACTCTCTGTGACACATTGTGACACTCTTTGACAGACTGTGACACACTATGACAGTCTCTTAGACACACTGTGACACTCTCTGATTATCTCTGACACTTTGAGACACACTGTGACACTATGTGACTCTCTCTGACACTCTGAGACACACTGTGACACACTCTGACTCTCTCTGACTATCTCTGAGTCACACTATGATCCTCTCTAACATTCTCTGTCTTTCTCTGACACCCTCTGAGGCAAACTGTGACATTCTCTGACAGACTGTGACACACTCTGACTCTCTCTGAGACAGACTGTGACCCTCTCTGACGCTCTCTGACACTCTCTTAGTCACACGGTGACACTCTCTGACTCTCTCTGCCACTCTGAGACACACTGTGACACTCTCTGACAGACTGTGACACTCTCTGAGACACACTGTGACACTCTCTGACACTCTCTGTGACACTTTCTAGCACTTCTGAAACACTCTGTGACACTCTCTGACAGACAGTGACACACTGTGACACTCTGAGACTGACTGTGACACTCTATGACTCTACCTGACGCTCTGAGACACACTGTGACACTCACTAAGACACACTGTGACACTCTCTGACTCTCTCTGACACTCTCTCAGACACACTGTAACACTCTCTGACACTTTGAGATGCACTGTGACACTCTCTGATCCGATCTGACAATCTCTGAGACACACTGTGACACTCTCTGACTCTCTCTGAAACACACTGTGACACTCGCTGACAGATTGTGACACATTATGACTCTCCCTGAATCTCTGAGACACACTGTGACACTCCCTGACTCTCTCTGAAACTCTCTGTGGCACTCTCTGACACTGTTTGAGACACACTGTGACACTCTCTGGCACTTTCTCCAACACACTGCGACACTCTCTGATCCTATCTGACACTCTCTGAGACAGACTGTGATACTTTCTGACTCTCTCCGACTCACTCTGAAATATACTGTAAACTTCTCTGACAGACTGTGACAGACTGTGACACACTCTAGAGAGACTGTGACACTTTCTGACTCTATATGACTCTCTGAGACACACTGTGACACTCACTGAGACATACAGTGAAACTCTCTGACAGACTGTGACACTCTGACTCTCTCTGAGACTACTTTAGACACACTCTCGCACTCTCTGAGACAGACTGTGACACTTTCTGACTCTCTCTGACTCTCTGAGACACGCTTTGACACTAACTGAGACACACTGTGACACTCACTGAGACACACTGTGACACTCTCTGACAGTCTCTGAGAAAGATTATGACACTTTCTGACTCTTTCTGTCACTCTCTGAGACACACTGTAACACTCTCTGACAGACTATGACCCTCTCTGAAACAAACACTGACCCTTTCTGAGACACAGTATGTTCCACTGTGACACTCTCTGACACTCTCTGACACACTCTGAAATACACTGCAACCTTCTCTTACAGACTGTGACACACTGTTACACACTCTGATACACAGTGTGAGACTCTCTGTGACACACAGTGGCACACTCTGACCCTCTCAGACACTCTCTGTGACACATTGTGACACTCTTTGACAGACTGTGACACACTATGACAGTCTCTTAGACACACTGTGACACTCTCTGATTATCTCTGACACTTTGAGACACACTGTGACACTATGTGACTCTCTCTGACACTCTGAGACACACTGTGACACACTCTGACTCTCTCTGACTATCTCTGAGTCACACTATGATCCTCTCTAACATTCTCTGTCTTTCTCTGACACCCTCTGAGGCAAACTGTGACATTCTCTGACAGACTGTGACACACTCTGACTCTCTCTGAGACAGACTGTGACCCTCTCTGACGCTCTCTGACACTCTCTTAGTCACACGGTGACACTCTCTGACTCTCTCTGCCACTCTGAGACACACTGTGACACTCTCTGACAGACTGTGACACTCTCTGAGACACACTGTGACACTCTCTGACACTCTCTGTGACACTTTCTAGCACTTCTGAAACACTCTGTGACACTCTCTGACAGACAGTGACACACTGTGACACTCTGAGACTGACTGTGACACTCTATGACTCTACCTGACGCTCTGAGACACACTGTGACACTCACTAAGACACACTGTGACACTCTCTGACTCTCTCTGACACTCTCTCAGACACACTGTAACACTCTCTGACACTTTGAGATGCACTGTGACACTCTCTGATCCGATCTGACAATCTCTGAGACACACTGTGACACTCTCTGACTCTCTCTGAAACACACTGTGACACTCGCTGACAGATTGTGACACATTATGACTCTCCCTGAATCTCTGAGACACACTGTGACACTCCCTGACTCTCTCTGAAACTCTCTGTGGCACTCTCTGACACTGTTTGAGACACACTGTGACACTCTCTGGCACTTTCTCCAACACACTGCGACACTCTCTGATCCTATCTGACACTCTCTGAGACAGACTGTGATACTTTCTGACTCTCTCCGACTCACTCTGAAATATACTGTAAACTTCTCTGACAGACTGTGACAGACTGTGACACACTCTAGAGAGACTGTGACACTTTCTGACTCTATATGACTCTCTGAGACACACTGTGACACTCACTGAGACATACAGTGAAACTCTCTGACAGACTGTGACACTCTGACTCTCTCTGAGACTACTTTAGACACACTCTCGCACTCTCTGAGACAGACTGTGACACTTTCTGACTCTCTCTGACTCTCTGAGACACGCTTTGACACTAACTGAGACACACTGTGACACTCACTGAGACACACTGTGACACTCTCTGACTCTCTCTGAGACTATCTTAGACACACTGCGACACTCTCTGACTCTCTCTGAGGCACACTTTGACACTATCGAACACACTGTGACACTCTCTGAGCCAGACTGTGACACTTTCTGACTCTCCCTGTCTCTCTGAGACGCACTGTGAAAGTCACTGAGACATAATGTGACACTCTCCGACAGACTGTGACATATTGTAATACTCTCTGAGACAGACTGTGACACGTTCTGACTCTCTCTGAGAAACAGTGTGATACAGCCTGACTCTCTCTGAGACACACTGTGACACAGTCTGACTCTCTTTGACGCTCTCTGGGGCACAGTATGACATACCGTGACACTCTCTGACTCACTCTGACAGTCTCTGAGACACACTGTGACACTCTCTGACTCTCTCTGAGACGCACTGTGATACAGTCTGACTCTCTTTGACACTCTCTGAGGCACAGTATGACATACCGTGACACTCTCTGACTCACTCTGACACTCTCTGAGACACACTGTGAAACTCTCTCACAGACTGTGACCCTCTCTGAGCCAAATGCTGACACTCTCTGACACTCTCTGAGGCACAGTATGACATACTGTGACACTTTCTGACACTCTGAAATACAATGTAACATTCTCTGACAGACTGTCACATTTTGACACTCTCTGAGACAAACTGTGACTCTTTCTGACTCTCTCTGACTCTCTGAGACACACTGTCATCCTCTCTTAGACACACTGTGACACTCTCTGATTATCTCTGACACTTTGAGACACACTGACACTACGTGACTCTCTCTGACACTCTGAGACACACTGTGACACTCTCTGACTCTCTTTGAGACAATCTTAGACACACTGCGACACTCTCTGACTCTATCTGAGGCACACTTTGACACTATCTGACACACTGTGACACTCTCTGAGCCAGACTGTGACACTTTCTGACTCTCCCTGTCTCTCTGAGACGCACTGTGAAACTCACTGAGACACAATGTGACACTCTCTGACAGACTGTGACATACTGTGATACTCTCTGAGACAGACTGTCATCCTCTCTTAGACACACTGTGACACTCTCTGATTATCTCTGACTCTTTGAGACACACTGTGACACTATGTGACTCTCTCTGACACTCTGAGACACACTGGGACACACTCTGACTCTCTCTGACTATCTCTGAGTCACACTATGATCCTCTCTAACATTCTCTGCCTTTCTCTGACATCCTCTGAGGCAAACTGTGACATTCTCTGACAGACTGTGACACACTCTGACTCTCTCTGAGACAGACTGTGACCCTCTCTGACGCTCTCTGACACTCTCTTAGACACACGGTGACACTCTCTGACTCTCTCTGCCACTCTGAGACACACTGTGACACTCTCTGACAGACTGTGACACTCTCTGAGACACACTGTGACACTCTCTGACACTCTCTGTGACATTTTCTAGCACTTCTGAAACACTCTGTGACACTCTCTGACAGACAGTGACACACTGTGACACTCTGAGACTGGCTGTGACACTCTATGACTCTTCCTGACGCTCTGAGACACACTGTGACACTCACTAAGACACACTGTGACACTCTCTGACTCTCTCTGACACTCTCTCAGACACACTGTAACACTCTCTGACACTTTGAGATGCACTGTGACACTCTCTGATCCTATCTGACAATCTCTGAGACACACTGTGACACTCTCTGACTCTCTCTGAAACACACTGTGACACTCGCTGACAGATTGTGACACATTATGACTCTCCCTGAATCTCTGAGACACACTGTGACACTCCCTGACTCTCTCTGAAACTCTCTGTGGCACTCTCTGACACTGTTTGAGACACACTGTGACACTCTCTGGCACTTTCTCCAACACACTGCGACACTCTCTGATCCTATCTGACACTCTCTGAGACAGACTGTGATACTTTCTGACTCTCTCCGACTCACACTGAAATATACTGTAAACTTCTCTGACAGACTGTGACAGACTGTGACACACTCTAGAGAGACTGTGACACTTTCTGACTCTATATGACTCTCTGAGACGCACTGTGACACTCACTGAGACACACAGTGATACTCTCTGACAGACTGTGACACTCTGACTCTCTCTGAGACTACTTTAGACACACTCTCGCACTCTCTGAGACAGACTGTGACACTTTCTGACTCTCTCTGACTCTCTGAGACACGCTTTGACACTCACCGAGACACACTGTGACACTCACTGAGACACACTGTGACACTCTCTGACTCTCTCTGAGACTATCTTAGACACACTGCGACACTCTCTGACTGTCTCTGAGGCACACTTTGACACTATCTGACACACTGTGACACTCTCTGAGCCAGACTGTGACACTTTCTGACTCTCCCTGTCTCTCTGAGACGCACTGTGAAACTCACTGAGACACAATGTGACACTCTCTGACAGACTGTGACATACTGTGATACTCTCTGAGACAGACTGTGACACGTTCTGACTCTCTCTGAGAAACACTGTGATACAGTCTGACTCTCTCTGAGACACACTGTGATACAGTCTGACTCTCTTTGACGCTCTTTGGGGCACAGTATGACATACCGTGACACTCTCTGACTCACTCTGACACTCTCTGAGACACACTGTGAAACTCTCTCACAGACTGTGACCCTCTCTGAGCCAAATGCTGACACTCTCTGACACTCTCTGAGGCACAGTATGACATACTGTGACACTTTCTGACTCTCTCTGACACTCTGAAATACAATGTAACATTCTCTGACAGACTGTCACATTTTGACACTCTCTGAGACAAACTGTGACTCTTTCTGACTCTCTCTGACTCTCTGAGACACACTGTCATCCTCTCTTAGACACACTGAGACACTCTCTGTCAATCTCTGAGGCACACTGTGACATTCTCTGACAGACTGTGACACACTGGAACACTCTCTGAGAGACTTTGACAGACTGTGACACTCTCTGAGACACACTGTTACACTCTCTGACATTCTCTGAAACACACTGTGACACTCTCTGACAGACTGTGACACAATGTGACACTCTCTGAAACACACCGTGACGCTCTCTGACACAGGTAGAGACACACTGTGACACTCTCTGACACTCTCCAACACACTGTGACGCTCTCTGAGACACATTGTGACACTCTCTGCCACTCTCTGTGACATACTGTGACACTTTCTAGCACATCTGAAACACTCTTTGACACTCTCTGACAGACGTTGACATACTGTGACACTCTCTGATACAGACTGTGACACTTTCTGACTCGCCCTGACTCTCTGAGACATACTGTGACACACACTGAGACACACTGTGACACTCTCTGACAGACTGTGAAATACTGAGACACTCTGAAAGACAGACTGTGAGACTTTCTGACTCTCTCTGACTCACTCTGAAATATACTGTAAACTTCTCTGACAGACTGTGACACACTGTGACACTCTCTAGAGAGACTGTGACACTTTCTGACTCTCTGACTCTCTGAGACACATTGTGACACTCACTGGGATACACTGTGAAACTCTCTGACAGACTGTGACACTCACTGACTCTCTCTGACAAACTCATAGACACACTGTGACAGTCTCTGATTCTCTCTGACACTCTCTGAGGCACACTGTGACACTCTCTGAGAGACTGTGACAATTTCTGTGACACACTATGACACTCTCTGAACGACTGTGACACTCTCTGACACACGGTGACATTTTCTCAGACACTGTGACTCTCTCTGAGACGCACTGTGACACTCTCTGACTGGCTCTGACACTCTCTGAGACAGAAAGTTACACTCACTGACTCTCTCTGACACACGCTATGACACTTTCTGACTCTCTCTGACACACTGTGATACAGTCTGACTCTACCTGACACTCTCTGAGGCACAGTATGACATACCGTGACACTCTCTGTCTCACTCTGACATCTCGTAGACACACTGTGACACTCTCTCACAGACTGTGACACTCTCTGAGCCAAATGCTGACACTCTCTGACACTCTCTGAGACACAGTATGACACACTGTGACACCTTCTGACTCTCTCTGAGATTACTCTGGAATACACTGCAAGATTCTCTGACAGATTGTGTCACACTGTGACACTCTTTGAGAAACACTGTGACAATTTCTGACTTTCTCTAACACTCTGAGACACACCTTGAAACTCTCTTAGACTCACTGTGACCCCCTGTGACACTCTGAAAGACTGTGACACACTGAGACACTCTCAAAGACAGACTGACACTTTCTGACTCTCTCTGACACTCTTTGAGGCACACTGTGACACTCTCTGACAGACTGTGACACACTGAGACAATCTCAAAGACAGACTGTGACTCTTTCGCACTCTCTCTGGCTCACTCTGAAATATACTGTAACCTTCTCTGACAGACTGTGACACACTGTGACACTCTCATAGACAGACCGTGACACATTCTGACTCTCTCTGAAACAAACTGTGACACCCTCTGAGAGACTGTGACACACTGTGACACGCTCTGAGTCTCTCTGAGGCACACTGGGTCCGTCTCTGACAATTTGAGACGCACTGTGACACTCTCTGATCCTATCCGACACTCTCTGAGACACATTGTGACACTCTCTGACAGACTGTGCTACACTGTGACACTGTCTGAGACTCTCAGAGATAAATTGGGACCCTCTCTGACAAGTTGAGATGCACTGTGACACTCGCTGACAGACTGTGACACTCTCTGACACACACTGTGACATTCGCTGACATTCTTTGAAACACACTGTGAAACTCTCGGACAAACTGTGACACACATTGACACTATCTGCGACAAACTGGGACCCTCTCTGACAATTTGAGACACATTGTAACACTCTCTGATCCTTTCCAACACTCTCTGACACACGCTGAGACACACTGTGACACTCTCTGAAACTCTCTGAGGTGCACTGTGACACTCTGACAGACTGTGACAACTGTGACAGATAGTGACACTTTCAGATTTTCTCTGAATCTCTGACACACGCTGTGATACTGTCTGTCACTCTCTGAGACACAATGTGACACTCTCTGACAGACTGTGACACACTGAGACACTCTCTGAGACGCGCTGTGACACTCTTTGATCTTATCTGACACTCTCGGAGACACACTGAGATACAGTCTGACTCTCTATGACACTCTCTGAGGCAAAGTATGACATACTGTGACACTCTCTGACTCACTCTGACATCTCTGAGACACACTGTAACACTTTCGCACAGACTGTGACCATCTCTGAGCCAAATGCTGACACACTGACACTCTCTGAGACACAGTATGACACACTGTGACACTCTCTGACTCTCTCTGAGAATCTCTTAGACACACTGTGACACACTCTGATTCTATCTGACACTCACTGAGACGTATTGTGACACTCGTTGATCCTACCTGACTCTCTCTGAGGCACACTGTGCCACGCTCTTACAGATGGTGACACACTGTGACCCTCTCTGAGAAAAGCTGTGACACTTCTGACTCTCTCTAACACTCTGAGACACACTGTGAAACTCTCTTAGACTCACTGTGACCCTCCGTGACACTCTGAAAGACTGTGACACACTGAGACACTCTCAAAGACAGACTGACACTTTCTGACTCTCTCTGACACTCTTTGAGGCACACTGTGACACTCTCTGACAGACTGTGACACACTGAGACAATCTCAAAAACAGACTGTGACTCTTTCTCACACTCTCTGGCTCACTCTGAAATATACTGTAACCTTCTCTGAAAGACTGTGACACATTATGACACTCTTTGAGACAGACTGTGACACTTTCTGACTCTGTCTTACTCTCTGAGACACACTGTGACACTCTCTGACTCTCTCTGAGGCACACTGTCACACTCTCTGACAGACTGTGACACACTGAAACACGCTCTGCCTCTCTCTGGCACTCTCTTAGACACACTGTGACACTCTCTGACTCTCGCTAACACTTTGAGATGCACTATGACACTCTCTGATCCTACCCGACACACTCTGAGAAAGACTGTGACGCTCTCTGATACTCTCTGAAAAGCACTGTGACACTCTCTGACTCTCTCTGAGGCACACTGTGCCACGCTCTTACAGATGGTGACACACTGTGACACTCTCTGAGACAGACTGTGACACTTTCTGATTCTCTCTGACTCTCTGAGACACACTGTGACACTCACTGAGACATACTGTGACACTCTCTGATAGACTGTGACACACTGTGACACTCTCAAAGACAGACTGTGACACTTTCTGACTCCCTCTGACTCACTCTGAAATATACTGAAACCTTCTCTGACAGACTGTGATCCACTATGACACACTCTGAGACACACTGTGATACAGTCTGACTCTCTCTGACACTATTTGAGGCACAGTATGACACACTATGACACTCTCTGACTCTCTCTGAGGCACACTGTGACACTCTCTGACAGACTGTGACACACTGAAACACGCTCTGCCTCTCTCTGGCACTCTCTTAGACACACTGTGACACTCTCTGACTCTCGCTAACACTTTGAGATGCACTATGACACTCTCTGATCCTACCCGACACACTCTGAGAAAGACTGTGACGCTCTCTGACACTCTCTGAAAAACACTGTGACACTCTCTGACAGACTGTGACACTCTCTGACTCTCTCTGAAACACACTGTGACACTCTCTGACAGACTGTGACACACTGTGACACTCTCTGAGACACACTGTGACACTCTCTGACTCTCTGAGACATACTGCGACACTCTGTGACTCTGTCTGACACTCTGGAAAACACTGTGACACTCGCTGTCCCTCTCTGACACTCTCTGAGATACACTGTGACATTTATGACTCTCTCTATCACACTCTCTGACACTGTCTGAGACAAACTGTGACTCTCTCTGACACTCTGAGATACACTGCGAATGTTCTCTCACACTCTCTGAGAAACACTGTAACACTCTCTGACAGACTGTGACAGATTCTGACACTTTCTGTGACACACGATGACACTCTCTGATGGACGGTGACACTCTCTGACTCTGGGTGACATTTTCTAAGACACTGTGACACTCTCTGAGACAGACTGTGACACTCTCTGACTCTCTCTGAGGCACACTGTGCCACGCTCGTACAGACGGTGACACACTGTGACACTTTCTGACACGCTCTGACACACACTATGATACTCTCTGACAGACTGTGACACACTGCGATACACTCAAAGACAGACTGTGACATTTTCTGACTCTGACACTCTTTGAGGCACATGTTGACACTCACTGACTCTCTCTGAGGCACACTGTGCCACGCTCTTACAGACGGTGACACACTGTGACACTCTCTGACTCTCTCTGACGCACACTGTGCCACGCTCGTACAGACGGTGACACACAGTGACACTTTCTGACACGCTCTGAGACACACTATGATACTCTCTGACAGACTGTGACGCACTGCGACACTCTCAAAGACAGACTGTGACATTTTCTGACTCTCTCTGACACTCTTTGAGACACACTGTGACACTCTCTGACAGACTGTGACAACCTGAGGCACTCTCAAAGCAGACTGTGACACTTTCTGACTCTCTCTGACTCTCTCTAAAATATACTGTAACCTTCTCTGACAGACTGTGAAACACTGTGACACTCTCTGAGACAGACTGTGACACGTTCTAACTCTCTCTGAGGCACAATGTGACACTTTCTGACGCCCCCTGACTCTCTGAGACACACTGTGACACTCTCTGCGACACACTGTGACACTCTCTGACAGACTGTGACACTCTCTGACTCTCTCTGACACGCTCTGAGACACACTGTGACAATTTCTGACTCTCTCTGACACTCTCTGAGGCACACTGTGACACTCTCTTAGACACACTGTGAACCTCTCTAACACTCTCTTAAACACACTGTAACATTCTCTGACTCTCTCTTAAACACGCTGTGACATTCTCTGACTCTCTCTGACACTCTCCAAGGCACACTGTGATACTCTCTGACAGACTGTGACACACTGTGACACTCTCTGAGACACACTGTGACACTTTCTAACTCCCTCTGACTTTCTGAGACACACTGTGGCACTCTCTGACAGACTGTGACACTCTCTGACACCCTCATAGACACACTGTGACACTCTCTGATTCTATCTGACACTCTCTAAGACACACTGTGATACTCTCTGACAGACTGTGACACACTGTAACACTCTCTGACTCTCTCTGAGAATCTCTTAGACACACTGTGACACACTCTGATCCTATCTGACACTCACTGAGACGTATTGTGACACTCTTTGATCCTACCTGACACTCTCTGAGACACACTGTGACACTCAATGACACTCTCTGAGACACACTGTGACACTCTGTGACAGACTGTGACACTCTCTGACACTTTCTGACTCTCTGAGACGCATGCTGATTCTCTCTGACACTTTCTGAGACAGAATGTGACACTCTCTGAGACACAGCACGACACAGTGTGCCCCTCTCTGACAGGTTGTGACAAACTGTACCATTCTCTGACTTCCTCTGACACTCTCTTAGACATACTGTGACAGTCTCTGACTCTCTCTGTCACGCTCTGAGACACACTGTCACGCTCTGACAGACTGTGACAATTTCTGTGACACACTATGACACTCTCTGAACGACTGTGACACACTGAGACACTCTCAAAGACACACTGTGACACTTTCTGACTCTCTCAAACACTCTCTGAGGCACATTATGACACTCTCTGACAGACTGTGACACACTGAGACTCTCAAAGACAGACTGTGACACTTTCTGACTCACTCTGCAATATACTGTAGCCTTCTCTGACAGACAGTGACACACTGTGACACTCTCTGAGACAGACTGTGACACGTTCTAACTCTCTCTGAGGCTCACTGTGACACTTTCTGACTCCCTCTGACTCTCTGAGACACGCTGTGACATTCTCTGACTCTCTCTGAGGCACACTGTGACACTTTCTGACTCCCTCTGACTCTCTGAGACACACTGTAACACTCTAGGAGACACACTGTGACACTCTCTGGCACACTGTGACACTGTCTGACTCTCTCTGAGACACACTGTGACACTGTCTGACACATGTGAGACACGGTGACAATCTCAGACACTCTCTCAAACACACTGTGACACGCTCGGACAGACTGTGACACACTGCGACAAACTCTGACACTCGCTGAGACACACTGGGACACTCTCTGACTATTTGAGACGCACTGTGACACTCTCTTATCCTATCTGAGACATGCTGTGACCTCTCTGACATACTGTGACACACTGTGTCACTCTCAAAGACAGACTGTGACACTTTCTGACTGCCTCTGACTCACTCTAAAATATACTGTAGCCTTCTCTGACAGAGCGTGACCCACGGTGTCACTCTCTGAGACAGACTGTGACACACTCTGACTGTGACACACTCTGACTCTCTGAGATACACTGTGATACAGTCTGACTCTCTGTGACACTCTCTGAGGCACAGTATGACACACTATGACACTCTCTGACTCACTCTGATCCTCTCTGAGACAGACTGTGACACTCTCACAGACTGTGACACTCTCTGAGACAAACTCTGACCATCTCTGACACTCTCTGAAACACACTGTGACACTCTCTGACAGACTGTGACACTCTATAACTCTCTCTGAAACACACTGTGACACTTTCTGACTCTCTCCGACTCTCTGAGACACACTGTGACACTCTGTGACTCTCTCTGACACTCTGGAAAACACTGTGACACTCTCTGTCCCTCTCCGACACTCTCTGAGCCACACTGTGACATTTTTTGACTCTCTCTCACACTCTCTGAGACACACTGTGACACTCTCTGAGACACTCTGAGATACCCTGTGACGCTCTCTCACACTCTCTGAGAAACACGGTAACGCTCTCTGACAGACTGTGACAGACTGTGACACTTTCTGTGACACACAATGACACTCTCTTACGGACGGTGACACTCTCTAACACTGGGTGACATTTTCTGACACACTGTGACACTCTCTGAGACACACTGTGACACTCTCTGTCTCTCTCTGACTCCCTGAGACACACTGTGTTACTCTCTGACCCGCACTGACATTCTCTGACTTTCTCTGAGACACACTGTGACTATCTCTGAGGCACACTGTGACACTCTCTGACAGACTGTGACACTCTCTTGGACACACTGTGACACTCTCTGATCTGCTCTGACTTTCTGACACTTTCTGAGACGAACTGTGGCACTCGTTGACACACTCTGACACTCTGTGAGGCACAATATGATATACTGTGACACTGTCTGGCTCTCTCTGAGGCACACTGTGACACTCTCTGACAGACTGTGACACTTCTGACTCTCTCTGACTCACTTCGAAATATACTGTAACCTTCTCTGACAGACTGTGACACACTGTGACACTCTCAGAGACAGACTGTGACACGTTCCGACTCTCTCTGACTCTCTGAGACACGCTGTGACTCTCTTAGACACACTGTGGCACTCTCTAACTCTCTCTGACACTCTCTGAGGCAGACTGAAACATTCTCTCAAACACACTGTGACACTCTCTAACAGACTGTGAAACACTCTGACACACTCTGCCGCACACTGTGACATGCTCTGACATACTGTGACACTGTGACATTCTCTGACCCTCTCTGAGACCGACTGTGATACTCCCTGACTCTCCCTGACACTCTGAGGCACAGCACGACATCTGTGACCCTTTCTTACTCTGTGGCACTACTGGGACACACTGTGACACTCTCTGACAGACTGTGACACTCTCTGACTTTCTCTGACTCTCTCTGAGACACTCTGTGACACTTGCTGAGTCATTCTGTCACTCTCTGAGACACACTATAACACTCTCTCACAGACTGTGACCCTCTCAGGGACAAACACTGACCCATTCTGACACTCTCTGAGACACAGTATAACACACTGTGACACTTTCTGACTCTCTCTGACACACTCTCAAATACATGTAACCTTTTCTGACAGACTGTGACACACGGTGACACTCTCAGAGACAGACTGTGACACGTTATGACTCTCTCTGACTCTCTGAGACACATTGTGACACTCTCTCACAGACTGTGACCCACTCTGAGACAAACGCTGACCCTCTCTGACACTCTCTGGGACACAGTATGACACACTGTGACACTCTCTGATTCTCTCTGACAAACTCTGAAATACACTGTAACCTTTTCTGACGGACTGTGACACACTGCGACTCTCTCTGAGACGCACTGTGACACACTCTGACTATATCTGACACTCTCTGAGACACACTATGACAGACTATGACACACTGTGACATTCTCTGACTATTTCTGACTCTCTCCGAGACACACTGTGACACTCTCTGACCCTCTCTGAGACAGACTGTGACCCTTTCTGACTGAATGTGACACTCTCTGACAAACGGTGACACTCTCTGTGACACACTGTGATACTCTCTGACACACTGTGACACTCTCTGACTGAATGTGACACTTTCTGACAGACGGTGACTCTCTGACAGACGGTGACACTCTCTGTGACACACTGTGATACTCTCTGACACACTGTTACACTCTCTGACCCTCTCTGACACTCTCTGACAGACGGTGACTCTCTGACAGACGGTGACACTCTCTGAGACACACTGTGATATTCTCTGACATACTGTGACACTCTCTGACTGAATGTGACACTCTCTGACAGATGGTGACACTCTCTGTGACACACTGTGACCCTCTCTGACACACTCTGTGACACTCTCTGACTGAATGTGACACTCTTTGACAGATGGTGACACACTCTGACAGACTGTGACACTCTCTGTGACACACTGTGATACTCTCTAACACACTGTTACACTCTCTGACCCTCTCTGAGACTCTCTGAAACACACTGTGACACTCTGACAGAATGTGACACTCTGACCCTGTCTGACACTCTGTGAGACACACTGTGACACTCTCTGAATCTCTCTGAAACATACTGTGACACTCTCTGACACACTGTGACACTCTCTGAATGAATCTAACAGACTGTGACATTTTCTGTGACACACGATGACACTCTGAAAGACTGTGACACTCTCTGACAAACGGTGACATATTCTGAGACACTGTGACACTCTCTGATACACTCTGTAACACTTTCAGTATCTCTCTGACTCCCTGAGACACACTGTGACACTCGATGACACACTGCAACACTCACTGACCGCTGTGATACTCTCCGAAACACGGTGACATTCTCTGAGAAATTGTGACACTCTCTGAAACACACTGTGACACATTCTGACGCTCTCTGACGCTCTCTTAGACACAGTGTGACACTCCCTGACTCTCTCTGACACTCTGAGACCCACTGTGACCCTCTCTGACACTCTCTAAGACACGCTGTGACACTCTCTGACCAACTGTGACACTCTCTGAGACACACAGTGACAACTTCTGACCCTGTCTGTGACGGGCTGTGAAACTCTCTCACTCTCTCTGACACTCTCTGAGACACAGCACGATAGACTGTGACACTCTCTGACAGGTTCTGATAAACTGTGACACTCTCTGACATTTCTCTGGCACTCTCTTAGACACACTGTGACACTCTCTGAATCATTCTGACCCACTCTGAGACACACTATGACAGTCTCTCACAGACTGTGACCCTCTCTGAGACAAACGCTGACTCTCTCTGACACTCTCTGAGACAGAGTACGACTCACTGTGACACTCTCTGACTCTGAAACACTCTAAAAAGCACTGTAACCTTCTCTGACAGACTGTGACACACTGTGACACTCTCCGAGACATACTGTGACACTCTCTGAAACACACTGTGACACTCTCTGACTCTCTCTGACAAACTCTCTGACAGACTGTGACACTCTCTGAAACACACTGTGACACTCTCTGACTACCTCTAACACACTCTGAGACACACTATGACACTCTGACAGAAAATGACACACTGTGACATTTCTGATTTTCTCTGACTCTCTCTGTGGCACACTGTGACAACACCGGACAGACGGTGACACACTCTGACCCTCTCTGAGACAGACTGTGACACTTTCTGATGCTCTCTGAGACTCTCTTAGACACACTGTAACATTATTTGACTCTTTCTGACTCTCTGAGACACACTGTGACACTTTCGGGCCCTCTTCAACACTCTCTGAAACACACTGTGACTCTCTTTGACAGACCGTGACACACTGTGACATTCTCTGAGACACACTGCGATACTTCCTGACCGACTATGACAGACTGTGACATTTTCTCTGACACAATGTGACACTCTCTGACTGACTGTGACATGTCTGAAACTCTCTGGCACTCTCTGAGACACACTGTAACACTCTATGACACTCACTGAGACACACTATGACACTCTCTGACAGACTATGAAACACTGTGACATTCTCTGACTTTCTCTGACTCTCTCGGAGGCACACTGTGACATTCTCTGAGACAAACTGTGACACTCTCTGATTATCTGTGACACTCTGAGACACACTGTGACACTCTGTGACATTCTCTGTCCCTCGCTGAGACACACTAACACACTCTGAATCGCTCTAGTACTCACTGAGACACACTATGACACTCTCTGAGACACACTGTGACACTCTCTGACTGAATGTGACACTCTCTGACAGGCGATGACACTCTCTGTTACACACTGTGATACTCTCTGAGACATACTGTGACACTCTCTGAGACACACTGTGACACTCTCTGACTGAATGTGACACTCTCTGACAGACGGTGACACTCTCTGTGACACACTGTGATACTCTCTGAGACACACTGTGACACTCTCTGAGACACACTGTGACACTCTCTGACTGAATGTGACAATCTCTGACAGACGGTGGCACTCTCTGTGACACACAGTGATACTCTCTGAGACACACTGTGACTCTCGCTGAGACACACTGTGACACTCTCTGACGGAATGTGACACTCTCTGACAGACGGTGACACTTTCTGTGACACACTGTGACACTCTCTGACTGAATGTGACACTTTTTTGCCCCTAGCCTGAACCACAGCCGAACTCAGATTCCATGAACCATGTGGTTACCCAGTGTAAAGCAGCTGATGGTCTCACTCCGTACACAACAGCCATTCCAGGCACCCAGCTGGTGGGCAGCACCACAAAGATCCCGTCCCCAACCCAGATACATGTTTGGATGAGATTGACCGACAGTCTGTCATACACAGAGTGGACGCTGAGGAACAAACCAAATGAATCGCCATGTGCCTTAGTCCAGCAGGCTATTCAGCCCTCCCTGAGGGCCAACAGTTAGGAAGGGGCATCCATGATGAGATGAAGGCAGCGATCCTCACTGCTCGAGGGCAGGATAAGGCATAACCTGCAGAGGCGCTACATACCTGCAGAACAACAACCAGGGAATGCCCCTCCCCTCCCCCCGTCAGCTTCACCCGGAGACTCTGGGTCCAATTTGTCTGAACTTTTGGGGATATGACCTGCACCTCTCTTAGCGATGAGAAACTGGGCCCGACCCTTTGTCTCCCATGTCTCAGAAAGGAGGAGGGACACCTGGGATTCCACCCCTCAGACGCGCCCGTAATGAGGCTTGGGCCCTCTGTTAATTTATTGCTGAATACGAAATAGACTTTAGGGATTTCCACATTGTGTTACAGGAGCTCAGGGATCAGAAGCGCTTGATAGGGTTTCCCCGAGAACGGGTGTATGGTAGTGGGATACCAAGCACCCTGCCTGGACTAGGCGTCAGAGTTCAGACAGCGAAATCCCAGGAAGCCCACCAGGTCGAATTCCTCAGGAACAAAATTAACAACGGACTGTGACCAGGAGGGAAGGCTCCTCCCCCAGCTTGTCCCACACATACCAGACTCTCACAATGGACGAGTCATTAAACTCACAGGGAATTCCTTGTTCACAAACACTTATCACAAACTGACACTAATCTTAATGAATGTATCAGGGATACAGTAATCAGAGTGGTGTCCTTCCCCATTAAAATAATCATGCTCCCAACTGACCCACTGGATAATGGGACAAAGGACAAGGAAATTTGAGGGAAAGCACAAAACACAGAAAAGTAATTAACAGACAAAAGAATAGGGAACTCCTTAATGATTTAGCCACAGTATACGAGTCCACCCCCAGGGCAGGAGCGTTACCGGTCAGTACGTTGACTTGGCTAATTTGGAGAATAAACTCAGGATCCTGACCCAACAACTCTCCAATGAGCCTGAGAAAGACTTAATGCAGAAAACATAGAGGAGACCATGGGACAACTCGTGGAGAATCAGGCTAACCATCACTTAGTGACCAGACTGGAGGGTCACGCCAACACAATTAACCATCATCCACGGCCCAATCAGAGATGACGTAGAGCAGTAAAACCACACTCTGTGCAGTAACGGGATGATGGAACAGCTGAGGGAGGAGCTCAGGCAGGCCAGCCAAGGGAAAGTCCCATCCCGGGTTAGTGACAAACAGCATAAATATTTGTTCCAGGAGAACACCCACACTAACATCTCTCACTGTCAGTGACAGCAGCTCACCAAGGGCTGGGTTAATAGCAGCTGTACGGACACTCTAGGTGGGACACCTAGGTTGCTATGAGGCATTCCACTTAACCCAAGTGACCAAAGTTAGGATGAAGTCCAAATTATCGGAGTTATATAAAAAAGGTATTTGGATGGGCTATCATGATTACCTCCCACTTACTGTGGAAATAGAGGACATTGCCAGGGACCATACTTACGTAAATGGGAAGGAATAGGTCATACCATGACATGCCCATAGCCTGTTTTCCAAGAATTTCGCTCTTCTCACATCGGCTTTGGTCCTAATCGCACTCACCTTGATATATCTCGGGATACCGGTGGTTAGGATTGCAGGTAGCAACAGATGGGTACGATCATGGTGAATAATGCCTGGACACATCCTCAGGGGCTGGAAGGTAGATGGAACTCCCTGGGTGATCACCTTGGTTTCATTCATTTGCAGTGTTTGAGTGTTCCTGGCTGGGCCAGTATTGATTTCCTGCTCATAGTTGCCATTACGACAGATTGGCCATGTTAAATTGCCCATTGTGTCAAGGGATATTCGGGCTAACTGGAATAGCCATAGGAAATTCAGGGTTTCAGGGATATCATTGGGGGAGTGGGTCTGAGTTGGATTCTCTTCAGAGGGTCATTGTGGACTCAATGGGCCGAACGGTCTGATTCTGCTCTGTCAAGATTTTATGATATCACTTATCAGCTATAAGACTTAGGGTGTAGGTTGGCTCGCTGATAGGTTTGATATCCAGACCTTTCGTTACCTGGCTGGGTAGCATCATCAGTGGCGACCTCCAAGTGAAGCTAGAAGACCATCGGTTTGGAAAACGTGCACAATGGCTTTTGCACAGACAGCTGGCTACTCTGACAACAAGCATAACCAGCTTTTAAAATTAAGTTTGTAATTTATTGCATAAGCTTCTTTTCGTTCCATTCAAGTGGATGAGTTGGGGGAGATGTCACAACCTCCTGGCTAAAACACAGATAGACAGCCAAGGTTTATTGGCCAAGTAAATCTCCCAAATCACAAAACCCGCACAGCAGGCACAGCGCAAGCACAGCATAATGTAAAAGGCAACAGTTATTCTGGACAGACACTCCCTCAAAACAAATGAGGGCCCAGACAGGAAGGCACCGGGTTCTGCTACACAAAGAAACTAACAGCAACAAGCCATCCAAATGATTGGCAATGCTTCAAACTATTGACGGATTCTCCTAATTGGCCAGAACGATAGGAAGTTCCGAAAACCATCCAGAAATGAACAAAAACAGGGTTTATCTGCAGACTGATTGCCTGAATCTCTGGAGGTCTTCTGAGGAGACCAGCATGGCAAGAGGCAGAGACCATCTGACCATCCAGAGAGAGATAGGGCGAGAGAAAACGGTTTTGCAGACCCAAAAGCAGAACCAGAGCGAGAGAGTGAGAGACAGAGACAGGATGAAGCAAATCCCAGGGGCATGGGAGAAAGGGAATGTGAAAATCCATTGAGAGAGAGTTGGAACCAACTGGAATAACAAGTGTCACCCCTTCAGTCTGTCCATGTTTTAACTCCTCAGTCTTAGTCTGACTTCCCCTTCTCTCCCCCTCTCTGTCCCCTCTCTCTCTGTCCTTCTGTCTGTCTCTCTCTCTCTCACAGACACTCTTTTTCTCACACTCTCCCTCTCCCTGTCTCACTCTGCACATCTTTCTCCCATCCCCCTTCTCCATCCCCACTCTTTCCATCTCTGTCTCTTTTTATCACGCTCCCTTTCTGTTTTTCGCTATTTCAGACCTGAAAGATCTCATTCAATTTTGTACCCCCTCAAAAATATTATGCCCATCATTTTCACTGTCCTCCCAAATTTATCCCTTTTCCCAACTATCTTCCCTCCCAAATAATTGCCTCACTAAATATGCCCCCTTCAAACATTTTGCTGCCCCCAACGTTGCTGTGAGACCCACTCCCTGGGGCAGAGGGGGTTGGTGGAAAAGTGTGGAGCTGGAAAAGCCCAGCAGGTCAGGCCTGAACCATCGACTCTCCTCGCTGACCTGCTGTGCTTCCCCAGCTCCACACATTGTAACTCTGACTCTCCAACATCTGCAGTCCTCACTTTCTCACGCAGTTAAATGAGTCTAGGTTGACTGACTGGCCTGTAGCTGTTTTAATGCACAGCAAGATCCCAGTCCCAGAATTACAGAAGGTTTGCATCAGAGATGGAGTCCTTTCTGCCCCTCATTCCCCCTCCCCCATTAAATGATCCTGGTCCTGTTCAGGATCCTCAGGATTGTCCGCTGAATGGCCTCAGTCACTATCTTTTCTGTGGAGACCTCTTCTCCGTGTTGTGGTTCTGTTCGCCGAGCTGGGAATTTGTGTTGCAGACGTTTCGTCCCCTGTCTAGCTGACATCCTCAGAGCTTGGGAGCCTCCTGTGAAGCGCCTCTGTGATGTTTCCTCCAGCATTTATGCTGATTTGCCTTTGCCGTTTCCGGTTGTCAGTTCCAGCTGTCCGCTGCAGTGGCCGGTATATTGGGTCCAGACCGATGTGTTTGTTAAACACATCAACCTGGAACCAATATACCGGCCACTACAGCGGACTGCTGGAACTGACAACCGGAAGCGGCTGGGACAGGCCACTATAACTGCCGGAGGAAACACCACAGAAGCGCTTCACAGGAGGCTCCCAAGCACTGAGGATGTCACCGAAACAGGGGATGAAACGTCTGCAACACAAATTCCCAGCTCGGTGAACAGAACCACAACAACGAGCACCCGAGCTACAAATCTTCTCACAAACTTTGAACACCTCTTCTCCATCCTGTCTCAGACTTTGCGTCTCATGCTGTCCCTCCCTCAGTCTCTCTGTCTCTCACAGCAGCCCCTCCTTTCTCCATCAACCTCAAAACCCCATCAAACAGTCCCCCGTCTCTGGCTGTCCCACTCCCCCCTTTTCTCCCAATCTCCCCCTTCCCATGTAGACCCACGGCTCCTGGGCTGGAGGACATGGTGCAGAGACTAACACACCTTTTGACTGACTGCTGTCATGCACCGAAAGATCCCACTCTGCAACCATTCCCCAGCCACACACACTGTCCTTCTCCCTCCACATGTGTCCTTCTTCCTCTCCCTGTTTCTCACTGCCCATTTCTCTCTCTTTCCCCACTTTCTCCATCCCCACTCTCTCCATGTCTCTCTTTCTCTTTTTGTCACCCTCCCCTTCTCTTTTACTTCATATCAGACGCAATGAGAAAAGCACTTTTAAGTCCCTTACACTAACCCCCTCCCCACAATCGGGGTAACATTCGGGAGAGACCAGGAAACGGTTGATCCACCGCATTAACTGTACACCATCCAGCGACACAGAGAAAAACTCTTCCCAATGTCCCTTCCCCAGTCACTGGGACGGGGGTCTAGGGAGACAGAGGGAGAGAAACTACAGAAGAGAAAGAGAGATGGATAGACAGACAGTGAGAGGGAGGGAGAGAATAAGAGAAAGGCGGGCAGGCAGAGGGAGGGAGAGAAAGTGAGAAGAACTGAAAGAGAGCAGGAGAGAGGCAGAGAGAGAAAGGGAGAGAGAGAGAGAGAGAGAGAGTAAAACCCCAGGAAGAGAAATACAATGTCAGACAGATACAAGGTGAAAAAGGGGAGACAAAGACAGGGACTGAAGGTCAGATAGACAGCAGGAGAGAATACCCAGGGAGAGATATAAGACAGAGAGAGAGAGAGAGGAGTTGCAGCAGCAGCATAGAGCTGAGAGAGTGGGGGGGGGGGGGGGGGGTGCTGCTGCGATGCAACGAGAATGATTTACAGACAAGAATAGCAAGATCCCACAGAGCTGAGAGAAAGATGCAGAGAGAGATGAGGATGGTGTTGGTTTTGTGGCAGATTGAATGATTAAGCATTCCTGAAAAACATCGTGCGGTGACAAAGGGGCAGAGTGTTGTAGGAAGGGAATCTGCAGGGAAATGTCAACAGGGCAGAGATATGAAGGATGTTGTGAGACAGGGATTGAAGGAAAAATGTGGGAGAGACAGCTGAGAACACAGAAATATACATAAGAGCTCTCATGGGAGTGGGAAGCAGTGAGATCGGTAGGATTAGATTGTGCAGCTGCCCTCTCTAGCATCTTGCGCCTTTGTCACTCCTCAGTGTAGAGCTCGCATCTTGTGGTAAAATTCCCACAGACAGACTGAATCCCACAATATGTGTGTGTGTGTTTGCTCTCTCTGGTTCCAGCTCCTGTCTGGTGATTCCGTACAGCAGAATAATTTGATTCTCTGTCTCTGTACTGTCTGGGTTTCAGCTCCCAAATCAAATGCTAAATCTTTCACGGTCCTATTGAATAGTAGAGCAGGCTCGCTGGGCTGAATGGTCTCCTGTTCCTATTTCGGATGGTCTTATATTCTTCACACTACCTCCCAGCTCTTGGCCCCCACACTGGAGGTTATGCGACACAAGGGCCTGATCTGTAGAGTGCTGCACTCTTCCGTGAGTCTCGGAGGGAACCAGCCTAATTTGGATTGGAGTTGCAGACTCTCAGTGAGAAGTGAAATCTCCTTGAGGTTCCCCTCAGTCTCTCACTGTAAGGTGGAGCAGGCCAGTCACGGGGAAGCAAACAGCAGGCCAGGTCTGCCATGTCCTCCAGCTCCATTTCAGACGGTCAGAAGGGAGGGGCTTGTTTCCTTGATCAGCTTCCCGTGCTCTCCCTTCTGGGTTAGTGTGGGGCCGAATGGCCTTGCCTATTGAGGTGCAGGCTGGCTATGATTGGGTTATACAGGACATGCCCTGAGGTCAGTTAGCTCAGTTGGCTGGGCAGTTGGTTTATAATGCAGAGTAAAACCAATAGCGTGTGTTCAATTCCCACACCATCTGGGGTTACCGTGAAGGACTCTCCTTCCCAACCCCTCAACTCAGCTTGGGCATGGTGACCCTCTGATTAAATCCCCACCAGACACCGCTCTCGAATGAGGAGCTGTCCCATGCTCTGGTAAGACTATGGTGACATTACATTGGTTTGTACCTGGAGCACTGTGTGCAGGACTAGTCACTGCATTGCCAGAGGGATGTTAGTGTGTGGGGAAGGTTTACTGGATGAATCCCCACGGGAATGAGCAGCACTCTCTTTCCTCCAGTTAATTCACTCTTGCAGCTTTTGTGTCTTTGGAGACACAAGGGCCAATTCACCTGAAACAGCAGCTGGATTTTATATTCATGGTCACCCAATAAGATTGGCTAGTTTACATACACACACACACACACACACTCCCTCAAACACACACAGACACACTCTCACACATTCATACACAAAGCACCCCGCCACACACAGGCTCTCTCACAAACACAGACACACGCTTCCTCAAACACAAACACAGACACACTCTCACAGACAAGCACACACTATATCTCTCACACACATACACGCACAGACATACACTCCCTCAAATACACATACTGACACATTCTCTCACACATACACGCAGACACACTGTCTCACGCACACACAGACACACACTCTCTCTCACACAGACACACTCTCTCTCACACACACATACACACACTCTCTCTCATTTGCACACACACATTCTCATTCTCTCACACACCCACTCACTCTTACGCACACAGACCCTCTCTCTCTCACACACACTCACTCTCTGTCTCTCACACACACAGACATTCTCTCTCACACACATACACACAGACAGCCACACAGACACACGATCCCTCAAACACACACAGACACACTCTCTCTCACACACACATAAAGACACAGTTACTCTCTGTCACACACATACACACGCAGACACACGCTCCCTCAAACACACACAGACACACTCTCTCACACACACTTAAACGCACAGTTACTCTCTCACACACACACATACACACGCAGACACACACTCCCGCAAACACACATAGACACACTCTTTCTCACACACACACTGACACACACTCTCTCACACACACAGACGCGCTCACACACACACATAAACACACAGTTACACTCTCTCACATACACATATACAAGCAGACACACGCTCCCTCAAATATGCATAGACACAATCTCTCTCACACACACGGACACCCACACTCTCTCTCTCAGACACTGACACACACACTCTCTCTCACACACAGACACACTCACTCTCACGCACGCATGCCCACAGACACACAATCTCACAGACACATGCACACTATTTCTCACATAAGACACACTGTCATACAGACACACAGACACATACACACATGGACACACAGACACACACACACATAGACACACAGACGCATTCTCTCTCACACACAGACACACTCTAACAAACACATACACACAGACACACTCTCTCTCACACACATACACACTATCACACACACACCCTCACTCACACACACATGCACTCAGAGACACACACACCCTCAAAACACACAGCCACACACTCTCACATGAACATGCACTGTCTCTCTCATGCACACATATACAGACACACAGAGATACACATGCATCCACTCTTTCACACACACAAACACGGGCAGTCTCTTTCTCTCTCTCTCTCTCTCTCTCACACACACACACACACACACACACACACACACACACACACACACACACACACACACACACACACACACACACACACACACACACACACACACACACACACACACACACACACACACACACACACACACACACACGGCTATAAAGGCATGGTTGAGGTATTGCTGGAGAAATGATTTCTCCGAGGACTGAACCCTGATCTAGCATGATGATTGCTCCAGGGAGACAGACAGCAGCTACAGATGACTTGTTGGATCTTCCTGTGCCCCACCTCTTGCATCGACAGCGTTAGACTGTTTGGGTGCCTGCTTTTCTAAAACGTCTCCAAGCAACAAGTAGCAATAGATTGATGAATGTTTTCCCCCAAACCATGTTTCATACAAATGCTGCTGTTATTTTTCAATGATTGTTTAAAATTATCTGAATCTTTAGAAATCGGAAGTGGCTTCCATTTCAAATTACGACACCAGAGTGCCTCGGGGACCCTGAAAAACTGATCAGGAAATTGCATCTGTTCCTTTCTATCCTCTGCACTCTGTACCACCACATAGTGCTCCCTCAGTACCTCAGATAGCTCTCCCTGAATACGCCAGATAGTTCTCCCTCAATACGTCAGATAGTTCTCCCTCAGTACCTCAGATAGTGCTCCCTGAATACCTCAGAAATTGCTCCCTCAGCACCTCAGATAGTTCTGCCTCTGTACCTCAGATAGTGCTCTTTCAATAACTCAGAAAGTGCCCCCTCAGTACCTCAGATAGTGCTCCCTCAATACCTAAGAAAGTGATCCCTCAGTACCTCAGAGAGTGCTCCCTCAGTACCTCAGAGAGTGCTCCCTCAGTACCTCAGAAAGTGCTCACTCAATACCTCAGATAGTGCTCCCTCAATACCTCAGATAGTTCTCCCTCAGTACCTCAGAAAGTGCTGCCTCAATATATCAGATATTTCTCCCTCAATATCTCAGATAGTTCTCTCTCAATAGCTCAGATAGTGCTCCCTCAATACTTCAGATAGTGCTCCCTCAGTACCTCAGATAGTGCTCCCTCAATAACTCAGAAAGAGCACCCTCAATACCTCAGATAGATCTCCCTCTGTACCTCAGAAAGTGCCCCATCAATAGCTCACATAGTTCTCCCTCAGTACCTCACATAATGTTCCCTCAATTCCTCAGATAGTGCTCCCTCAATAACTCAGAAAGTGCTTCCTTAATACCTCAGAAAGTGCTCCCTCAGTACCTCAGATAGTTCTCCCTCAGTACCTCAGAAAGTGCTCACTCAATACCTCAGATAGTGCTCCCTCAATACCTCAGATAGTTCTCCCTCAGTACCTCAGAAAGTGCTGCCTCAATATATCAGATATTTCTCCCTCAATATCTCAGATAGTTCTCTCTCAATAGCTCAGATAGTGCTCCCTCAATACTTCAGATAGTGCTCCCTCAGTACCTCAGATAGTGCTCCCTCAATAACTCAGAAAGTGCACCCTCAATACCTCAGATAGATCTCCCTCTGTACCTCAGAAAGTGCCCCATCAATAGCTCACATAGTTCTCCCTCAGTACCTCACATAATGTTCCCTCAATTCCTCAGATAGTGCTCCCTCAATAACTCAGAAAGTGCTTCCTTAATACCTCAGAAAGTGCTCCCTCAGTACCTCAGATAGTTCTCCCTCAGTACCTCAGAAAGTGCTCCCTCAATATATCAGATACTTCTCCGTCAATATCTCAGATAGTTCTCCCTCAATAGCTCAGATAGTGCTCCCTCAATACTTCAGATAGTTCTCCCTCAGTACCTCAGAGAGTGCTCCCTCAATACCTCAGAAAGTGCTCACTCAATACATCAGATAGTGCTCCCTCGATATCTCAGATAGTTCTCCCTCAGTGCCTCAAATAGTGCTCCCTCAATATCTCAGAAAGTGGTTCCTCAATATTTCAGACATTTCTCCCTCAATACCTCAGATAGTGCTCCCTCAATGCCTCTGAAAAAGCTCCCTCAATACCTCAGAAAGCGCTCCCTCAATACCTCAGAATGTGTTCTCTCAATACCTCAGAAAGTGCTCCCTCAATAGCTCAGATAGTTCTCCCTCAGTACCTCAGATAATGCTCCCTCAATTCATCAGGTAGTGCTCCCTCCATACCACAGAAAGTGCTCCCTCAATACCTCAGATATTGCTCCCTCAATACCTCAGAAAGTGCTCCCACAGTACATCAGATAGTTCTCCCTCAGTATCTCAAAAAGTGCTCCCTCAGTACCTCAGATAGTGCTCCCTCAGTACTTCTGAAAGTGCTCCCTCAATATCTAAGAAAGTGTTCCCTCAATACCTCAGATAGTGCTCCCTCAATACCTCAGAAAGTGCTCCCTCAGTACATCAGATAGTTCTCCCTCAGTATCTCAAAAGGTGCTCCCTCCATACCTCAGATAGTGCTCCCTCAGTACTTCTGAAACTGCTCCTTCAATACCTCAGATAGTGCTTCCTCAGTACGTCTGAAAGTGATCCCTCAGTACCTCAGACAGTGCTCCCTCAATACCTCAGAGAGTGCTCCCTCAATACCTCAGAAAGTGCTCCCTCAATATCTAAGAAAGTGCTCCCTCAATAACTCAGATAGTGCTCCCTCAGTACCTCAGATATTTCTCCCTCAATACCTCAGAAAATGCTCCCTCAATAACTCAGTAGTTCTCCCTCAGTAGCTCAGATAGTGCTCCCTTAATTCCTCAGAAAGTGACCCCTCAATTCCTCAGAAAGTACCCCTCAATACCTCAGAAAGTCCTCCCTCAGTACCTCAGATATTTCTCCCTCAATACCTCAGAAAATGCTCCCTCAATAACTCAGATAGTTCTACCTCAGTAGCTCGGATAGTGCTCCCTCAATTCCTCAGAAAGTGCTCCCTCAATTCCTCAGAAAGTGCTTCCTCAATACCTCAGAAAGCCCTCCCTCAGTACCTCAGATATTTCTCCCTCAATACCTCAGAAAGTGATCCCTCAATAACTCAGATAGTTCTCCCACAGTAGCTCAGATATTTCTCCCTCAATATCTCAGATAGTTCTCCCTCAATAGCTCAGATAGTGCTCCCTCAATACTTCAGATAGTTCTCCCTCAGTACCTCAGAGAGTGCTCCCTCAATACCTCAGAAAGTGCTCACTCAATACATCAGATAGTGCTCCCTCGATATCTCAGATAGTTTTCCCTCAGTGCCTCAAATAGTGCTCCCTCAATATCTCAGAAAGTGGTTCCTCAATATTTCAGACATTTCTCCCTCAATACCTCAGATAGTGCTCCCTCAATGCCTCTGAAAAAGCTCCCTCAATACCTCAGAAAGCGCTCCCTCAATACCTCAGAATGTGTTCTCTCAATACCTCAGAAAGTGCTCCCTCAATAGCTCAGATAGTTCTCCCTCAGTACCTCAGATAATGCTCCCTCAATTCATCAGGTAGTGCTCCCTCAATACCACAGAAAGTGCTCCCTCAATACCTCAGATAGTGCTCCCTCAATACCTCAGAAAGTGCTCCCTCAGTACATCAGATAGTTCTCCCTCAGTATCTCAAAATGTGCTCCCTCCATACCTCAGATAGTGCTCCCTCAGTACTTCTGAAACTGCTCCCTCAATACCTCAGATAGTGCTTCCTCAGTACGTCAGAAAGTGATCCCTCAGTACCTCAGACAGTGCTCCCTCAATACCTCAGACAGTGCTCCCTCAATACCTCAGAAAGTGCTCCCTCTATATCTAAGAAAGTACTCCCTCAATAACTTAGATAGTGCTCCCTCAGTACCTCAGATATTTCTCCCTCAATACCTCAGAAAATGCTCCCTCAATAACTCAGATAGTTCTCCCTCAGTTACTCAGATAGTGCTCCCATAATTCCTCAGAAAGTGACCCCTCAATTCCTCAGAAAGTACCCCTCAATACCTCAGAAAGTCCTCCCTCAGTACCTCAGATATTTCTCCCTCAATACCTCAGAAAATGCTCCCTCAATAACTCAGATAGTTCTACCTCAGTAGCTCGGATAGTGCTCCCTCAATTCCTCAGAAAGTGCTCCCTCAATTCCTCAGAAAGTGCTTCCTCAATACCTCAGAAAGCCCTCCCTCAGTACCTCAGATATTTCTCCCTCAATACCTCAGAAAATGCTAGCTCAATAACTCAGATAGTTCTACCTCAGTAGCTCAGATCGTGCTCCCTCAATTCCTCAGAAAGTGCTCCCACAATACCTCAGAAAGTCCTCCCTCAGTACCTCAGATATTTCTCCCTCAATACCTCAGAAAGTGATCCCTCAATAACTCAGATAGTTCTCCCTCAGTAGCTCAGATATTTCTCCCTCAATACCTCAGAAAGTGCTCCTTCAATAGCTCAGATACGTCTCCCTCAGTACCTCAGATAATGCTCCGTCAATTCCTCAGATATTTCTCCCTCAATACCTCAGAAAATGCTCCCTCAATAACTCAGATAGTTCTACCTCAGTAGCTCGGATAGTGCTCCCTCAATTCCTCAGAAAGTGCTCCCTCAATTCCTCAGAAAGTGCTTCCTCAATACCTCAGAAAGTCCTCCCTCAGTACCTCAGATATTTCTCCCACAATACCTCAGAAAATGCTAGCTCAATAACTCAGATAGTTCTCCCTCAGTAGCTCAGATCGTGCTCCCTCAATTCCTCAGACAGTGCTCCCTCAATACCTCAGAAAGTCCTCCCTCAGTACCTCAGATATTTCTCCCTCAATACCTCAGAAAGTGATCCCTCAATAACTCAGATAGTTCTCCCTCAGTAGCTGAGATATTTCTCCCTCAATACCTCAGAAAGTGTTCCTTCAATAGCTCAGATACTTCTCCCTCAGTACCTCAGATAATGCTCCCTCAATTCCTCAGATAGTTCTCCCTCAAAACCTCAGAAATTGCTCCCTCAATACCTCTGAAAGTGCTCCCTAAATACCTCAGAAGGTGCTCCCTCAATACCGAAGAAAGCATCACTTTGTTGTATTTAACCCCCAAAGTCCATCAGACAGTAGCTCCACAAAACATTCACATCCTCAACACTTCAGGGCTCAGCCCAGCTCCCCCCTCAGATTGCGTTCAAACCCCTTCAGACTGTAAGGACCCACATCCACCCCTGTCCAAGATTGGAGCCCAGGTCCCCAGAACATGACTTGTCTCTCTGGATTAATTTTAGAATTCCTACAGTGTAGAAGCAAGCCATTCTGTCTATTGGCTCCACACTGACTGTCTGAACAGCATCGCACCCAGACTCACATCCTCTACTCTATCCCTGTCATACTGCATTTCCCATGGCATCTTTGGGCGGTGGGAGGAAACTGGATCACCCGGAGGGAACCCGCACAGATACAGAGAGAATGTATAAACTCCACACAGACAGTCACCGGGAGTTAGAATCAAACCACTGAGGCACCGTGCTGTCCTCTCTCCTTGGATGCCATCTCATCTAACCTTTTACTAAGCAGTCTCCCATGTGAAACCTTCTCATCTGTCTGCTTGGTCATCCCTTCAAAAGCTTTATCAAGTTAGACATATCGTTTCCACAAACAAAGCCAAGCTGACCAGCCCTAATCAATTCTTGCTTTTCCAAATGCATGTAAGTTGTCTCTCAGAATGCCCTCCAACAGCTGACCCACCACTGCCACCAGGCTCACAGCTCCATAGTTCAATGGCTGTTCTTGCACCCTTACTTCGATAATAGCCCATCATTAATCACCCTCCAGTCTTCAGGCACCTCACCCATTGTCATTGATCGGTCCATCTGACAAGGCCATCTACATCCTTCTGAAATCTAAGGCTATCATCGTCAGTATTTATCACCCCACCAATCTTCATATTATTCATGAACCCAATGATTAACCCTCCACCATTCAAATCTAAATCTTTTCTAACAACCACATCAGCAAGACCCCAACAGTGAGACATGAACAGACAGAGATTTCTAACTGGGCCATCACTGTCTGCTTCCTGCCACTCAGCATTCTGCGCCAAATTCCTTGGACCTTGAGTTTTTATGTTCACTATCAGTTTCCAATGAGGATCCTGATAAAAGCCTTACTGACTCCAAGTAGGCGACAGGAAAGCATTGCCCTTATTTACAGACCTGGTCACCTCCTTAAAAAGTGAAATCCCATTGGTCAGACCTGACCTCCCTTTAACAGAACCATTCTGACTGTTCTTCATGAACTCCAGTCTCTGTAAATGCTGATTAATTCTATCTCCCAAAATTGCTTCCAACAGACATCCCTTCCACGGTATTAGCCTGACTGGCCTGTAGCTGCCTGGTATATCCCATGTTCCTTCTTGAATAACAGTACCACATGGTCAGTCCAACGACACCTCTCCTGTGGCCAGAGGGGATTTGAAAATGTTTGCAACTGTACCTGCTACTTCCTCCATCACCTCATTCGGTTAACTGAGATACATATTCACTGTCTTTGGAGATTTATTGGGTTTTAAGAATGCCAGACCACTCAGAACCATCTCTCTCTATATATATGCTAATTCATTTAATTGTATCACAGAGCATCTCCACGATTTCATACCGTCCCTGTCCCAATGAGCATTGACAAAATGCATCCATTCACTGCAGCCTCTGGGTCCATGCACAAATTCTCACTGCGTTCCACAACCTACTCTTTCCCTCATTAGCAATTCACCCTAAATGTCAGTGTAAAGTCCTTTCAGATTTTTATTTCCTCTCTTAGCACTCCTCTCTCCCAGGCAAATAGCCTGCAATATGATTTGGAGGAGTGTGGGTAAGCATTGGGAAGCTCAGAAATAAGGAACACACGACTGTGCTGAGTGTGGGGCAGTGGGATTCATTTGGGATGAGCACACGGAAGCTGACGAATAAACCTCAGCCCTGCAGCATGAAAATATCCCTTTGAGCTGGCAGGTCAGTCACGCGAAAAGAAAACTTGATCCCTGGGAAAAGAGGGTGGTAACCAAATGAAGACTGTCTGTTAGAACACAGTCTCTTGAATCTGGACGTGGGAATCATTGTTGAGCAGGGTCTGTAGGAAGCAGAGGCAGAAATGTACTGAACAATTTCAGATATTCCTCTTAGACCACAAGACATGGGAGAAGAAATTAGGTCATGCAGCCCATCTGACAGTGTGGGACTCATTCAGTACTGACTCTCTTACAATGCAGGTATCCCCCAGACTGATCCTCTGACAGTGCAGCACTCCCACAGTATTGACTCTCTGACAGTGCAGCACTGCCTCAGTACTGACCCTCTGACAGTGCAGCACTCGCTTAGTACTCAACCTCTCACAGTGTAAAAACCCCTGAGTACTGACACTCTCGCAGTGTGGCGGTCCCTCAGTACTGACCCTCTGACAATGCAGTGCTCCCTCAGTACTGACACTCTAACAATGCAGTGCTCCCTCAGTACTGACACTCTGACAATGCAGTGCTCCCTCAATACTGACCCTCTGACAGTGCAGCTCTCCCTCAAGACTGACCCTCTGATAGTGCAGCATTCAGTCAGTACTGACCCTCCGACAGTGCATCTCTCCCACAGTACAGTCCCTCCGACAATGCAGCTCTCAACAGTACAAACCCTCTGAAAGTGCAGCACTTCCTCAGTACTGACCCTCTCACAGTGCAGCACTCCCTCAGTACTGACCCTCTGACAGTGCAGCACTCCCTCAGTACTGACCCTCTGGCAGTGCAGCGCGCCCTCAGTACTGACCCTCTGACAGTGCAGCTCTCCCTCAGAACTGCTCCTTTGAGACTGCTGCACACCCTCAGAAATGACGCTCTGACACAACAACATTCCCTCAGTACTGACCCTCCAACAACGTGGAACTCCCTCAATACAGATGCTCTTACAGTGCAGCACTCCCTCGGTTTTGACCCTCCAATAATGTGGCATTTTCTCAGTACTGGTCCTCCAACAGAGCAGAACTCCCTCAGTACTGACACTCTGATAGTGCGGCACTGCCTCATTCCTGCACTTCTGATAGTCCAGCAATGCCTCAGCACTGACCCTTTGGCAGTGCAGCTCTCCCTCAGTACTGACCCTCTGAAACAACACTCCCTCAGAACTGACACACTGACCGTGTAGCTCTCCCTCAGTAATGACCCTTTGAGTGTGCATCACTCTCACAGTACTGACCCTCTGTCAATGCAGCAATCACTCAGTACTGACTGTCCGACGCAAAGTGTGGTGCTCCCTCAGTACTGAACCCCTCACAGCGCGGTGCTCCCTCAGTACTGACCCCTCACAGCGTGGTGATCACTCAGTAATAATCCCCTCAGAGTGTGGTGCTCCCTCAGTTCTAACCCTTTCACAGTGCAGCGCTCCCTCAGTAGTAACCGTCTCACAGTGCGACACTCTTTTGGCATGACCATTCATTAGTACTGACCATCAGAGAGGGCGCACTTCATCATTACTGACCCTCTCACTGCAAAGCAATCCCTCCGTCCTGACCCTCTGACAATGCTGCACTCCCTCCATACTGAGCCTCTGACAATGCTGCTCTCACTCCACACTGACCCTCTGACAATACTGCACTCCCTCCATACTGAGCCTCTGACAATGCTGCACTCCCTCCACACTGATCCGCTGACAATGCTGCACTCCCTCCACACTGACCCTCTGACAATGCTGCACTCCCTCCACACTGATCCTCTGACAATGCTGCACCCCCTGCATACTGATTCTCTGACAATGCTGCACTCCCTCCACACTGACCCTCTGACAATGCTGCACTCCCTCCACACTGACCCTCTGACAATGCTACAATCCCCCCATCCTGACTCTCTGACAATGCTGCACTCCCTCCACACTGATCCTTTGACAGTCCAGCACTCCCTCCATACTGATCCTCTGATAATGCTGCACTCCCTCCACACTGATCCTCTGACAATGCTGCACTCCCTGCATACTGATCGTCTGGCAATGCTGCACTCCCTCCACACTGATCCTCTGACAATGCTGCAGTCCCTCCACACTGACCCTCTGACAATGCTGCACTCCCTCAACACTTATCCTCTGACAATGCTGCAATCCCCCCGTCCTGAATCTCTGACAATGCTGCACTCCCTCCACACTGATCCTTTGACAGTCCAGCACTCCCTCCATACTGATCCTCTGACAATGCTGCACTCCCTCCACACTGACCCTCTGACAATGCTGCACTCCCTCCACACTGACCCTCTGACAATTCTGCACGCCCTCCACACTGATCCTCTGACAATGCTGCACTCCCTCCACACTGATCCTCTGACAAAGCTGCACTCCCTCCACACTGCCCCTCTGACAAGCCTGCACGCACTCCACACTGACCCTATGACAATGCTGCACTCCCTCCACACTGATCCTCTGACAATGCTGCACTCCCTCCACATTGATCCTCTGACAATGCTGTACTCCCTCCACAATTACCCTATGACAATGCTGCACTCCCTCCATACTGATCCTCTGACAATGCTGCACTCCCTCCACACTGATCCTCTCATAGTGATGCACTCCCTCAGTACTGACTCTCTGACAGTATGGAAGTGGCCCTATACTGACCCTCCGACAGTGTGGCCCAATCTCAGCACAAAACATCTGACATTACAGCACACCATCATAACTGACACTCTGAAAGTACAACACTGCCTCAGTACTGACTCATTGACAATGTAGTACTCCCTCAGCACTGACCCATTGACAGTGTAGCACTCCCTCAGTACTGGCCTATTCACAGTGTATCACTCTCTCTGTACTAACCCTCTGACAGTGCAGCACTCCCTCAGTACTAACCCTCTGACAGTGCAGCACTCTTTCAGTACTGACCATCTGACTGTGCAGCACTCCCTCAGTTCTGATCCGCTGACAGTTCAGCACCCGCTCGGTACTGACTCCCTGACAGTGCAGCACTCCCTCAGTACTGACCCTCTTACAGTGCAGCACTCAGTCAGTACTGACCATCTGACAGTGCAGCACTCCCTCAGTACTGACACTCTCACAGTGCAGCACTTCCTCAGTACTGACCCTCTGACAGTGCAACACTCCTTCAGTACTGATCCTCTGACAGTGCAGCACTCCCGCAGTACTGACCGTCTGGCAGTGCAGCACACCCTCAGTACTGACCATCTGACAGTGCAGCAATCCCTCAATACTGACATTTTAACAGTGCAACACTCCCTCATTACTGACCCTCTGACAGTGCAGCACTCCCTCAGTACTGACCATCTAACAGTGCAACACTCCCACAGTACTAACCCTCTGACAGTGCAGCATTCCCTCAGTACTGACCCTCTGACAGTGCAGCTCTACCTCTATACTGACCCTCTGACAGTGCAGCACTCCCTCAGTACTGACCCTCCGACAGTGCAGCACTTCCTCAGCAGTGACCCTTTTTTTTCTATTTCAAAGTGTCTTTTGGAAATTTGGAGACATAGGGTTTGCAGATTCTGAGGAAGCATTAGAGAGACACACAAACCAAGGCCTCTCTGAAACTCTCTGCAATGGACTATTTCGAGTTTGTGTGAAGATTTGTAGCTCGGGTGCTCGTTGATGTGGTTCTGTTCGCCGAGCTGGAAGTTTTTGTTGCAAACGTTTCGTCCACTGTCTAGGTGACATCCTCAGTGCTTGGGAGCCTCCTGCGAAGCGCTTCTTCGTATGTGGCGCTGAGGCGGTTAGCACAGGATTCCCATTTCCTGGCTTGTCTTAGCGTCTCTCGCCCGTAGGTGTTCAAAGTTTGTGTGAAGATTTGCAGCACAGGAGGCTCCCAAGCACTGAGGATGTCACCGAGACAGGGGACGAAACGTTTGCAACAAAAACTTCCAGCTCGGCGAACAGAACCACATCAACTATTTAGAGGCACAGAGTCACAGAGATGCATAGCTTGGAAACAGACCCTCCTATCCATCTCATCCATACCAACCAGATGTTCTCATCTCATTTCATTCCATTTGCTAGCACTTGGCTGATATCCCTCTAAACCCTTCTTGTTCACATACTCATCCTGATGCCTTTTAAATGTCTCAATTATACCGGCCCAGATCACTTCCTCTGGCAGCTACCTGCATGCCCTTGAATAAGTGCTCAAACATTCATACTGTCGATACAAACTCTAATAAATACCAGATTACGAAATACTATCATTGTCATTTTCAACCAAACCTTTGCTTCTTCATTGTGCTGATTTCAACACAGGTAAAGAAACAGAGATAGTGACCATCCACCGTGACCCTGTTATAAATCTTATTTTCAAATGTGGTTTGCATGTGATTCCCATACCCTCTAATAGTTGCCTGGAAGGTGGGGGTGAGCTGTACTCCCCCTGCTGCAGTCCTTGGGTGTCCCACAGTGATGTTAGGGAGGGAGCTCCAGGATTTTGACCTGAACCATGGAAAGAGCTCTCTTACTGGTGTGCCTTTTTAAAGTTGGGAAGTTAGTACAGACCACGAGGACCCGAGAGCTGCTGTCTTGTCAGAGAGAGAGGCCTGGTGGGTCACACAACTCAGGAGAGGTGCAAGGTTGAGAAGCTGGGGACTTCATGGTAATTCCAGACATGATCGAGATTGAGCCAATAATGTTGGCATCACGAACCTGTCAACTTGGTAACTGACCCTCCTTTGTAGCAGAGGGATTCAATCCCTTTAATAGAGCAAGCTTGAGAATTCAACACTAAAATCAATCTGTACGGACGCGCTAGAGACCTGAAACATCAATACAGAGATTGCTGAAGAAACTCAGCATGTCCGGCAGCATCTCTGAAGGGAGAGGAAGAAAGAGACAGAGAGAGAGTTCACCTTTCAATCCAGTGATTTCTGCGGGAAGGTTCCTTCAGAACAGACCGTTTTGAGGAAGGGTCACTTGAAATGCGAATCTTCCTCTCTCTCTTCACCGTTGCTACTGAATTTCCCCAGCCATCTGTTTGCTTGAGAATTTGATCTGACCTGATCCAAGCGTCACTGAGTAATTCAGTCTGTGTTCAATGCCCTGAGGCTGCTTCTGCTGAAAGTTGCCAAATAGGTTTAAGGCTTTGTAAGGTATTGTATTTGGAGGGCGGGATACATGGGAGAACAGATACAGAACACAGGCACTTCCCAAGTTCCTTCTCAATTTAACTTTGTGATGTTAATTCAGAAGGAATAGCTCAGAACTAACATTTCAGTTAATCAGCCAAGGGGAGTATATATGTCATGACAAAGACTTGTTGTAAAGACTGTACAGAACCGAACGTTAATGACTATGTTTGTATGTAAAGTGTTTTTGTGAATAAAGTCTCTTTTTGATATTGATATAAATATATTTTCGAGGGGGACCAAGCATCTTGAGTTTGTGGAGGCATTGCCCTGGTCCCTAATCTTTCTTAAATAAATGCTAGACAAGTTCGATACTCCCCGGGTATAGACATCAAATGGTCATCAACGTGAAGGAGATGATGGGATTATCAAGGGGGCTCAGTGTTGCCTCACCCCACCCGGGTTCGATTCCAGCCTCGGGCGACTGTCTGTTTGGAGTTGGCACATTCTCCCCATGTCAGCCTACGGGTGCTCGAGTTCCCTCTCACTGACCAAAGATGTGAAGGCTCGGTGGATTAGCCAGAGGAAATGAAGGGATCCAGGGATAGAGTGGGGATGGGATGCTCTGCCAAGGGTCAGTGTGAACCTGATAGGCCGAATGGCCTGTTTCCACATCTCAGGGATTGTATGATCAATCCAGAGACTCAAATAATGTTCTAGGCCCTGGGCTCCAATCTTGGGGGTGGCAGTGGGTCATCATAGTGAGAACAGGTTTGGGAATGAACACGGTCCAAGGGGGCAACAGGTTTGCTTTCTGAGGTTTTGTGGGCATGAATGTTCTGCCGAGGTGCCTTGGGGATAAACATACTGAGGGGGTGGTTTCTAAGGTGTTGAGGGAGCACTATCTGTCAGTACAGGGTGCAGATGGTCGAAAGGTACAGATACACTTCATAGAACATAGGACATAGGACATAGAACAGTACAGCACAGAACACGCCCTTCAGCCCACGATGCTGTGCCGACCATTTATCCTCATATAAGGTAAACCTAATGTATGAACGCTCAAATGTCTGTGACCAATTGCATGTCCAGAAGTCTCTTAAATATCCCCAATGACCTTGCTTCCACAACTGCTGCTGGCAACGCATTCCATGCTCTCGCAACTCTCTGCATAAAGAACCCGCCTTTGACATACCCTCTATACTTTCCGCCAAACAGCTTAAACCTATGACCCCTCGTATTAACAATTTCTGCCTTGGGGGAAAAAAAATCTCTGGCTATCAATTCTATCTATACCTCTCATTATCTTGTACACCTCAATTAGGTCCCCTCTCTTCCTTCTTTTTTCCACTGAAAGAAGTCCAAGCTCAGTCACCTCTCTTTGTTAGATGAGCCCTCCATTCCAGGCAGCATCCTGGTAAACCTCCTCTGAACTCTCTCCAAAGCATCCACATCTTTCCTATAATAGGGCGACCAGAACTGGACACAGTATTCCAAGTGCGGTCTAACCAAAGTTTTATAGAGCTGCAACAAGATCTCACGACTCTTAAACACAATCCTCCTGTTAATGAAAACCAAAACAACATATGCTTTCTTAACAACACTGTCCACTTGGGTAGCCATTTTAAGGGATCAATGTACCTACACACAAAGATCCCTCTGTTCCTCCACACTGCAAAGAAACTTATCTTTAATCCTGTACTCAGCTTTCAAATTCGACCTGCCAAAATGCATCACCTCGCAGTTATCCAGGTTGAACTCCATCTGCCACCTCTCAGCCCACCTCTGCATCCTGTCAATGTCCCGCTGCAGCCTACAACAGCCCTCTATACTGTCAACGACACCTCCAACCTTTGTGTTGTCTGCAAACTTGCTGATACATTCTTCAATCCCCTCATCCAAGTCATGAATAAAAATTATGAACAGTCGAGGCCCAAGGACAAAGCCCTGTGGAACACCACTCACCACAGACTTCCAGGCAGAATATTTTCCTTCTACTACCACTCGCTGTCTTCTGTTGGCCAGCCAATTCTGTATCCAGACAGCTAACTTTCCCTGTATCCCATTCCTCCTGACTTTCTGAACGAGCCTACCATGGGGAACCTTATCAAATGCCTTACTGAAGTCCACATACACAACACCCACAGCTCGACCCTCATCAACTTGCCTAGTAACATCCTCAATGAACTCGATAAGGTTTGTGAGGCATGACCTGCCCCTCACAAAGCCGCACTGATTCCATTTAATCAAGCCATGCTCTTCCAGATGGTCATAAATCCTGTCCCTCAGAATCCTTTCTAACTCATTACAGACGACAGACGTGAGAGTGTCTGGTCTGTAATTGCCAGGGATTTCCCTATTTCCTTTCTTGAAGAGAGGAATTACATTTGCCTCCCTCCAGTCCTCAGGTACGACTCCAATGGAGAGTGAGCATGTAAGGATCTTCGCAAGCAGCGAAGCAATCACATTTCTCACTTCCCAAAGCAGCTGAGGACAAATCTGGTCTGGCCCTGGCGACTTATCAATCTTAATGTTTGTCAAAATGTTCAGCACATCAGCTTCCTCAATCCCTATCCGTTCCAGCATGCTTACCTGCTCCTCAATGGTTTCAGTCACTAGAAGGCCTTTTCTTTAGTAAAGACAGAAGCAAAAAACTCGTTTAGGGCTTCCTCGAACCCCTCAGACTCTATACACAAGTTCCCCATGCTATCCCTGATCGGCCCTACTTTTCTTTGATCATTCTCTTATTCCTCACATACGTGTAAAATGTCTTTGGATTCTCCCTAATCCTTCCTGCCAAACCTTTTTCGTACCCCCTCCTGGCTCTCCTCAGGCCATTTTTGAGCTCCTTCCTCGCCTGCCTGTAATCCTCTAGAGCTGAGCACGAACCTTGCTTCCTCCACCTCACGTAAGCTGCCTTCTTTCTTTTGAAAAGACGCTCCTCCGCTCTCTTCATCCAAGGTTCCTTTATCTTACCCTTTCTTGCCTGTCTCAGAGGAACACATTTATGCATCACTCGCAACAACTATTCCTTAAACCGTCTCCACATGTCTATAGTGGCCTTTCCATGGAGCAATTGCTCCCAGTCCATGGTTCCCAACTCACGTCTGATAGTATCATAGTTACCTTTTCCCCAATTAAATATTCTCCCATTGTGCTTGCTTCTCTCCTCCATTGCTATATAGAATGTGAGGCAGTTGTGGTGACTATCACCAAAATGCTCTCCCACCGCAAGATCTGACACCGGCCCCGGCTCATTACCGAGCACCAAAATCAAATTGGCCTCTCCCCTCCTCGACCGCTTCAATGTGCTGAGTTAGGAAACCCTCGTGAACACACCTTACAAAAATAGCTCCTTCCAAACCATCTGCTTGAAGGAGGTTCCAATCAATATTGGGCAAGTTAAAGTCACCCATTACAACAACCCTACTACATTCACACTTTTCGAAAATCTGCCGACCTATGCTTTCTTCAATCTCCCTGCTGCTGTTGGGGGGGCCTGTAGTAAACCCCTAATGAGGTGACTGCTCCCTTACTGTTTCTAATTTCCACCCATACTGACTCAGTAGGCAGACACTCCTCGACAATGGTAACTTCTGTAGCTGTGATAAACTCTCTGATTTCCTTTCTGAATTCATTGCATGTGGTGTCCCTCAAGGGTTGGCCAGCACGATGGCTCGATGGTGAGCACTTCTGTCTCACAGTATCAGGGACCCAGGTTCGATTCCAGCCTCAGGCGACTGTCTGTGTGGAGTTTGCACTTTCTCCCAGTGTCTGCGTGGGTTTCCTTTGGGTGCTCCAGTTTCTTCTCACAGTCCAAAGATGTGCAGGTTAGGTGAAATGGCCATGCTAAATAGCCTGTTGTGTCAGGTGCATTAATCAGGGGTAAAGGTAGGGCAATGGGTCTGGATGGGTTCCTCTTCGGACGGTCGGTGTGGACTTGTTGGGCCGAAGGGACTGTTTCCACACTGTCGGGAATCTAAGGATCTATCCTTGGACCCTCCTTTTTCTCACCTACATACTGCCAGGAGGTGATATTGTCCAAAAGCACCGCGTTATGTTTTGCATGTACACTGACACAGCCCAACTCTCCTTCCCCATCATCCCTCTTCATTACTCCACTGTTACTCAGTTATCAAATTGCTTACCACGCTCCCACTACTCAATTGGCTGCAATTTTCTCCAATGAAACATTGTAATGGTTAAAACCATTGCCTTCAGTTGCTATTACAAATTACTTTCCCTTACTGCTGAGCCCCTCCCTCCCACTGGGAAATATCTGAGGTCGAGCTAGACACTTCACAACATTGCTGTCATATCTGACCCCAAGGTGACCTTCTGATCAGACATCTACACTATCACAAACACCAGGAATTCCAATCTATAAAATGTTGCTTGTCTCCACCTCACCCCAACTCCATTGCTACTGAAACCCCTGACCCGTGTCGGTGTTACCTTAAACTTGATGAATATGAAACAGAACCCTTGATTCCATGACTGACATAGAATCTGCTAGCTTTCTGTGTTTCCTGCACAATTACCCCAGGTCCCTTTGTGGTGCAGCTTTCTACAGTTTCCACCATTTAAATATCACTGTTCTTTTATTATCCCCTCCAAAATGACCAACTTCCCATTTTCCCAAATTATACTCCATCTGGCAACTTGTTGCCCCCTTCTCCTGTGCATCTCTCTCTCTTCACAATCTTCTTAGAACTTTACAGTTATGCCTTTTCTGACAGATTACCCCCACCCCCCGACCCCACCCCCCTATTCTTCTAACCATTTACTGGGAATCCTGGGCAGTGGGAAGCATGCACAGTTACTATCCTTTTAGGGATACTCTATGGGATGACGAGGAGGAGTTTGCTGCCCATTGATCAGAATGGAGACAACTTGCCCCTGAATCTGCCTGAGCCTTTCACTCCCCATGTCTTATTGATGAGGCACAGCGGCAACCCGGAAGGAAAGAAAAGGAAGGAAATCCTGCTCTCCACATCTCACTGACTCTTGGATCATTCTGTCCCATCTATGAAAGATCTGCCCTGTTCAGTCACATGAAGTCCCAAGGTGGAAACTCATAGAAACCCACATAGATTGCTCCCTGAACTAACTGCTGACATCCACAAGGGGTAATGTGTCCAGTCATCCTGGGCCAGGAGGGGGGAATGGTGAGAGTTTCTAACCAGACCTGACAGTGATGGATTTTATAAACTTGTATTACAGGATACTCCAGGTGGACATTTAGATGGAAATCTCAGTAACTGTAACGCCAAACCCTGACAGAATTACTTAATTCATCAGGACCTGGATATTCACATTGTGCGTGAGTACTGTGTTCCAGTTCAATCCTATTTACTGCATAAAAGTTCTCCTTTAAATCATCCCATTCTCTCAATAGTTCTCCCCACACCTTCAATGTGTCCTGTAATTCTTGTATGGGTGTAAGGTTTCTTATTATAACGGGTAACTTTTGAAAACCCATCTGTCACAGCTCCCCTCAATTTCCTTTGCTCCAAGGAGAACAATCTCAGTTTCCCCAAACCCCTGATTTCCCAGTGTCTGTTTGCTCTCTATAAGGCACACATCAGGGTTGTGTTGGAGCAGTGTGCACTTACCTGCATCAGTGCAGCTCCCAGCAATGTTAAAGAACATGAACGAAGGGCTGCATTCATGAAGAATGGCTTATGCCCGAAACGTCGATTCTCCTGTTCCTTGGATGCTGTCTGACCTGCTGCGCTGCTCCAGCAAAACATTTTCAGCTCAGTAAAGAACATGAACATCCTCCAGGGCAAAGCACTGTTTCTGAGTGGTGTCCCATCCACCACCCTCAACATTTCCTCTCTCCACCCCCGAGGTACAGTGTCATCACTGTTTAAGAGGCAAAGTCAGTATTGTCCTACCAGACCATAGGGCTGCTCTCTCATTAGGGAGAGATGACTGGTCATGGTTCAACCTGAAGGTTACCCCAGCCCAGGCAAGGGGAGAGGTTGGGAATGAGAGTCCATTTATTGTAGATCGATAATATCTACCCAATGTGTCAGCAACTACTTTATCATACCAATGAATAATGTAAAAGAATATCCAAAACATGCTACTACAATTCCCCATTCCTTGAACCATCCTGGTAAATCCACTGTGCCCCCTCCCAGGGACCCTGCCATCCTTCCCAATGTGTGGGCGATCTCTGGTTTGCACAGACCCAGCTGCTCTGTGTTCCTGTGGGTGATGTCATCATCGAGCACCAGTTGCACTAAACCTCACTGTCTGGAAGGGTGGGAGACACAGAATTCCCAATAGCATTTAAGACATATTTAGGTGCACACTTGTGATACCAAGACAGATGGTGCGAATGGCTGTGTATTGGAAAATGGATCAGGATAGTTTGGTGATAGTCTTCTTTACTGGCACAGACTCAATGGCCCACAGAGCCTTTTTCTGTGCTGTCAACCTCGAGACACTTAATATAGGAATATGACAGGCCACCTTTGAAACCAGGTCAGAAAAAATGATTGTAGAATAGATGACACATGATTGGTCAATGTGTTTGGGAGGAAATGAAATGGAGACGTTTGGGAGGAAATTCTGGAGCTCGATGCAGGAATCTGAAAGGGCCGTCATCAAGTGAGAAATAAAAATGGGGTATCCTCAAGGCGGAAATCAAAGAAAGGCACATTGAGCACAGCTTTGAGAGACTGGAGGGGATGAGAGTTAGGGAGGGATCAGAGGCTGGAGAGGAATTATTACAGAAAAGTAAGATGTTCGCCAAGCTGTGAATTTGTGTTGCAGACGTTTCGTCCCCTGTCTAGGTGGCATCCTCAGTGCTTGGGAGTCTCCTGTGAAGCGCTTCTGTGATGTTTCCTCCGGCATTTATAGTGGTTTGTATCTGCCGCCTACGGTTGTCAGTTCCAGCTGCAACGGACAGGGGACGAAACATCTGCAAAACAAATTCCCAGCTCGGCGAACAGAACCACAACAATGATTGCCCGAGCTACAAATCTTCTCACAAACTTTGAAGATAAGGAAGAGTTGTGAGTCTGGGTGAGGTGACAGAGATAGGGAGAGATGTGAAGAGGGAGGAATGCAGAGATAGCAAGAATTAGAGTCGTAATATTATGTAGTATGGAAACAGACCCTGTGGTCCAATCAATCCATGTCAAACATAATTCCAAACTGAGTTAATCTCACCTGCCTCCCCTTGGTCCACATGTATCCAAACATTTCTTGTTAGGTACCTGTCCAAATGAGTTTCTCGTAGAATCACTGTGGTGTGGAAACTGTCCATTTAGAGTCAGAGTCATTGAGATGTACAACATGGAAACAGACCCTTCCGTCCAACCCAAACATGCTGACCAGATATCCCAAGCCAATCTAGTCCCACCTGCCAGCACCTGGCCCATATCCCTCGAAACCCTTCCAATTCATGTTCCCAGCGACAGAGGAACCCCAATTATGTGAACGATTGGGGTGGGCACTAATTCATTCGGATAATCAATGATTCGTTGAATTGATTAAATGCCTTTCCTCTGGGGCTCGGAGTTTTCAAAGTCTGCTCACCATTCAGGAGACTGCAGCAGCACACAGCACAATTGCCCGCGCACACACCATCCACAGCCTGACCCTCACCGCCGTCCACACACCGTCCTCAGCCTGACCCTCACTGCCTCCCACACACCGCCCCCAGCCTGACCCTCATCGCCATCCAACAACGCCCCCAGCTTGACCCTCACTGCCGCCCATGCACCACCACCAGCCTGACCCTCACCATCGTCCAACATCGCTCCCAGGCTGACACTCACTGCAGAACACATACCACCTCCAGTCTGACCCTCACTGCCACCCACACATTGCCCCACAGCCTGACACTCACCGCCGTCCACTCACCACCCCGAGCCTGACCCTCACTGCTGCTCACACAACGCCCCCAGCCTGACCCTCAGCATTGTCGAACACCGCTCCCAGCCTGACCCTCAACGCCACCCACACATTGTCCACAGCCTGACATTCACCACCGTCCACTCACCGCCCCCAGCCTGACCCTCACCATCATCCAAAACCGCTCCCGGAATGACCCTCAATGCCGCCCAGACATTGTCCCACAGCCTGACACTCAGCCCCCCAGCATAACCATCACCAGCATCCACACACCACGCCCAGCCTGACCCTCACCACCGTCCGCACACCACCCCAGTCTGACTCTCACCACAATCCACACTGCCCCAGCCTGACCTTCACCGCCATCCACACACCACCCCAGCCTGACCCTCACTGCCATCCACACCCCGAACCAGCCTGACACTCACTGCCATCCACACACCGACCCAGCCTGACCCTTACCACCGTCCGCACACCACCCCAGGGTGACTCTCACCAGAATCCACACTGCACCCAGCCTGACCCTCACTGCCGTCCACACACCGCCCCAACATGACCTTCTCCGCCTTCCACACATCGCTCCCAGCCTGACCTTCACTGGCATCCACACAACAAACCCCAGCCTGACCCTCACTGCCATCCACACACCAACCCAGCCTGACCCTTACCACCATCCGCAAACCACCCCAGTCTGACTCTCACCAGAATCCACATTGCCCCAGCCTGACCCTCACCACCGTCCACACACCGCCCCCAACCTGACCTTCTCCACCGTCCACAGATCGCCCCCAGCCTGGCCTTCACCGGCATCCACACACCACCCCCAGACTGACCCTCAGCGCCATCCACACATCGCCCCCAGACTGATCTTCACTGCTGCCCATACAATGCCCCCAAGACTGACCCTCAGCGCCATCCATACACTGCCCTCAGCCTGACTCTCAGCGCCGTCCACACACCGCCCCCAGCCTTACACTCACCACCATCCACACACTGCCCCCAGCCTGACTCTCACTGCCGACCACACACCGCCCCCAGCCTGACCCTCACCACTACCCACACACTGCCCCCAACCTGACTCTCACTGCCGTCCACACATCGCCCCCATCCTGACCTTCACCACCATCCACACACCACTCCCAGCCTCACCCTCACTGCCATCCACACACCGACCCAGCCTGACACTTACTGCCATCCACACAACGCCCCAGACTGATCTTCACTGCCGCCCATACCATGCCTCCCAAGACTGACCCTCAGCGCCATCCATACACCACCACCAGCATGACCCTCTCCACCTTCCAAAGACCACCCCCAGGCTGGCCCTCACTGATGCTCACACAACGCCCTCAGCCTGACCCTTACTGCTACCCACAAACCACCCCATCCTGACCCTCACCGCCATCCAACAATGCCCCCAGCTTGACCCTCACTGCCGCCCATGCACCACCACCAGCCTGACCCTCACCATTGTCCAACACCGCTCCCAGGCTGATACTCACTGCCGACCACATACCACCTCCAGTCTGACCCTCACTGCCACCCACACATTGCCCCACAGCCTGAAACTCACCGCCGTCCACTCACCACCCCGAGCCTGACCCTCACTGCTGCTCACACAACGCCCCCAGCCTGACCCTCAGCATTGTCGAACACCGCTCCCAGCCTGACCCTCAACGCCACCCACACATTGTCCACAGCCTGACACTCACCACCGTCCACTCACCGCCCCCAGCCTGACCCTCTCCATCATCCAAAACCGCTCCCAGAATGACCCTCAATGCCGCCCAGACATTGTCCCACAGCCTGACACTCACCCCCCCCAGCATAACCATCACCAGTATCTACACACCACGCCCAGCCTGACCCTCACCACCGTCCGCACACCACCCCAGTCTGACTCTCACCACAATCCACACTGCCCCAGCCTGACCCTCACCGCCGTCCACACATCGCTCAAGCCTGACCTTCACCGCCATCCACACACCACCCCAGCCTGACCCTCACTGCCATCCACACCCCGAACCAGCCTGACACTCACTGCCATCCACACACCGACCCAGCCTGACCCTTACCACCGTCCGCACACCACCCCAGTGTGACTCTCACCAGAATCCACACTGCCCCCAGCCTGACCCTCACTGCCGTCCACACACCGCCCCCAACATGACCTTCTCCGCCGTCCACGCATCGCTCCCAGCCTGACCTTCACTGGCATCCAAACAACAACCCCCAGCCTGACCCTCACTGCCGTCCACACACCAACCCAGCCTGACCCTTACCACCATCCGCAAACCACCCCAGTCTGACTCTCACCAGAATCCACATTGCCCCAGCCTGACCCTCACCACCGTCCACACACCGCCCCCAACCTGACCTTCTCCACCGTCCACAGATCGCCCCCAGCCTGGCCTTCACCGGCATCCACACACCACCCCCAGACTGACCCTCAGCGTCATCCACACATCGCCCCCAGACTGATCTTCACTGCTGCCCATACAATGCCCCCAAGACTGACCCTCAGCGCCATCCACACACTGCCCTCAGCCTGACTCTCAGCGCCGTCCACACACCGCCCCCAGCCTTACACTCACCACCATCAACACACTGCCCCCAGCCTGACTCTCACTGCCGTCCACACACCGCCCCCAGCCTGACCCTCACCACCATCCACACACTGCCCCCAGCCTGACTCTCACTGCCGACCACACACCGCCCCCAGCCTGACCCTCACCACCATCCACACACTGCCCCCAGCCTGACTCTCACTGCCGTCCACACATCGCCCCCAGCCTGACCTTCACCGGCATCCACACACCACTCCCAGCCTCACCCTCACTGCCATCCACACACCGACCCAGCCTGACACTTACTGCCATCCACACAACGCCCCAGACTGATCTTCACTGCCGCCCATACCATGCCTCCCAAGACTGACCCTCAGCGCCATCCATACACCGCCACCAGCCTGATCCTCACCACCTTCCAAAGACCGCCCCCAGGCTGGCCCTCACTGATGCTCACACAACGCCCTCAGGCTGACCCTTACTGCTACCCACAAACCACCCCATCCTGACCCTCATCGCCGTCCATAACTGACCCCAGCCTGACCCTCACTGCCGCCCACACACCACCTCAGACTGTCCCTCACTGCCGTCCACACACCGCCCCTCAGCCTGACGCTCACCACCGTCCACACACTTCCCCCAGCCTGACCCTCACCACCGTCAAACACTGCCCCCCAGCCTGACCCTCACCACCGTCCAAAACTGCCCCCCAGCCTGACCATCACTGCCGCCCACACACCACCCTAGACTCTCCCTCACTGCCGTCCACACACCGCCCCCAGCCTGACCCTTACCGACGTCCAACACTGCCACCAGCCTGACCCTCTCTACCGCCCACACACCACCCCAGCCTGACCCGAAGCGCCATCCACACACCGCCAACAGCCTGACCCTCACCACCATCCACACACTGCCCTCAGCCTGACTCTCAGCGCCGTCCACACACCGCCCCCAGCCTGACACTCACCACCCTCCACACACTGCGCCCAGCCTGACTCTCAGCGCCGTCCACACATCGCCCCCAGCCTGACCCTCACCACCGTCCACACAAGGCCCCCAGCCTGACACTCACCACCGCCGACACGCCGCCCGAGTCTGACCCTCACTGCCGTCCACACACCGCCCCCAACCTGACCTTCTCCACCTTCCACACATCGCTCAAGCCTGACCTTCACCGCCATCCACACACCACCCCAGCCTGACCCTCACTGCCATCCACACCCCGAACCAGCCTGACACTCACTGCCATCCACACACCGACCCAGCCTGACCCTTACCACCGTCCGCACACCACCCCAGTGTGACTCTCACCAGAATCCACACTGCCCCCAGCCTGACCCTCACTGCCGTCCACACACCGCCCCCAACATGACCTTCTCCGCCGTCCACGCATCGCTCCCAGCCTGACCTTCACTGGCATCCAAACAACAACCCCCAGCCTGACCCTCACTGCCATCCACACACCAACCCAGCCTGACCCTTACCACCATCCGCAAACCACCCCAGTCTGACTCTCACCAGAATCCACATTGCCCCAGCCTGACCCTCACCACCGTCCACACACCGCCCCCAACCTGACCTTCTCCACCGTCCACAGATCGCCCCCAGCCTGGCCTTCACCGGCATCCACACACCACCCCCAGACTGACCCTCAGCGTCATCCACACATCGCCCCCAGACTGATCTTCACTGCTGCCCATACAATGCCCCCAAGACTGACCCTCAGCGCCATCCACACACTGCCCTCAGCCTGACTCTCAGCGCCGTCCACACACCGCCCCCAGCCTTACACTCACCACCATCAACACACTGCCCCCAGCCTGACTCTCACTGCCGTCCACACACCGCCCCCAGCCTGACCCTCACCACCATCCACACACTGCCCCCAGCCTGACTCTCACTGCCGACCACACACCGCCCCCAGCCTGACCCTCACCACCATCCACACACTGCCCCCAGCCTGACTCTCACTGCCGTCCACACATCGCCCCCAGCCTGACCTTCACCGGCATCCACACACCACTCCCAGCCTCACCCTCACTGCCATCCACACACCGACCCAGCCTGACACTTACTGCCATCCACACAACGCCCCAGACTGATCTTCACTGCCGCCCATACCATGCCTCCCAAGACTGACCCTCAGCGCCATCCATACACCGCCACCAGCCTGATCCTCACCACCTTCCAAAGACCGCCCCCAGGCTGGCCCTCACTGATGCTCACACAACGCCCTCAGGCTGACCCTTACTGCTACCCACAAACCACCCCATCCTGACCCTCATCGCCGTCCATAACTGACCCCAGCCTGACCCTCACTGCCGCCCACACACCACCTCAGACTGTCCCTCACTGCCGTCCACACACCGCCCCTCAGCCTGACGCTCACCACCGTCCACACACTTCCCCCAGCCTGACCCTCACCACCGTCAAACACTGCCCCCCAGCCTGACCCTCACCACCGTCCAAAACTGCCCCCCAGCCTGACCATCACTGCCGCCCACACACCACCCTAGACTCTCCCTCACTGCCGTCCACACACCGCCCCCAGCCTGACCCTTACCGACGTCCAACACTGCCACCAGCCTGACCCTCTCTACCGCCCACACACCACCCCAGCCTGACCCGAAGCGCCATCCACACACCGCCAACAGCCTGACCCTCACCACCATCCACACACTGCCCTCAGCCTGACTCTCAGCGCCGTCCACACACCGCCCCCAGCCTGACACTCACCACCCTCCACACACTGCGCCCAGCCTGACTCTCAGCGCCGTCCACACATCGCCCCCAGCCTGACCCTCACCACCGTCCACACAAGGCCCCCAGCCTGACACTCACCACCGCCGACACGCCGCCCGAGTCTGACCCTCACTGCCGTCCACACACCAACCCAACCTGACCCTCACCACCGTCCACACATTGCTCCCAGCTTGTCCCTCACTGCCGTCCACACACTGCCCTTAGCCTGACCCTCACCAACGTCCAACACCGACCTCAGCCAGATCCTCACCGCCCCGAACTCACTGCCCCCAGCCTGACCTTACCGCCCCCAGCCTGACCCTCACCGCCATCCAACATTGACCCCAGCCTGACCCACACTGCCGTTAAACACCACCCCCAGCCTGACCCTCTCTACCGCCCACACACCGCCCCCAGCCTGACCCTCACCGCCGTTCAACACCGCCCCCAGCCTGACCCTCACTGCCACCCACACACCACCCCCAGCTTGACCTTCACCGTCATCCAACATCGCTCCCATCCTGACCCTCAATGTCGCCCACACATTGCCCCACAGCCTGACACTCACAGCCCGCAGCCTGACCCTCACCACCGTCCACACACTGCCCCCAGCCTGGCCCTCACTGCCGCCCATACACCGCTCCCAGCCACACGCTCAGTGCCATCCACACACTGCCCCCAGGCTGACCCTCACTGCCACACACACAACAGCCCCAACCTAACCCTCACCATCGTCCACACACCGCCCCCAGCCAGACCCTCACTGCTCCGCCACACCCCACCCCACAGCCTGACCCTCACCGTCCCGGACGCACTGCCCCCAGCCGGACCCTCACCGCACCCAGCCTGACTTTACCGCCCCCAGCCTGACCCTCACCGTTGTCCAACATTGCCACCAGCCTAACCTTTGCCACCGTTCAACACCATCCCAGCCTGATCCTCACCAACATCCACGTACCGCCCCCAGACTGGCCCTCACTGCCGCCCACACACCACCCCTAACCTAACCCTCACCATCGTCCACACACCGCCTCCAGCCAGAACCTCACTGCTCCGCCACACCCCACTGCCCAGCCTGACCCTCACCGCCCCAGACGCACTGCCCCCAGCCGGACCCTCACCGTCCCCCGGGTGACCTTACCGCCTCCAGCCTGAACTTACCGACCCCAGCCTAACCCTCACCGCCCCGGACGCACTGCCCCCTGCCGGACCCTCACCGCACCCAGCCTGACCTTACCGCTCCCAGCCTGATGGTGGTGAGTCTCAGGCTGTGGGGCAATGTGTGGGTGACATTGAGGGTCAGGATGGGAGCGGTGTTGGTTGATGGTGAAGGTCAGGTTGGGAGTGGTGTGTGGGTGGCAGTGAGAGTCAGGTTGGGGGCGGCGTGTGGTCGGCAGTGAGTGTCAGGCTGGGGATGATGTTGAACGGCGGTGGGGGTCAGGCTGTGGGCAATGTTAGACGGCGGTGAGGGTCAGGATGGGGTGGTTTGTGGGTGGCAGTAAGGGTCAGGCTGAGGGCGGTGTGTGAGCATCAGTGAGGGCCAGCCTGGGGGCGGTCTTTGGAAGGTGTTGCGGGTCAGGTTGGGGGTGGTGTGTGGAGGTGGTGAGGGTCAGGCTGGGGGCGGTGTGTGGACGTCAGTGAGGGTCAGACTGGGGACGGTGTGTGGACGGCAGTGAGGGTCTGGCTGGGTTCGTTGTTGGATGTTGGTGAGGGTCAGGCTAAGGGCAGTGTGTGGACGGCAGTGAGGGACAAGCTGGGAGCGTTGTGTGGACGGTGGTGAGGGTCGGGCTGGGGGCGGTGTGTGGGCGGTGGTGAGGGTCAGGCTGGGGAAGGTGTGTGGACGGCAGTGAGGGACAGGCTGGGGGTGGTGTGTCAGCGATGGTGAGTGTCAGGCTGGGGGCCGTGTGTGGACGGTGGTGAGGGTCAGGCTGTGGCTAGTGTGTGGAGGGTGGTGAGTGTCAGGCTTGGGGCGCTGTGTGGACGGGGGTGAGTGTCAGGCTTGGGGCGGTGTGTGGAGGGTGGTGAGTGTCAGGCTTGGGGCACTGTGTGGAAGGTGCTGAGAGTCAGGCTGAGGCCAGTGTGTGGATGGTGGTGAGGGTCATGCTGTTTGCGGTGTGTGGATGGCGCTTAGGGTCAGGCTGGGATGGTGTGTGGGCGGCAGTGAGGGTCAGGCTGGGGGCAGTGTTTGGACGGCGGTGTGAGTCAGGATGGGGTGATTTTTGGGTAGCAGTAAGGGTCAGTCTGAGGGCGGTGTGTGGGCATCAGTGAGGGCCAGCCTGAGGGCGGCCTTTGGAAGGTCGTGAGGGTCAGGCTGTGGGCGGTGTATGGATGCCGCTGAGGGTCAGTCTTGGGGGCATTGTATGGGCGGAAGTGAAGATCAGTCTGGGGCGGTGTGTGGATGGCAGTTAGGGTCAGGTGGATCGGTGTGTGGATGGCAGTGAGGGTGAGGCTGGGGGTGGTGTGTGGATGGTGGTGAAGGTCAGGCTGGGGCGATGTGTGGACGGCAGTGAGAGTCAGGCTGGGGGCAGTGTGTGGATGGTGGTGAGTGTCAGGCTGGGGGCGGTGTGTGGATGACGCTGAGGGTCAGTCTTGGGGGCATTGTATGGGCAGCAGTGAAGATCAGTCTGGGGGCGATGTGTGGATGGCGGAGAAGGTCATGCTGGGGCGGTGTGTGGATGGCAGTGAGGGTCAGGCTGGGGGCAGTGTGGATTCTGGTGAGAGTCAGACTGGGGTGGTGTGCAGACAGTCGAAGGGGGTAAGGGTCAGGCTGGGGGTGGTGTGTGGACGGTGGTGAGGGACGGGCTGGGGACGGTGTGTGGACGGTGGTGAGGGTCAGGCTGGGGATGCTGTGTGGACGGCAGTGCGGGACAGGCTGGTTTGGTGTGTGGACGGCAGTGAGGGTCAGACTGGGGGCGGCGTGTCGGCGGTGGTGAGTGTCAGGCTGGGGGTAGTGTGTGGACGGTGGTGAGGGTTAGGCTGTGGCTGGTGCGTGGAGGATGGTGAGTGTCAGGCTTGGGGCGGTGTGTGGACAGCGCTGAGAGTCAGGCTGAGGGCAGTGTTGGACGGCGGTGAGGGTCAGGATGGGGTGGTTTGTGGGTAGCAGTAAGGGTCAGGCTGAGGGTGGTGTGTGGGCATCAGTGACGGACGGCCTGGAGGCGGTCTTTGGAAGGTGGTGAGGGTCAGGCTGGGTGCGGTGTATGGATGGCGCTGAGGGTCAGTCTTGGGAGGCATTGTATGGGCGGCAGTGAAGATCAGTCTGGGGCGGTGAGTGGATGGCAGTGAGGGTGAGGCTGGGTCGGTGTGTGGATGCCGGTGAAAGTCAGGCTGGGGGCGATGTGTGGATCGCAGTGAGAGTCTGGCTGGGGGCAGTGTATGGATGGTGGTGAGTGTCAGGCTGGGGGCGGTGTGTGGACGGCGCTGAGAGTCAGGCTGAGTGGAGTATGTGTATGGTGGTGAGGGTCAGGCTGTGGGCGGTGTGTAGATGGCGCTGAGGGTCAGTCTTGGGGGCATTGTATGGGCAATAGTGAAGATCAGTCTGGGGGCGATGTGTGGATGGCGCTGAGGGTCAGTCTGGGGGTGTTGAGTTGATGGCACTGAGGGTCAGTCTGGGTCGGTGTGTGGATGGCTGTGAGGGTCAGGCTGGGGATGGTGTGTGGATGCCGGTGAAGGTCAGGCTGGAGGTGATGTGTGGATGGCGGAGAAGGTCAGGTTGGGGGCGGTGTGTGGACGGCAGTGAGGGTCAGGCTGGGGGCAGTGTGGATTCTGGTTAGAGTCAGATTGGGGTGGTGTGCAGACGGTGGACGGTGGTAAGTGTCAGGTTGGGTCGGTGTGTAGCTGGCAGTGAGGGTCAAGCTGTGGGTGGTGTGTGGATGCCAGTGAAGGTCAGGCTTGGGACGATGTGTGGATGGCAGAGAACGTCAGGTTGGGGGCGGTGTGTTGACGGCGGTGAGGGTCAGGCTGGGTGCAGTGTGGATTCCGGTGAGAGTCAGACTGGAGTGGTGCGCGGACGGTTGTAAGGGTCAGGCTGGGTCGTTGCGTGAATGGCAGTGAGGTTCAGGCTGGGTCGGTGTGTGGATGGCAGTGAGGGTCAGGCTGGCTGTGGTGTGTGGATGGCAGTGAGGGTCAGGCTGGGGGTGGTGTGTGGATGGCAGTGAGGGTCAGGCTGGGGGTGGTGTGTGGATGCCGGTGAAGGTCAGGCTGGGGGCGATGTGTGCACAGCGGAGAAGGTCAGGTTGGGGGCGGTGTGTGGACGGCGGTGAGGGTCAGGCTGGGGGCAATGTGGATTCTGTTGAGAGTGAGACTGGGGTGGCTTGCGAATGCTGGTGATGGTTAGGCTGGGTCCGTGAGTGTCAGGCTGTGGGACAATGTGTGGGCGGCATTGAGTGTCAGGCTGGGAGCGGTGTTCGACAATGCTGAGGGTCAGGCTGGGGGTGTTGTATCAGTGGCAGTGAGGGTCAGGCTGGGAGCGGTGTTGGACGACAATGAGAGTCAGGCTGGGGTTGTTGTGTGGGTGGCAGTGAGGGTCAAGCTGGGGGTCGGTGTTGGACAGCGGTGAGGGTTAAGCTGGGGGCGGTATTGGACAGAGATGAGGGCCAGGCTGTTGGTGGTGTGTGGGCAGAAGTGAGGGTCAGGCTGGGGGCGGTGTGGGGGAGGCAGTGATGGTCAGGCTGGGGACTCTGTGTGCACGGGCAATCGTGCTGTGTGCCTCTGCAGTCTCCTGAATGGGGAGCAGACTTTGAAAACTCCGAGCCCCAGAGGAAAGGTATTTAATCAATTCACCGAATCATTGATTATCCGAATGAATTAGTGCCCACTCCACTCGTTCACATAATTGAGGTTCCTCTGTCGGTGGGAACATGATTTGGAAGGGTTTAGAGGGATATGGGCTAGATACTGGCAGGTAGGCCTAGAATGGGTTGGGATACCTGGTCAGCATGGACGGGTTGGACCGAAGGGTCTGTTTCTGTGCTGTATATCTCTATGACTCTATGACCTTCCAGCCAATTTTGTATCCAAATCTCCCCATCTCCTTGTATTCTATGGTGATGAACTTGCTAACCCGTCTGTTATGTGGACCCTTGCTGAACGTCTTTCTGAAGTCCAAGTTAGTGATTTCCATGCACAAAGCCATGCTGACTATCCCTAATCATTTTTTGTCTTTCCAATTACATGTACATGCTGCCCCTTATAAGCCCTTCCAACAACTTGCCTTCAACTGCCTACAGGCTCACCGGTCTATAGTTTTCTGGCTTTTCCTTACCACCTTTCTCAAATAATGGCACCAGTCTTACAGCAATTAGTCCAGAACTAGAGGGCATAGGTTTAGGGTGACAGGGTAAAGATATAAAAGAGACCGAAGTGGCAACATTTTCACGCAGAGGGTGGTATGTGCATGGAATGAGCTGACAGAGGAAGTGGTGGAGGCTGGTACAATTGCAACATTTAAGAGGGATTTGGATGGATATATGAATAGGAAGGATTTGGAGGGATATGGGCCCGGTGCTGGCAGGTGGGACTAGATTGGCTTGGGATATCTGGTCAGCATGGATGGGTTGGACGGAAGGGTCTGTTTCCATGTTGTACATCTCAATGACTCTGACTCTAAATGGCCAGTTTCCACACCACAGTGATTCTACGAGAAACTCATTTGGACAGGTACCTAACAGAAAATGTTTGGAGACATGTGGACCAAGGGGAGGCAGGTGAGATTAACTCAGTTTGGAATTATGTTTGACATGGATTGATTGGATCACAGGGTCTGTTTCCATACTGCATAATATTACGACTCTAATTCTTGCTATCTCTGCATTCCTCCCTCTTCACATCTCTCCCTATCTCTGTCACCTCACCCAGACTCACAACTCTTCCTTATCTTCAAAGTTTGTGAGAAGATTTGTAGCTCGGGCAATCATTGTTGTGGTTCTGTTCGCCGAGCTGGGAATTTGTGTTGCAGACGTTTCGTCCCCTGTCCGTTGCAGCTGGAACTGACAACCGTAGGCGGCAGATACAAACCACTATAAATGCCGGAGGAAACATCACAGAAGCGCTTCACAGGAGACTCCCAAGCACTGAGGATGTCACCTAGACAGGGGACGAAACGTCAGCAGCACAAATTCCCAGCTTGGCGAACATCTTCCTTTTCTGTAATAATTCCTCTCCAGCCTCTGATCCCTCCCTAACTCTCATCCCCTCCAGTCTCTCAAAGCTGTGCTCTATGTGCCTTTCTTTGATTTCGGCCTTGAGGATACCCCATTTTTATTTCTCACTTGATGACGGCCCTTTCCGGTTCTTGCATCGTGCTCCAGAATTTCCTCCCAAACGTCTCCATTTCATTTCCACCCAAACACGTTGACCAATCATGTGTCATCTATTCTACTATCATTTTTTTCTGACCTGGTTTCAAAGGTGGCCTGTCATATTCCTATATTAAGTGTCTCGAGGTTGACAGCACAGAAAAAGGCTCTGTGGGCCATTGAGTCTGTGCCAGTAAAGAAAACTATCACCAAACTATCCTGATCCATTTTCCAATACACAGTCATTCGCACCATCTGTCTTGGTATCACAAGTGTGCACCTAAATATGTCTTAAATGCTATTGGGAATTCTGTGTCTCCCACCCTTCCAGACAGTGAGGTTTAGTGCAACTGGTGCTCGATGATGGCATCACCCACAGGAACACAGAGCAGCTTGGTGTGTGCAAACCAGAGATCGCCCACACATTGGGAAGGATGGCAGGGTCCCTGAGAGGGGGCACAGTGGATTTACCAGGATGGTTCAAGGAATGGGGGATTGTAGTAGCATGTTTTGGATATTATTTTGCATTATTCATTGGTATGATATAGTTGTTGCTGATACATTGGGTAGATAATATCGATCTACAATAGATGGACTCTCCTTCCCAACCTCTCCCCTTGCCTGGGCTGGGGTAACCTTCAGGTTAAACCATGACCAGTCATCTCTCCTTAATGAGAGAGCAAGCCTATGGTCTGGTAGGACAATGCTGACTTTGCCTCTTGCACATTGAGGCCACTGTGTCTCTGGGGTGGGGAGAGGGAATGCTGAGGGTGGTGGATGGGACACCACTCAGGCACAGTGCTTTGTCCTGGAGGATGTTCCCTTTCTTTAACATTGCTGGGAGCTGCACTGATGCAGGCAAGTGGACACTGTTCCTACATAATCCTGATGTGTGCCTTATACAGAGCAAACAGACATTGGGGAATCAGGGGTTTGGGGAAACTGAGATTGTTCTCCTTGTAGCAAAGGAAACTGAGGGGAGCTGTGACAGAGGGGTTTAGAAAAGTTACCCGTTATAATAATAAACCTTACACCCATCAGCTCATTATACAAGGATTACAGGACACATTGAAGGTGTGGGGAAAACGATTGAGAGAATGGGAAGATTTAAAGGAGAACTTTTATGCAGTAAATGGGATTGAGCTGGAACACAATACTCACACACAATGTGAATATCCAGATCCTGATGAATTGAGTAATGGTGTCAGGGTTTGGCGTTACAGTTACTGAGATTACCATCTGAATGTCCATCTGTAGTATCCTCTAAAACAAGGTATAAAATCCGTCACTGTCAGTTCAGGTTAGAAACTCACACCATCCCCTCCTCCTGGCCCAGGATGACTGGACACATTACCCGTTGTGGAGGTCAGCAGTTTGTTCAGGGGGAAATCTATGTGGGTTTCTAGGAGTTTCCACCTTGGGACTTCATGTGACTGAACAGGGCAGGTCTTTCATAGATGGGACAGAATGACCCAAGAGTCAGTGAGATGTGGAGAGCAGGATTTCCTTCCTTTTCTTTCCTTCCGTGTTGCCACTGTGCCGCATCAATAAGACATTTGAGGGTGAAAGGCTCATGCAGCTCGATGGGCAAGTTGTCTCCATTCTGACCAATGGGCAGCAAGCTCCTCCCTGTCATCCCATAGAGTCTCACGAAAAAAAGAGCAACACTGCACGCCCCCCACTGCCCAGGATTCCCAGTAAACGGTTAGAAGAATTGGAGGGTGGGGATATCTGTCAGAAAAGGCATAACTGTAAAGGTCTAAGAGGATTGTGAAGTGAGAGAGATGCACAGGAGAAGGGGGCAACAAGTTGCCAGATGGAGTATAATTTGGGAAAATGGGAAGTTGGTCATTTTGGAGGGGATAATAAAAGAACAGAGTGCTATTTAAATGTTGGAAACTGTAGAAAGTTGCACCACAAAGGGACCGGGGGGTAATTGTGCAGGAAACACAGGAAGCTAGCAGATTCTGGGTCAGTCACGAATCAAGGGTTCTGTTTCAGATTCGTCAAGTTTAAGGCAACACCGACACGGGTAAGGGGTTTCAGTAACAATGGAGCTGGGGTGAGGGGGATATGGGATATTGGTAAATTAATGTTATTTCTGCAATTATAATTTCTGATACAAGGTAAATGAACTCACACCAGTGTGTAATTCTTTCAGCCAAGAGCTGAGTCATCAAGAATGGAAACTATGTGGAGGAAATATATAATTGTTTTTGTATTAGCTAGCATTGTATGTCAGCATGAAACGTGATTGCAGAACAATGGTAGATTTTATGGGCAAATAGATAAGATGTTGTGAGGGGATGCAGTCAAGCTCGAAAACCTGTATAAATAGTAGGTTTTCCATTTTTACAGAGACACAGGGACAAAACCTAACTAAAGAGGTCACAGAGATCAGAGTGTTCTCGGGAGAGGCCCAGATGGAAAGAGTAGATACTGATGAAGAAAGAATATGCCTAACAATGACCTGCAGTGGGATGAGGTCAAACGGCCTTGTGAGGCCAGAACTAAGCATTTTTTCACAGACAAGGCCGGATGAGCAGGAGTGGTGGGATCAGTCTTCGGGAAGTGGAGGATGTAAACGGGGGGGAAGGGGGGAAACAATGAAATAAGAAACCCTATGTAGGAACCAAATGATATAAATATCGAAAGTTTGTTGAATTTGGTGTGTGTATGTCCTCTGCCTTGCCTGGCACTGGACATCACACCCGATTGCAAGTGGGTGTATAGGACACTACTGATTCCGATCTTGTCTCAGACTGAAATGACTGAAGTGTGTGAGCTTTGTTTCTCACAGGGAGACAAGCAACGTGTAACAGAATGGAATTCCTGGTGTTTGTGATTGTGTGGATGTCTGATCAGAAGGTCACCTTGGGGTCAGATATAACAGCAATATTGTGAAGAATGTAGTGTACCTCAGATATTTCCCAGTGGGAGGGGGGGGTGGGGGGCTCAGCAGTAAGGGAAAGGAATTTGTAATAGCAACTGAAGGCAATGGTTCTAACCATTACAATGTTTCACTGGAGAAAATTGCAGCCAATCGAGTAGTGGGAGCGTGGTAAGTAGTTTGATAACTGAGTAACAGTGGAGCAATGGAGAAGGATGATGGGGAGGGAGAGCTGGGCAGTGTCAGTGTACATTTGAAACCTAACACGGTGTTTTCGGACAATGTCACCTCCTGGCAGTATGTTGGTGAGAAAAAGGAGAGTCCAAGGATAGACCCTTAGATTCCCTATAGTGTGGAAACAGTCCCTTCGGCCTAACAAGTCCACACCGACCCTCCGAAGAGGAACCCATCCAGACCCATTCCCCTACGTTTACCACTGATTGATGCACCTAACACTACAGGCACTTTAGCATGGCCATTTCACCTAACCTGCACACCTTTGGACTGTGGGAAGAAACCGGAGCACCCGGAGGAAACCCACGCAGACACTGGGAGAATGTGCAAACTCCACACAATCGCCCGAGTCTGGAATCGAACCTGGGTCCCTGATGCTGTGAGACAGCAGTGCCCACCATTGAGCCACCGTGCTGGCCAACCCTTGAGGAACACCACATGCAATGAATTCAGAAAGGAAATCAGAGAGGGTATCACAGCTAAAGAAGTTACCATTGTCGAGGAGGTTCTGCATACCGAGTCAGTATGGGTGGAAATTAGGATCAGTAAGGGAGCAGTCACCTCAGTAGGGGTTTACTACAGGCCCACCCCCCAACAGCAGCAGGGAGATTGAAGAAAGCATAGGTCAGCAGATTTTGGTAAAGAGTGAATGTAATAGGGTTGTTGTAACGGGTGACTTTAACTTTCCCAATATTGATTGGAAACCTCCTTCGAGCAGATGGTTTGGAAGGAGCTATTTTTGTAAGTTGTGTTCAGGAGGGTTTCCTAACTCAGCACATTGAAGCGGCCGATGAGGGGAGAGGCCATTTTGATTTTGGTGCTCGGCCATGAGCTGGGGCAGGTGTCAGATCTTGCGGTGGGAGAGCATTTTGGTGATAGTGACCACAACTGCCTCACATTCTATATAGCCATGGAGAAGGAGAGAAGCAGGCACAATGGGAGGATATTTAATTGGGGAAAAGGAAACTATGATACTATCAGACGTGAGTTGAGAACTATGGACTGGGAGCAATTATTCCATGAAAAGGCCACGACAGACATGTGGAGACGGTTTAAGGAACAGTTGTTGCGAGTGATGCATAAATATGTCCCTCTGAGACAGGCAAGAAGGGGTAAGATAAAGGAACCTTGGATGTCGAGAGCGGAGAAGCTTCTTTTCGAAAGAAAGAAGGCAGCTTACGTGAGGTGGAGGAAGGAAGGGTCTTGCTCAGCTCTAGAGGATTACAGGCAGGCGAGGAAGGAGCTCCAAAATGGCCTGAGGAGAGCCAGGAGGGGGCAGGAAAAAGGCTTGACAGGAAGGATTAGGGAGAATCCAAAGACATTTTACACGGATGTGAGGAGTAAGACAATGATCATAGAAAGAGTAGGGCCGCTCAGGGATAGCATAGGGAACTTGTGTGTTGAGTTTGAGGAGGCAGGGGAACCCCCTAAATGAGTTTTTTGCTTCTGTCGTTACTAAAGAAAAGGACCTTGTAGTGAATGAAACCATTGAGGAGCAGGTAAGCATGCTGGAACAGATAGGGATTGAGGAAGCTGATGTGCTGAACATTTTGACAAACATTAAGATTGACAAGTCGCCAGGGCCAAACCAGATTTGTCCTCGGCTGCTTTGGGAAGTGAGAAATGTGATTGCTTCGCTGCTTGCGAAGATCCTTACATCCTCGGTCTCCATTGGAGTCGTACCTGAGGACTGGAGGGAGGCAAATATAATTCCTCTCTTCAAGAAAGGAAATAGGGAAATCCCCAGCAATGACAGACCAGACACTCTCACGTCTGTCGTCTGTAAGGAGTTCGAAAGGATTCTGAGGTACAGGATTTATGAGCATCTGGAAGAGCATGGCTTGATTTAATGCAATCAACACGGCTTTGTGAGGGGCAGGTCATGCCTCACAAACCTTACTGAGTGCTTTGAGGATGTTACTAGGCAAGTTGATGAGGGTCGAGCTGTGGATGTGGTGTATATGGACTTCAGTAAGGCATTTGATAAGGTTCCCCATGGTAGGTTCATTCCGAAGGTCAGGAGGAATGGGATACCGGGAAACTTAGCTGTCTGGACACAGAATTGGCTGGCCTACAGAAGACAGCGAGTGGTAGTAGAAGGAAAATATTCTGCCTGGAAGTCAGTGGTGAGTGGTGTTCCACAGGGCTCTGTCCTTGGGCCTCTACTGTTTGTAATTTTTATTAATGATTTGGATGAGGGGATTGAAGGATGGGTCAGCAAGTTTGCAGACGACGCAAAGGTTGGAGTGTCGTTGACAGTATAGAGGGTTATTGTATGCTGCAGCGGGACATTGACAGGATGCAGAGATGGGCTGAGAGGTGGCAGATGGAGTTCAACCTGAATAAATGGAGGTGATGCATTTTGGAAGGTCGAACTTGAAAACTGAGTACAGGATTAAAGACAGGATTCTTGGCAGTGTGACGGAACAGAGGGATCTTGGTGTGCAGGTACATAGATCCCTTAAAATGGCTACCCAAGTGGACAGTGTTGTTAAGAAAGAATATGGTGTTTTGGCTTTCATTAACAGGAGGATTGTGTTTAAGAGTCGTGAAATCTTGATACAGCTCTATAAAACTTTGGTTGGAACGCACTTGGAATACTGTGTCCAGTTCTGGTCGCCCTATTATAGGAAAGATGTGGATGCTTTGGAGAGGATTCAGAGGAGGTTTACCAGAATGCTGCCTGGAATGGAGGGCTTATCTAACAAAGAGAGGTTGACTGAGCTCGGACTTCTTTCAGTGGAAAAAAGAAGGAAGACAGGGGACCTAATCGAGGTGTACAAGATAATGAGAGGCATAGATAGAGTTGATAGCCAGACACATTTTTCCCAGGACAGAAATTGCTAACACGAGAGGTCATAGTTTTAAGCTGTTTGGAGGAAAATATAGAGGGGATGTCAGAGGCGGGTTCTTTAAGCAGAGAGTTGCGAGAGCATGGAATGCGTTGCAAGCAGCAGTTGTGGAAGCAAGTTCATTGGGGATATTTAAGTGCCTGCTGGACATGCATATGGTCATAGAAATTTGAGGGTTCATACTTTAGGTTTCCCTTACATGAGGATGGATGGTCGGCACAGCATCAAGGGCTGAAGGGCCTGTTCTGTGCTGTACTGTTCGATGTCCTATGTTCTATGTTCTATGAAGTGTATCTGTACCTTTCGACCATCTGCACCCTGTACTGACAGATAGTGCTCCCTCAATACCTTAGAAACCATCCCCTCAGTATGTTTATCCCCAAAGCACCTCGACAGAACATTCATGCCCTCAACACCTCAGAAAGCAAACCTGTTGCCCCCTTGGACCGTGTTCATCCCCAAACCTGTTCTCACTGTGATGACCAACAGCCACCTCCAAGATTGGAGCCCAGGGCCCCGAACATTATTTGAGTCTCTGGATTGATCATACAATCCCTAAGATGTGGAAGCAGGTTATTCGGCCTATCAGGTTCACACTGACCCTCGGCAGAGCATCCCACCCTACCCCCTCTATACCCGGATCCCTTCATTTCCTCTGGCTAACCCACCCAGCCTGCACATCTTTGGACAGTGGGTGGGAACTGGAGCACCCGGAGGCTGACACGGGGAGAATGTGCCAACTCCACACAGACAGTAGCCCGAGGCTGGAATCGAACCCGGGTGGGGTGAGGCAACACTGAGCCCCCCGGGACCATCACACCATCTCCTCCCTGTTGATGACCGTTTGATGTCTGTACCCGGGGAGTATCGAACTTGTCTAGCGTTTATTTAAGAAAGATTAGGGACAAGGGCAATGCCTCCACAAGCTCAAGATGCTTGGTCCCCCTCGAAAAAATATTTATATCAATTTCAAAAAGAGACTTTATTCACAAAAATAACTTTACATACAAACATAGTCACTAAAGTTCGGTTCTGTTCAGTCTTTAAAACAAGTCTTTGTCATGACATATATACTCCCCTTGGCTGATTAACTGAAATGTTAGTTCTGAGCTATTCCTTCTGAATTAACATCACAAAGTTACATTGAGAAAGATCTTTGTGAAGTGCCTGTGTTCTGTATCTGTTCTCCCATGTACCCCGCCCTCCGAATCAATACCTCACAAAGCCTTAAACCTGTTTGTCAACTTTCAGCAGAAGCAGCCTCAGGGCATTGAACACAGACTGAATGACTCAGTGACGCTTGGATCAGATCAAATTCTCAAGCAAACAGATGGTGGGGAAATTCAGCGCAATTCAGCAGGTAGCAACGGTGAAGAGAGAGAGGAACAATTCGCATTTCAAGTGACCCTTCCTCAAAACGGTCTGTTCTGAAGGAACGTTCCCGCAGAAATCACTGGATTGAAAGGTGAACTCTCTGTCTGTCTCTTTCTCCCTCTCCCTTCAGAGATGCTGCCGGACATGCTGAGTTTCTTCAGCAATCTCTGTATTGATGTTTCAGGTCTCCAGAGCGTCCGTACAGATTAACTTTAGTGTTGCATTCTCAAGCTTGCTCTATTAAAGGGATTGAATCCCTCTGCTACAAAGGGGGGTCACTTACCACAGCTAACAGGTTCGTGATGCCAACACTGTTGGCTCAATCTCTATCATGTCTGAAATTACAATGAAGGCCCCAGCTTCTCAACCTCACCCCTCACCTGAGGTGTGTGACCCACCAGGCCTCTCTCTCTGACAAGACAGCAGCTCTCGGGTCCTCCTGGTCCATACTAACTTCCCAACTTTAAAAGGGCACTCCAGTAAGAGAGCTCTTTCCATGGTTCAGGTCAAAATCCTGGAGCTCCCTCCCTAACATCACTGTGGGACACCCAAGGACTGCAGCAGGAGAGTACAGCTCACCCCAACCTTCCAGGCAACTATTAGAGGGTGTGAGAATTACATACAAGCCACATGTGAAAATAAGTTTTATAACAGGGTCACGTTGGATGGTCACTAACTCCGTTTCTTTCCCTGTGTTGAAATCAGCATAATGAAGAAGCCAAGGGTGGGTTGAAAATGACAATGATAGCTTTCGTAGGTTGGTGTTTATTAGAGTATGTATCGACAGTAAGAATGTTTGAGCACTTATTCAAGGGCATGCAGGTAGCTGCCAGAGGAAGTGATGGGGGCTGGTACAATTGTGACATTTAAAAGGCATCAGGATGAGTATGTGAATAGGAAGGGTTTAGAGGGATATCAGCCATTTGCTAGTTAATGGAATGAAATGAGATGAGAATATCTGGTTGGTATGGACGAGTTGGACAGGAGGGGCTGGTTCCAAGCTGTACACCTCTGTGACTCTGTGCCTCTGAATAGTCTATAACAGAGAGTTTCAGACAGGGTTTGGTTTGTGTGTCTCTCTCATGCTTCCTCAGAATCTGCAAATGCCATGTCTCCAAATTTCCACAAGACTCTATGAAATAGAAAAAAAGAGGGTCAGTGCTGAAGGAGTGCAGCACTGTCAGAGGATCAGTGTTGAGGGAGTGCTGCACTGTCAGAGGGTCAGTACTGAGGGAGTGCTGCACTGTCAGAGGGTCAGTATTGAGGGACTGCTGCACCGTCAGAGGGTCAGTACTGAGGGATTGCTGCACTGTCAGAGGGTCAGTATTGAGGGACTGCTGCACTGTCAGAGGGTCAGTACTAAGGGAGTGCTGCACTGTCAGAGTGTCAGTACTGAGGGATTGCTGCACTGTCAGAGGGTCAGTATTGAGGGAGTGCTGCACTGTCAGAGGGTCAGTACTGAGGGAGTGCTGCACTGTCAGAGGGTCAGTACTGAGGGAGTGCTGCACTGTCAGAGGGTCAGTACTGAGGAAGTGCTGCACTGTCAGAGGGTCCGTACTGAGGGAGTGCTGCACTGTCAGAGGGTCAGTACTGAGGGAGTGCTGCACTGTCAGAGGGTCAGTACTGAGGGAGTGCTGCACTGTCAGAGGGTCAGTGCTGAGGGAATCCTGCACTGTCAGAGGGTCAGTACTGAGGGAGTGCTGCACAGTCAGAGGGTCAGTACTGAGGGAGTGCAGCACTGTCAGAGGGTCAGTACTCACGGATTGCTGCACTGTCAGAGGGTCAGTACTGAGGGAGTGCTGCACTGTCAGAGAGTCAGCACTGCGGGTGTGCCGTACTGTCGAGGGTCAGTACTGAGGGAGTCCTGCACTGTCAGAGGACTAATACTGAGGGAGTGCTGCACTGTCAGAGGGTCAGTACTGAGGGAGTGCTGCACTGTCAGAGGGTCAGTACGGAGGGAGTGCTGCACTGTCAGAGGGTCAGTACTGACGGAGTGCTGCAGTGTCAGAGGGTCAGAACTGAGGGAGTGCTGCACTGTCAGAGGGTTAGTACTGAGGGAGTGCTGCACTGTCAGATGGAGTGCTGCACTGTCAGAGGGTCAGTACTGAGGGAGTGCTGCACTGTCAGAGGGTCAGAACTGAGGGAGTGCTGCACTGTCAAAGGGTCAGTACTGAGGGAGTGCTGCACTGTCAGAGGGTCAGTACTGAGGAAGTGCTGCACTGTCGGAGGGTCAGTACTGAGGGAGTGCTGCACTGTCAGAGGGTCAGAACTGAGGGAGTACTGCACTGTCAGAGGGTCAGTACTGAGGGAGTGCTGCACTGTCAGAGGGTCAGTACTGAGGGAATGCTGCACTGTCAGAGGGTCAGTACTGAGGGAGTGCTGCACTGTCAGAGGGTCAGTACTGAGGGAGTGCTGCACTGTCAGAGGGTCAGTACTGAGGGAGCGCTGCACTATCAGAGTATCAGTCTGGGGGATACCTGCATTGTAAGAGAGTCACTACTGAGTGCCACTCTATCAGATGAACTGAATGACCTAATTTATGCTCCGATGTCTTGTGGTCTGAGAAGAACATGTGGAATTGTTCAGTCCATTTCTGCCTCTGCTTCCTGCAGACCTTGCTCAGTAATGATTCCCACGTCCAGGTTCCAGAGACTGTGTTCTAACAGACTGTCTTCATTTGGTTACCACCCTCTTTTCCCAGGGATCAAGTTTTCGTTTCACGTGACTGACCTGCCACCTCAAAGGGATATTTCCATGCTGCAGGGCTGAGGTTTATTCCTCAGCTTCTGTGTGCTCATCCCAAATGAATCTCACTGCCCCACACTCAGCACAATCGTGTTTTCCTTATTTCTGAGCTTCCCAATGCTAATCCACATCCAGAATGACATCCCACACTCCTCCAAATCGTATCGCAGGCTATTTGCCTGGGAGCGAGGAGTGCTAAGAGAGGAAATAAAAATCTGACAGTACTTGACAGTGACATTAAGAGTGAATTGATAATGAGAGAAAGAGTAGGTTGTGGAACACAGTGAGAATTTGTGCAAGGACCCAGAGGCTACAGTGAGTTGATGCATTGTGTCAATTCTCATTGTTACAGGGTTGATATGAAATCGTGGAGATGCTCTGTGATACAATTAAATGAATTAGCATATATATAGAGAGAGAGATGGTTCTGAGTGGTCTGGCCTTCTTACAACCCAATAAATCTCCAAAGACAGTGGAAATGTATCTCAGTTTACCGAATGAGGTGATGGAGGAAGAAGCAGGGACACTTGCAAACATTTTCAAGTCCCATCTGGCCACAGGAGAGGTATCGTCGGACTGACCATGTGGTCCTGTTATTCAAGAAGGAACATGAGATATACCAGGCAGCTACAGGCCAGTCAGGCTAATATCGTGGGTGGGACGTCTGTTGGAAGCAATTTTGGGGAGATAGAATTAATCAGCATTTACAGAGACTGGAGTTCATGAAGAACAGTCAGAATGGTTGTGTTCAGGGGAGGTCAGGTCTGACCAATGGGAGTGCACATTTTAAGGAGGTTTCCAGGTGTGTAAATAAGGACAATACTTTCCTGTCGCCTGCTTGGAGGTCAGTAAGGCTTTTATCAGGACCCATACTGGAAACTGATAGTGAACATAAAAACTCAAGATCCAAGGAATTTGGCGTAGAATGCTGAGTGGCAGGAAGCAGACAGTGATGGCCCAGTTAGAAATCTCTGTCTGTTCATGTCTCACTGCTGGGGTCTTGCTGATGTAGTTGTTAGAAAAGATTTAGATTTGAATGGTGGATGGTTAATCAGTGGGGTCATGAATGATATGAAGATCGGTGGGGTGATAAATACTGAGGAGGATAGCCTTAGATTACAGAAGGATGTAGATGGCCTTGTAGGATGGACCGATCAGTGACAACGGGTGAGGTGCCTGAAGGCTGGAGGGTGATTAATGATGGGCCATTATTGAAGTAAGGGTGCAAGGAACAGCCATTGAACTATGGAGCTGTGAGCCTGATGGAAGTGGTGGGTAAGCTGTTGGAGGGCATTCTGAGAGACAACTTACATGCATTTGGAAAAGCAAGAATTGATTAGGGATGGTCAGCTTGGCTTTGTTTGTGGAAATTATGTGTTCAACTTGATAGAGCTTTTGAAGAGTAGACCTTGGAGACAGATGAGAAGGTTTCACATGGGAGACTGCTTAGTAAAAGGTTAGATGAGATGGCATCCAGGGAGAGAGGACAGCACGGTGCCTCAGTGGTTTGATTCTAACTCCCGGTGACTGTCTGTGTGGAGTTTACACATTCTCTCTGTATCTGTGCGGGTTCCCTCCGGGTGATCCAGTTCCCTCCCACTGCCCAAAGCTGCCATGGGAAATGCAGCATTACAGGGATAGAGTAGAGGATGTGAGTCTGGGTGGGATGCTGTTCAGACAGTCAGTGTGGAGCCAATGGACGGAATGGCTTGCTTCTACACTATAGGAATTCTAAAATTAATCCAGAGTGACAAGTAATTTTCTGGGGACCTGGGCTCCAATCTTGAACTGGGATGGATGTGGGTCCTTACAGTCTGAAGGGGTTTGAACACAATCTGAGGGGGGAGCTGGGCTGACCCCTGAGCCCTGAAGTATTGAGGATGTGAATGTTTTGTGGAGCTACTGTCTAAGGGGCTTTGGGGGTTAAACACAACAAAGTGATGAATTCTTTGGTAATGAGGGAGCATTTTCTGAGGTATTTAGGAAGCACTTTCTGAGGCATTGAGGGAACAAATTCTGATGTATTGAGGAAGCAATTTATGAGGTATTGAGGGAGCACTTTCTGAGGTATTGAGGAAGCACATTCTGAGGTACTGAGGGAGAAGTATCTGAGTTACTGAGGGAGGACTATCTGAGGTATTGATGGAGCACTTTCTGAGGTATTGAGGAAGCAATTTCTGAGGGACTGAGGGAAAACTATCTGAGGTACTGAGGTAGCACTATCTGCGGTATTGAGGGAGCACAATCTGAGGTATTGAGGGAGCACTTTCAGAGGTATTGAGGAAGCACTATCTGAGGTACTGAGGGAGCACTTTCTGAGGTATTGAGGAAGCACTATCTGAGGTACTGAGGGAGCACTTTCTGAGGTATTGAGGGAGCAGTATCTGAGGTACTGAGGGAGAACCCTCTGAGGTATTTAGGGAACACTTTCTGAGGTTCTGAGTGAGAACTATCTGAGGTACTGAGGGAGCAGTTTCTGAGATATTGAGGGAGCACTTTCTGACGTACTGAGGAAGCACTAGCTGAGGTTCTGAGTGAGCACTACCTGAGGTACTGAGGGAGCACTTTCTGAGGTACTGCGGGAGCACTATCTGAGGTATTGAGGGAGAAATATCTGAGATATTGTGGGGGCACTATCTGAGGCATTGAGGGAGAAATATCTGAGGTATTGAGGGACAACTTTCAGAGGTATTGAGGGAGAACTATCTGAGGTATTAAGGAAGCACTATCTGAGGTATTGAGGGAGAAATATCTGAGGTATTGAGCAAGCACTTTCAGAGGTTTTGAGGGAGAACTATCTGAGGTATTGAGGAGCACTATCTGAGGTATTGAGGGAGAAATATCTGAGGTATTGAGCAAGCACTTTCAGAGGTTTTGAGGGAGAACTATCTGAGGCATTGAAGGAGAACTATCTTAGGTATTGAGGGAGCAGATTCTGAGGTATTGAGATAGCACTTTCTGAGGTACTGAGGGGACACTTTCTGAGCTATTGAGGGAGCACTATCTGACGTACTGAGAAAGCACTTTCAGAGGTACTGATGGAGAACTATCTGTGGTATTGATGGAGCACTTTTTGAGGTATTGAGGGAGCACTTTCTGAGGTACTGAGGAAGCACTATCTGAGGTATTGAGGGAGCACCTTCTGAGGTACTGAGGAAGCATTATCTGAGGTATTGAGGGAGCACCTTCTGAGGTACTGAGGAAGCATTATCTGAGGTACTCAGGGAGCACTATCTGAGGTACTGAGGGAGAACTATCTGAGGTACTGAGGGAGAACTATCTGAGGTACTGAGGGACCACTTTCTGAAGTATTGAGGGAACACTTTCTGAGGTATTGAGGCACCACTATGTGAGGTATTGAGGAAGCACTTTCTGAGGTATTGAGGGAGAACTTTCTGAGGCATTGAGGGAGAAATAACTGAGGTACTGAGGGAGCACTTTCTGAGGTATTGAGGAAGCACTTTCTGAGGTATTGAGGAAGCACTTTCTGGGGTATTGAGGAAGCACTTTCTGAGGTACTGAGGGAGCACTTTCTGAGGTATTGAGGGAGCACTATCTGAGGTACAGAGGGAGCAAGTTCTGAGGTATTGAGGAAGCACACTCTGAGGTACTGAGGGACAACTATCTGAGGTATTGATGTAGCACTTTCTGAGGCAATGATGGAGCACTATCTGAGGTACTGAGGGAGCACTTTCTGAGGTATTGAGGAAGCACTTTCTGAGGTATTGAGGGAACACAATCTGAGGTACTGAGTGAACAAGTTCTGAGGTATTGTGGAAGCACCCTCTGAGGTACTGAGGGAGAACTATCTGAGGTATTGAGGGAGAACTATCTGACGTACTGAGTGAGAAATATCTGAGGTACTGAGGGAGCACTTTCTGAGGTATTAAGGGAGCACTATCTGAGTCATTGAGGGAGCACTATCTGAGGTACTGAGGGAACGAGTTCTGAGGTATTCAGGAAGCACTCTCTGAGGTACTGAGGGAGAACTATCTGAGGTACTGAGTGCGAACTATCTGAGGTACTGAGGGTACAGTTTCTGAGGTATTTCGGGAGCACTTTCAGAGGTATTGAGGGAGAACTATCTGAGGTATTGTCGGAGCACTATCTGAGGCAATGAAGGAGAACTATCTGAGGCATTGAGTGAGAACTATCTGAGGTATTGAGGGAGCACTTTCAGAGGTATTGAGGGAGAACTATCTGAGGTATTGTGGGAGCACTATCTAAGGTATTGAGGGAGAACTATCTGAGGTATTGAGGAGCACTATCTGAGGTATTGAGGGAGAACTATCTGAGGTATTGTCGGAGCACTATCTGAGGCAATGAGGGAGAACTATCTGAGGCATTGAGTGAGAACTATCTGAGGTATTGAGGGAGCACTTTCAGAGGTATTGAGGGAGAACTATCTGAGGTATTGTGGGAGCACTATCTAAGGTATTGAGGGAGAACTATCTGAGGTATTGAGGAGCACTATCTGAGGTATTGAGGGAGAACTATCTGAGGTATTGAGCAAGCACTTTCAGAGGTTCTGAGGGAGAACTATCTGAGGTATTGAAGGAGAACTATCTGAGGTATTGAGCGAGCACTTTCAGAGGTTCTGAGGAAGCACTATCAGAGGCACTGATGGAGAACTATCTGAGGTATTGATGGAGCACTTTCTGAGGTATTGAGGGAGCACTTTCTGAGGTATTGAGGGAGAACTACCTGAGGTATTGAGGGAGCACTTTCTGAGGTACTGAGGAAGCACTATCTGAGGTATTGAGCGAGCACCTTCTGAGGTACTGAGGAAGCACTATCAGAGGTACTGATGGAGAAGTATCTGAGACATTGATGGAGCACTTTCTGAGGTACTGATGGAACACTCTCTGAGGTATTGAGGGAGCACTTTCGAGGTATTGAGGGTGAACTACCTGAGGTATTGAGGGAGCACTTTCTGAGGTACTGAGGGGATACTTTCTGAGGTATTGAGGGAGCACTATCTGACGTACTGAGGAAGCATTATCTGATGTACTGAGGGACCACTTTCTGAAGTATTGAGGGAGCACTTTCTGAGGTATTGAGGCACCACTATCTGAGGTATTGAGGAAGCACTTTCTGAGGTATTGAGGGAGCACTTTCTGAGGTATTGAGGGAGCACTATCTGAGGGTCTGAGGGAGCACTTTCTGAGGTATTGAGGAAGCACTTTCTGAGGTATTGAGAAAGCACATTCTGAGGTATTGAGCATGCACTTTCTGAGGTACGATGGAGCACTTTCTGCGGTATTGAGGGAGCACCATCTGAAGTACTGAGGGAGCATGTTCTGCGGTATTGAGGAAGCACACTCTGAGGTACTGAGGGAGAACTATCTGAGGTATTGATGGAGCACTTTCTGAGGTGCTGAGGGAGCACTATCTGAGGTACTGAGGGAGCACTTTCTGGGGTATTGAGGAAGCACTTTCTGAGATATTTAGGGAACACAATCTGATGTATTGAGTGAGAACTATCTGAGGTAATGAGGGAGCACTTTCAGAGGTATTGAGGGAGAACTATCTGAGGTATTGAGGAGGCACTTTCTGAGGTATTTAGGGAACACAATCTGATGTATTGAGTGAGAACTATCTGAGGTAATGAGGGAGCACTTTCAGAGGTATTGAGGGAGAACTATCTGAGGTATTGAGGAGGCACTTTCTGAGGTATTGAGGGAACACAATCTGACGTACTGAGGAAGCACTAGCAGAGGTTCTGAGTGAGTACTATCTGAGGTACTGAGGGAGAACTTTATGAGGTATTGAGGGAGCACTTTCTGAGGTACTGAGGGAGAGCTATCTGAGATATTGAGGTAGAACTATCTGAGATATTGAGGAGCACTATCTGAGGTATTGAGGGAGAACTATCTGAGGTGTTGAGCGAGCACTTTCAGAGGTTTTGAGGGAGAACTATCTGAGGCATTGAAGGAGAACTATCTTAGGTATTGAGGGAGCACTCTCTGAGGTATTGATGGAGCACGATCTGAGGTATTGAGGGAGAAATATCTGAGGTAGTGAGCAAGCACTTTCAGAGGTTTTGAGGGAGAACTATCTGAGGCATTGAAGGAGAACTATCTTAGGTATTGAGGGAGCACACTCTGAGGTATTGAGGTAGCACTTTCTGAGGTACTGAGGGGACACTTTCTGATGTATTGAGGGAGCACTATCTGACGTACTGAGGAAGCACTATCAGAGGTACTGATGGAGAGCTATCTGTGGTATTGATGCAGCACTTTCTGAGGTATTGAGGGAGCACTTTCTGAGGTACTGATGGAACACTCTCTGAGGTATTGAGGGAGCACTTTCGAGGTATTGAGGGAGATCTACCTGATGTATTGAGGGAGCACTTTCTGAGGTACTGAGGAAGCACTATCTGAGGTATTGAGGGAGCACCTTCTGAGGTACTGAGGAAGCATTAGCTGAGGTACTGAGGGAGCACTATCTGAGGTACAGAGTGAGAACTATCTGAGGTACTGAGGGAGAACTATCTGAGGTACTGAGCGAGCAGTTTCTGAGGTATTGATGGAGCACTTTCTGACGTACTGAGGAAGCACTAGCTTACGTTCTCAGTGAGTACTGTCTGAGGTACTGAGGGAGCACTTTATGAGGTATTGAGGGAGCACTTTCTGAGGTACTGAGGGAGAACTATCTGAGGTATTGAGGGAGCACTATCTAAGGTATTGAGGGAGAACTATCTGAGGTATTGAGGAGCACTATCTGAGGTATTGAGGGAGAACTATCTGAGGTATTGAGCGAGCACTTTCAGAGGTTCTGAGGGAGAACTATCTGAGGTATTGAAGGAGAACTATCTTAGGTATTGAGGGAGCACCCACTGAGGTGTTGATGGAGCACTTTCTGAGGTACTGAGGAAGCATTATCTGAAATACTGAGGGAGCACTATCTGAGGTACTAAGGGAGAACTATCTGAGGTACTGAGGGACCACTTTCTGAAGTATTGAGGCAGCACTTTCTGAGGTATTGAGGCACCACTATCTGAGGTATTGAGGAAGCACTTTCTGAGGTATTGAGGGAGCACTTTCTGAGGTATTGAGGGAGCACTATCTGAGGTATTGAAGGAGAATTATCTTAGGTATTGAGGGAGCACTCTCTAAGGTATTGATGGAGCACTTTCTGAGGTATTGAGGTATCACTTTCTGAGGTACTGAGGGGGCAATTTCTGAGGTATTGAGGGAGCACTATCTGACGTACTGAGGCAGCACTATCAGAGGTTCTGATGGAGATCTATCTGAGGTATTGAGGGAGCACTTTCTGAGGTACTGATGGGACACTCTCTGAGGTATTGAGGGAGCACTTTCGAGGTATTGAGGGAGAACTACCTGAGGTATTGGGGGTGCACTTACTGAGATACTGAGGAAGCACTATTTGAGGTATTGAGGGTGCATCTTCTGAGGTACTGAGGAAACATTTTCTGAGATACTGAGTGAGAACTATCTGAGGTACTGAGGGACCAATTTCTGAGGTATTGAGGAAGCACTTTCTGAAGTATTGAGGGAGTACTTTCTGAGGTATAGAGGCACCACTATCTGAGGTATTGAGGAAGCACTTTCTGAGGTATTGAGGAAGCACTTTCTGAGGTATTGAGGAAGCGCTTTCTGAGGTACAGAGGGAGCACTTTCTGAGGTATTGAGGGAGCACTATCTGAGGTACTGAGGTAGCAAGGTCTGAGGTATTGAGGAAGCACCCTCTGAGGTACTGAGGCAGAACTATCTGAGATATTGATGGAGCACTTTCTGAGGTACTGAGGGAGCACTCTCTGAGGTACTGAGGGAGCACTTTCTGAGGTATTGAGGAAGCATTTTCTGAGGTATTGAGGGAACACAATCTGATGTATTGAGGAAGCAATTTATGAGGTATAGAGGGAGCACTTTCTGAGGTATTGAGGGAGAACTATCTGAGGTACTGAGGGAGAACTATCTGTGGTATTGATGGAACACTTTCTGAGGTTTTGAGGAAGCACTTTCTGAGATACTGAGGGCGCACTTTCTGAGGTATTGAGGGAGCACTATCTGAGGTACTGAGGGAGAACTATCTGAGGTACTGAGTGAAAACTATCTGAGGTACTGAGGGAGCACTTTCTGATGTATTAAGGGAGCACTAACTGAGGCATTGAGGGAGCAAGATCTGATGTACTGAGGGAGCACATTCTGAGTTATTGAGGGAGCACTTTCTGAGGTGTTGAGGGAGCACTATCTGAGGTACTGAGGAAGCACTTTCTGATGTATTGAGGAAGCACTTGCTGAGGTATTGAGGAAGCGCTTTCTGAGGTACTGAGGGAGCACTTTCTGAGGTATTGAGGGAGCACTATCTGAGGTACTAAGGTAGCAAGTTCTGAGGTATTGAGGAAGCACCCTCTGAGGTACTGAGGCAGAACTATCTGAGATATTGATGGAGCACTTTCTGAGGTACTGAGGGAGCACTCTCTGAGGTACTGAGGGAGCACTTTCTGAGGTATTGAGGAAGCATTTTCTGAGGTATTGAGGGAACACAATCTGATGTATTGAGGAAGCACTTTATGAGGTATTGAGGAAGCACTTTCTGAGGTATTGAGGGAGAACTATCTGAGGTACTGAGGGAGAACTATCTGTGGTATTGATGGAACACTTTCTGAGGTTTTGAGGAAGCACTTTCTGAGATACTGAGGGCGCACTTTCTGAGGTATTGAGGGAGCACTATCTGAGGTACTGAGGGAGCACTTTCTGATGTATTAAGGGAGCACTATCTGAGGCATTGAGGGAGCAAGATCTGATGTACTGAGGGAGCACATTCTGAGTTATTGAGGGAGCACTATCTGAGGTACTGAGGGAGAACTATCTGAGGTACTGAGTGAAAACTATCTGAGGTGCTGAGGGAGCACTTTCTGATGTATTAAGGGAGCACTATCTGAGGCATTGAGGGAGCAATATCTGAGGTACTGAGAGAGCAATTTCTGAGGTATTTAGGGAGCACTTTCTGAGGTACAGAGTGAGAACTAGCTGAGGTTCTGAGTGAGTGCTATCTGAGGTACTGAGGGAGTACTATCTGAGGTATTGAGTGAACACTTTCTGAGGTACTGAGGGAGAACTATCTGAGGTATTGAGGGAGAACTATCTGAGGTATTGTGGGAGCACTATCTGAGGCATTGTGGGAGAACTATCTGAGGTATTGAGGGAGCACTTTCAGAGGTATTGAGGGAGAACTATCTGGGGTATTGAGGGAGCACTATCTGACGTTTGAGGGAGAACTATCTGAGGTATTGAGGAGCACTATCTGAGGTATTGAGGAGCACTATCTGAGGTTTTGAGGGAGAACTATCTGAGGTATTGAAGGAAACTATCTTAGGTATTGAGGGAGCACTCTCTGAGGTATTGATGGAGCACTTTCTGAGGTATTGAGGTAGCACTTTCTGAGGTACTGAGGGGACACTTTCTGAGGTATTGAGGGAGCACTATCTGACGTACTGAGGTAGCACTATCTGAGGTATTGAGGGAGAACTACCTGAGGTATTGAGGGAGCACTTTCTGATGTATTAAGGGAGCACTATCTGAGGCATTGTGGGAGCAAGATCTGAGGTACTGAGGGAGCACTTTCTGAGTTATTGAGGGAGCACTATCTGAGGTACTGAGGGAGAACTATCTGAGGTACTGAGTGAAAACTATCTGAGGTACTGAGGGAGCACTTTCTGATGTATTAAGGGAGCACTATCTGAGGCATTGAGGGAGCAATATCTGAGGTACTGAGAGAACATTTTCTGAGGTGTTTGAGGAGCACTTTCTGAGGTACAGAGTGAGAACTATCTGAGGTACTGAGGGAGAACTCTCTGAGATACTGAGGGAGTAGTTTCTGACGTATTGAGGGAGCACTTTCTGAGGTACTGAGGGACCACTTTCTGAAGTATTGAGGGAGCACTTTCTGAGGTATTGAGTGACCACTATCTGAGGTATTGAGGAAGCACCTTCTGAGGTATTGAGGAAGCACACTCTGAGGTACTGAGGGAGAACTATCTGAGGTACTGAGTGAAAACTATCTGAGGTACTGAGGGAGCACTTTCTGATGTATTAAGGGAGCACTATCTGAGGCATTGAGGGAGCAATATCTGAGGTACTGAGAGAACATTTTCTGAGGTGTTTGAGGAGCACTTTCTGAGGTACAGAGTGAGAACTATCTGAGGTACTGAGGGAGAACTCTCTGAGATACTGAGGGAGTAGTTTCTGACGTATTGAGGGAGCACTTTCTGAGGTACTGAGGGACCACTTTCTGAAGTATTGAGGGAGCACTTTCTGAGGTATTGAGTGACCACTATCTGAGGTATTGAGGAAGCACCTTCTGAGGTATTGAGGAAACACACTCTGAGGTACTGAGGGAGAACTATCTGAGGTATTGATGGTACACTTTCTGAGGTATTGAGGGAGCACCATCTGAGGTACTAAGGGAGCACTTTCTGATATATCGAGGAATCACTTTCTGAGGTATTGAGGGAACACAATCTAATGTATTGAGGAAGCACTTTATGAGATATTGAGGGAGCACTTTCTGAGATATTGAGGGAACACTTTCTGAGATATTGAGGGAGCACTTTCTGAGGTACTGAGGGAGAACTATCTGTGGTATTGATGGAGCACCTTCTGAGGTATTGAGGAAGCACTATCTGAGGTACTGAGGGAACAAGTTCTGAGGTATTGAGGAATCACACTCTGAGGTACTGAGGGAGAACTATCTGAGGTACTGAGGGAGAACTATCTGAGGCATTGAGGAATCACTTTCTGAGGTATTGAGGGAACACAATCTGATGTATTGAGGAAGCACTTTATGAGGTATTGAGGGAACAAGTTCTGACGTATTAAGGAAGCACTATCTGAGGTACTGAGGGAGAAATATCTGAGGTACTGAGGGAGAACTATCTGAGGTAATGAGGGAGAACTTTCTGAGGTATTAAGGGAGCACTATCTGAGGCATTGAGGGAGCAATATCTGACGTACTGAGGGAGCACTTTCTGAGGTATTTAGGGCGCACCATCTGATGTACTGAGTGAGAACTATCTGAGGTAATGAGGGAGAACCCTCTGAGGTACTGAGTGAGCAGTTTCTGAGGTATTGAGGGAGCACTTTCTGACGTACTGAGGTAGCACTAGCTGAGGTTCTGAGTGAGTACTATATGAGGTATTGAGGGAGCACTTTCAGAGGTATTGAGGGAGAATTATCTGAGGTATTGAGGAAGCACTATCTGAGGTATTGATGGAGCACTTTCTGAGGTATTGAGGTCGCACTTTCTGAGGTACTGAGGGAGCACTTTCTGAGGTATTGATGGGGCACTTTCTGAGGTATTGAGGGAGCACTTTCTGAGGTACTGAGGGAGAACTGTCTGAGGTATTGAGGGAGCACTATCTGAGGTATTAAGGAAGCACTATCTGAGGTATTAAGGAAGCACTTTCTGAGGTATTGAGGAAGCACTTTCTGAGGTACTGAGGTGAGACTTTCTGAGGTACTGAGGAAGCACTATCAAAGGTACTGATGGAGATCTATCTGAGGTATTGAGGGGGGCACTTTCTGAGGTACTGAGGGAGAACTATCTGAGGTATTGAGGGAGCACCTTCTGTGGTACTGAGGAAGCACTTTCTGAAGTATTGAGGGACCACATTCTGAGGTATTGAGAGAGCACTATCTGAGGTAATGAGGGAGCACTTTCTGAGGTATTGAGGAAGCACTTTCTGAGGTATTGAGGAAGCACTTTCTGAGGTATTGAGGGAGCACTATCTGAGGTATTAAGGAAGCACTTTCTGAGGTATGGAGGAAGCACTTTCTGAGGTATTGAGGGAGCACTATCTGAGGTATTAAGGAAGCACTTTCTCAGGTATTGAGGAAGCATTTTCTGAGGTACTGAGGGAGCACTTTCTGAGGTATTGAGGGAGCACTATCTGAGGTACTGAGGGAGCAAGTTCTGCGGTATTGAGGAAGCACACTCTGAGGTACTGAGGGACAACTATCTCAGGTATAGATGGAGCACTTTCTGAGGTATTGAGGGAGCACAATCTGAGGTATTGAGGGAACACAATCTGATGTATTGAGGAAGCACTTTGTGAGGTATTGAGGGAGTGCTTTCTGAGGTATTGAGGAAGCACTTTCTGAGGTACTGAGGGAGCACTTTTTGAGGTGTTGAGGGAGCACTATCTGAGGTACTGAGGAAGAACTATCTGAGGTACTGAGGGAGAACTATCTGAGGTACTGAGGGAGCACTTTCTGAGGTATTAAGGGAACATTATCTGAGGCATTGAGGGAGCAATATCTGAGGTACTGAGGGAGCAGTTTCTGAGGTATTTAGGGAGCACTTTCTGAGGTACTGAGTGAGAACTATCTAAGGTACAGAGTGAGTACTATCTGAGGTAGTGAGGGAGCACTCTCTGAGATATTGAGGGAGCACTTTCTGAGGTATTGAGGGAGCACTTCCTGAGGTACTGGGGGAGAACTATCTGAGGTATTGTGGGAGCACTATCTGAGGCATTGAGGGAGAACTATCTGAGGTATTGAAGGAGCACATCTGGAGTATTGTGTGCAGATTTGGTCGCCATACTATAGAAAGGATGTGGAGGCACTGGAACGGGTGCAAAGGAGGTTTACCAGGATGTTGCCTGGTATGGTAGGAAGATCCTATGAGGAAAGGCTGAGGCACTTGGGGCTGTTTTCATTGGAGAAAAGAAGGTTTAGGGGTGACTTGATAGAGGTGTACAAGATGATTAGGGGTTTAGATAGGGTCGACAGTGAGAATCTTTTTCCACGTATGGAGTCAGCTATGACAAGGGGGCATAGCTTTAAATTAAGGGGGGTAGGTATAGGACAGATGTTAGGGGTAGGTTCTTTACTCAGCGAGTCGTGAGTTCATGGAATGCTCTGCCAGTAGCAGTGTTGGACTCTCCCTCATTATGGGCATTTAAGCGGGCACTGGATAGGCATATGGAGGATAGTGTGCTAGTGTAGGTTAGGTGGGCTTGGATCGGCGCAACATCGAGGGTCGAAGGGCCTGTACTGGGCTGTATTCTTCTATGTTCTATGTTCACGATCTGAGGTATTGAGGATGCACTTTCTGAGGTACTGAGGGAGCACTTTCTGAGGTATTTAGGGAGCACTTTCTGAGGTACTGAGTGAGAACTATCTGAGGTACTGAGGGAGCACTTTCTGAGATATTGAGGGAGCACTTTCTGAGGTATTGAGGGAGCACGTCCTGAGGTACTGGGGGAGAACTATCTGAGGTATTGTGGGAGCACTATCTGAGGCATTGAGGGAGAACTATCTGAGGTATTGAAGGAGCACTTTCAGAGGTATTGAGGGAGAACTATCTGAGGTATTGAGGGAGCACTATCAGAGGTATTGAGGGAGAACTATCTGAGGTATTGAGGAGCACTATCTGAGGTATTGAAGGAGAACTATCTGAGGAATTGAGCGAGCAATTTCAGAGGTTTTGAAGGAGAACTATCTGAGGTATTGAAGGAGAACTATCATAGGTATTGAGGGAGCTCTCTCTGAGGTATTGAGGGTGCACTATCTGAGGTATTGGGGAAGCACTTTCTGAGGTATTGAGGAAGCACTTTCTGAGGTATTGAGGTAGCACTATCTGTACACAAATCTTTGAAAGTTGCCACCCAGGTAAATAGTGTGGTGAAGAAGGCATATAGCGTACTGGCTTTTATTGGTAGAGGAATTGAGTTCCGGAGTCCTGAGGTCATGTTGCAGTTGTATAAGACTCTGGTGCGGCCGCATCTGGAGTATTGTGTGCAGTTTTGGTCGCCATACTATAGAAAGGATGTGGAGGCACTGGAACGGGTGCAGAGGAGGTTTACCAGGATGTTGCCTGGTTTGGTAGGAAGATCGTATGAGGAAAGGCTGAGGCACTTGGGGCTGTTTTCATTGGAGAAAAGAAGGTTTAGGGGTGACTTGATAGAGGTGTACAAGATGATTAGGGGTTTAGATAGGGTCGACAGTGAGAATCTTTTTCCACGTATGGAGTCAGCTATGACAAGGGGGCATAGCTTTAAATTAAGGGGGGTAGGTATAGGACAGATGTTGGGGTAGGTTCTTTACTCAGCGAGTCGTGAGTTCATTGAATGCCCTGCCAGTAGCAGTGGTGGATTCTCCCTCATTATGGGCATTTAAGCGGGCATTGGATAGGCATACGGAGGATAGTGGGCTAGCGTAGGTTAGGTGGGCTTGGATCGGCGCAACATCGAGGGCCGAAGGGCCTGTACTGCGCTGTATTCTTCTATGTTTTATGTTCACTATCTGAGGTATTGTGGAAGCACATTCTGAGGTACTGAGGGAGCACTTTCTGAGGTATTTAGGGAGCACTTTCTGAGGTACTGAGTGAGAACTATCTGAGGTACTGAGGGAGCACTTTCTGAGATATTGAGGGAGCACTTTCTGAGGTATTGAGGGAGCACTTCCTGAGGTACTGGGGGAGAACTATCTGAGGTATTGTGGGAGCACTATCTGAGGCATTGAGGGAGAACTATCTGAGGTATTGAGGAGCACTATCTGAGGTATTGAGGGAGAACTATCTGAGGTATTGAGGAGCACTTTCTGAGGTACTGAGTGAGAACTATCTGAGGTACTGAGGGAGCACTTTCTGAGATATTGAGGGAGCACTATCTGAGGTATTGAAGGAGCACTTTCAGAGGTATTGAGGGAGAAATATCTGAGGTATTGAGGGAGCACTATCTGAGGTATTGAGGGAGAACTATCTGAGGTATTGAGGAGCACTATCTGAGGTATTGAGGGAGAACTATCTGAGGAATTGAGCGAGCACTTTCAGAGGTTTTGAGGGAGAACTCTCTGAGGTATTGAAGGAGAACTATCATAGGTATTGAGGGAGCACTATCTGACGTATTGAGGAAGCACTTTCTGAGGTATTGAGGAAGCACTTTCTGAGGTATTGAGGTAGCACTATCTGTACACAAATCTTTGAAAGTTGCCACCCAGGTAAATAGTGTGGTGAAGAAGGCATATGGCGTACTGGCTTTTATTGGTAGAGGAATTGAGTTCCGGAGTCCTGAGGTCATGTTGCAGTTGTATAAGACTCTGGTGCGGCCGCATCTGGAGTATTGTGTGCAGTTTTGGTCGCCATACTATAGAAAGGATGTGGAGGCACTGGAACGGGTGCAGAGGAGGTTTACCAGGATGTTGCCTGGTTTGGTAGGAAGATCGTATGAGGAAAGGCTGAGGCACTTGGGGCTGTTTTCATTGGAGAAAAGAAGGTTTAGGGGTGACTTGATAGTGGTGTACAAGATGATTAGGGGTTTAGATAGGGTCGACAGTGAGAATCCTTTTCCACGTATGGAGTCAGCTATTACAAGTGGGCATAGCTTTAAATTAAGGGGGGTAGGTATAGGACAGATGTTAGGGGTAGTTTCTTTACTCAGCGAGTCGTGAGTTCATGGAATGCCCTGCCAGTAGCAATGGTGGACTCTCCCTCATTATGGGCATTTAAGCGGGCATTGGATAGGCATATGGAGGATAGTGGGCTAGTGTAGGTTAGGAGGGCTTGGATCGGCGCAACATCGAGGGCAGAAGGGCCTGTACTGCGCTGTATTCTTCTATGTTCTATGTTCTATGTTCACTATCTGAGGTATTAAGGAAGCACTTTCTGAGGTATTAAGGAAGCACTTTCTGAGGTATTCAGGGAGCACTTTCTGAGGTATTGAGGGAGCACTATCTGAGGTACTGAGGGAACAAGTTCTGAGGTATTGAGGGAGCACTTTCTGAGGTACTGAGGGAGCACTTTCTGAGGTATTGAGAGAGCACTATCTGAGGTACTGAGGGAACAAGTTCTGAGGTATTGAGGAAGCACTCTTTGTGGTTCTGAGGAAGAACTATCTGAGGTACTGAGGGAGAACTATCTGAGGTACTGAGGGAGCACTTTCTGAGGTATTAAGTAAGCACTATCTGAGGCATTGAGGGAGCAATATCTGAGGTACTGAGGGAGCAGTTTCTGAGGTATTTAGGGAGCACTTTCGGAGGTACTGAGTGAGAACTATCTAAGGTACTGAGGGAGAACTCTCTGAGGTACTGAGGGAGCAGTTTCTGAGGTATTTAGGGAGCACTTTCTGAGGTACTGAGTGAGAACTATCTAAGGTATTACTGGAGCACTTTCTGAGGTATTGAGGGAGAACTACCTGAGGTATTGAGGGAGCACTTTCTGAGGTACTGAGGAAGCACTATCTGAGGTATTGAGGGAGCACTTTCTGAGGGACTGAGGAAGCACTATCTGAGGTACTGAGGGAGAACTATCTGAGGTACTGTGGGAGCACTTTCTGAGGTATTGAGGATGCACATTCTGACGTACTGAGGAAGCACTATCTGAGGTACTGAGGGAGAACTATCTGAGGTATTGAGGGAGCACTATCTTAGGTATTGACGGAGAACGATCTGAGGTATTGAGGGAGCACTATCTGAGGTACTGAGGGAGAACTATCTGAGGTTTTGAGGGAGCCCTATCTGAGGGATTGACGGAGAACTATCTGAGGTATTGAGGGAGCACTATCTGAGGTTCTGAGGAGAACTATCTGAGGTATTGAGGAAGCACTATCTGAGGTATTGAGGGAGCACTTTCTGAGGGACTGAGGAAGCACTATCTGAGGTACTGAGGGAGAACTATCTGAGGTACTGTGGGAGCACTTTCTGAGGTATTGAGGGCGCACTTTCTGAGGTACTGCGGGAGCACTTTCAGAGGTATTGAGGGAGAACTATCTGAGGTATTGAGGGAGCACTATCTTAGGTATTGACGGAGAACGATCTGAGGTATTGAGGGAGCACTATCTGAGGTACTGAGGGAGAACTATCTGAGGTATTGAGGGAGCCCTATCTGAGGCATTGACGGAGAACTATCTGAGGTATTGAGGGAGCACTATCTGAGGTTCTGAGGAGAACTATCTGAGGTATTGAGGGAGCACTATCTGAGGCATTGACGGAGAACTATCTGAGGTATTGAGGGAGTCCTTTCAGAGGTTTTGAGGGAGAACTATCTGACGTATTGTGGGATAACTATCTTAGGTATTTAGGGAGCAGTTTCAGAGGTATTGAGGGAGCACTGTCTGAGGTATTGATGGAGCACTTTCTGAGGTATTGAGGGAGCACTTTCTGAGGTACTCAGGGGACACTTTCTGCGGTATTAAGGGAACACTTTCAGAGGTATTGAGGGAGACCTATCAGAGGTATTGAGGGAGCACTTTCTGAGGTATTGAGGGAGCACCTTCTGAGGTACTGAGGAAGCACTATCTGAGGTATTGAGGGAGCACTACCTGAGGTACTGAGGGAGAACTATCTGAGGTACTGAGGGAGAACTATCTGAAGTATTGAGGGAGCACTTTCTGAGGTATTGAGGGAGCACTACCTGAGGTACTGAGGGAGCACTTTCTGAGGTATTGAGGGAGCACTTTCTGATGTATTAAGGGAGCACTATCTGAGGCATTGAGGGAGCAAGATCTGAGGTACTGAGGGAGCACTTTCTGAGTTATTGAGGGAGCACTATCTGAGGTACTGAGGGAGAACTATCTGAGGTACTGAGTGAAAACTATCTGAGGTACTGAGGGAGCACTTTCTGATGTATTAAGGGAGCTCTATCTGAGGCATTGAGGAAGCAATATCTGAGGTACTGAGAGAACACTTTCTGAGGTGTTTGGGGAGCACTTTCTGAGGTACAGAGTGAGAACTATCTGAGGTACTGAGGGAGAATTCTCTGAGATACTGAGGGAGTAGTTTCTGAGGTATTGAGGGAGCACTTTCTGAGGTACTGAGGGACCACTTTCTGAAGTATTGAGGGAGCACTTTCTGAGGTATTGAGTGACCACTATCTGAGGTATTGAGGAAGCACCTTCTGAGGTATTGAGGAAGCACACTCTGAGGTACTGAGGGAGAACTATCTGAGGTTTTGATGGAGCACTTTCTGAGGTATTGAGGGAGCACCATCTGAGGTACTAAGGGAGCACTTTCTGATATATCGAGGAATCACTTTCTGAGGTATTGAGGGAACACAATCTAATGTATTGAGGAAGCACTTTATGAGATATTGAGGGAGCACTTTCTGAGATATTGAGGGAACACTTTCTGAGATATTGAGGGAGCACTTTCTGAGGTACTGAGGGAGAACTATCTGTGGTATTGATGGAGCACCTTCTGAGGTATTGAGGAAGCACTATCTGAGGTACTGAGGGAACAAGTTCTGAGGTATTGAGGAAGCACACTCTGAGGTACTGAGGGAGAACTATCTGAGGTACTGAGGGAGAACTATCTGAGGCATTGAGGAATCACTTTCTGAGTTATTGAGGGAACATAATCTGATGTATTGAGGAAGCACTTTATGAGGTATTGAGGGAACAAGTTCTGACGTATTAAGGAAGCACTATCCGAGGTACTGAGGGAGAACTATCTGAGGTACTGAGGGAGAACTATCTGAGGTAATGAGGGAGAACTTTCTGAGGTATTAAGGGAGCACTATCTGAGGCATTGAGGGAGCAATATCTGACGTACTGAGGGAGCACTTTCTGAGGTATTTAGGGCGCACTATCTGATGTACTGAGTGAGAACTATCTGAGGTAATGAGGGAGAACCCTCTGAGGTACTGAGTGAGCAGTTTCTGAGGTATTGAGGGAGCACTTTCTGACGTACTGAGGTAGCACTAGCTGAGGTTCTGAGTGAGTACTATATGAGGTATTGAGGGAGCACTTTCAGAGGTATTGAGGGAGAATTATCTGAGGTATTGAGGAAGCACTATCTGAGGTATTGATGGAGCACTTTCTGAGGTATTGAGGTCGCACTTTCTGAGGTACTGAGGGAGCACTTTCTGAGGTATTGATGGGGCACTTTCTGAGGTATTGAGGGAGCACTTTCTGAGGTACTGAGGGAGAACTGTCTGAGGTATTGAGGGAGCACTATCTGAGGTATTAAGGAAGCACTATCTGAGGTATTAAGGAAGCACTTTCTGAGGTATTGAGGAAGCACTTTCTGAGGTACTGAGGGGAGACTTTCTGAGGTACTGAGGAAGCACTATCAAAGGTACTGATGGAGATCTATCTGAGGTATTGAGGGGGGCACTTTCTGAGGTACTGAGGGAGAACTATCTGAGGTATTGAGGGAGCACCTTCTGTGGTACTGAGGAAGCACTTTCTGAAGTATTGAGGGACCACATTCTGAGGTATTGAGAGAGCACTATCTGAGGTAATGAGGGAGCACTTTCTGAGGTATTGAGGAAGCACTTTCTGAGGTATTGAGGAAGCAATTTCTGAGGTATTGAGGGAGCACTATCTGAGGTATTAAGGAAGCACTTTCTGCGGTATTGAGGAAGCACTTTCTGAGGTATTGAGGGAGCACTTTCTGAGGTATTGAGGAAGCACTTTCTGAGGTATGGAGGAAGCACTTTCTGAGGTATTGAGGGAGCACTATCTGAGGTATTAAGGAAGCACTTTCTCAGGTATTGAGGAAGCACTTTCTGAGGTACAGAGGGAGCACTTTCTGAGGTATTGAGGGAGCACTATCTGAGGTACTGAGGGAGCAAGTTCTGCGGTATTGAGGAAGCACACTCTGAGGTACTGAGGGACAACTATCTCAGGTATAGATGGAGCACTTTCTGAGGTATTGAGGGAGCACTATCTGAGGTATTGAGGGAACACAATCTGATGTATTGAGGAAGCACTTTATGAGGTATTGAGGGAGTGCTTTCTGAGGTATTGAGGAAGCACTTTCTGAGGTACTGAGGGAGCACTTTTTGAGGTGTTGAGGGAGCACTATCTGAGGTACTGAGGAAGAACTATCTGAGGTACTGAGGGAGAACTATCTGAGGTACTGAGGGAGCACTTTCTGAGGTATTAAAGGAGCATTATCTGAGGCATTGAGGGAGCAATATCTGAGGTACTGAGGGAGCAGTTTCTGAGGTTTTTAGGGAGCACTTTCTTAGGTACTGAGTGAGAACTATCTAAGGTACAGAGTGAGTACTATCTGAGGTAGTGAGGGAGCACTCTCTGAGATATTGAGGGAGCACTTTCTGAGGTATTGAGGGAGCACTTCCTGAGGTACTGGGGGAGAACTATCTGAGGTATTGTGGGAGCACTATCTGAGGCATTGAGGGAGAACTATCTGAGGTATTGAAGGAGCACATCTGGAGTATTGTGTGCAGATTTGGTCGCCATACTATAGAAAGGATGTGAAGGCACTGGAACGGGTGCAAAGGAGGTTTACCAGGATGTTGCCTGGTATGGTAGGAAGATCCTATGAGGAAAGGCTGAGGCACTTGGGGCTGTTTTCATTGGAGAAAAGAAGGTTTAGGGGTGACTTGATAGAGGTGTACAAGATGATTAGGGGTTTAGATAGGGTCGACAGTGAGAATCTTTTTCCACGTATGGAGTCAGCTATGACAAGGGGGCATAGCTTTAAATTAAGGGGGGTAGGTATAGGACAGATGTTAGGGGTAGGTTCTTTACTCAGCGAGTCGTGAGTTCATGGAATGCTCTGCCAGTAGCAGTGGTGGACTCTCCCTCATTATGGGCATTTAAGCGGGCATTGGATAGGCATATGGAGGATAGTGTGCTAGTGTAGGTTAGGTGGGCTTGGATCGGCGCAACATCGAGGGTCGAAGGGCCTGTACTGGGCTGTATTCTTCTATGTTCTATGTTCTATGTTCACGATCTGAGATATTGAGGATGCACTATCTGAGGTACTGAGGGAGCACTTTCTGAGGTATTTAGGGAGCACTTTCTGAGGTACTGAGTGAGAACTATCTGAGGTACTGAGGGAGCACTTTCTGAGATATTGAGGGAGCACTTTCTGAGGTATTGAGGGAGCACGTCCTGAGGTACTGGGGGAGAACTATCTGAGGTATTGTGGGAGCACTATCTGAGGCATTGAGGGAGAACTATCTGAGGTATTGAAGGAGCACTTTCAGAGGTATTGAGGGAGAACTATCTGAGGTATTGAGGGAGCACTTTCTGAGGTATTGAGGGAGAACTATCTGAGGTATTGAGGAGCACTATCTGAGGTATTGAAGGAGAACTATCTGAGGAATTGAGCGAGCAATTTCAGAGGTTTTGAAGGAGAACTATCTGAGGTATTGAAGGAGAACTATCATAGGTATTGAGGGAGCTCTCTCTGAGGTATTGAGGGTGCACTATCTGAGGTATTGGGGAAGCACTTTCTGAGGTATTGAGGAAGCACTTTCTGAGGTATTGAGGTAGCACTATCTGTACACAAATCTTTGAAAGTTGCCACCCAGGTAAATAGTGTGGTGAAGAAGGCATATAGCGTACTGGCTTTTATTGGTAGAGGAATTGAGTTCCGGAGTCCTGAGGTCATGTTGCAGTTGTATAAGACTCTGGTGCGGCCGCATCTGGAGTATTGTGTGCAGTTTTGGTCGCCATACTATGGGAAGGATGTGGAGGCACTGGAACGGGTGCAGAGGAGGTTTACCAGGATGTTGCCTGGTTTGGTAGGAAGATCGTATGAGGAAAGGCTGAGGCACTTGGGGCTGTTTTCATTGGAGAAAAGAAGGTTTAGGGGTGACTTGATAGAGGTGTACAAGATGATTAGGGGTTTAGATAGGGTCGACAGTGAGAATCTTTTTCCACGTATGGAGTCAGCTATGACAAGGGGGCATAGCTTTAAATTAAGGGGGGTAGGTATAGGACAGATGTTGGGGTAGGTTCTTTACTCAGCGAGTCGTGAGTTCATTGAATGCCCTGCCAGTAGCAATGGTGGATTCTCCCTCATTATGGGCATTTAAGCGGGCATTGGATAGGCATACGGAGGATAGTGGGCTAGCGTAGGTTAGGTGGGCTTGGATCGGCGCAACGTCGAGGGCCGAAGGGCCTGTACTGCACTGTATTCTTCTATGTTCTATGTTCACTATCTGAGGTATTGTGGAAGCACATTCTGAGGTACTGAGGGAGCACTTTCTGAGGTATTTAGGGAGCACTTTCTGAGGTACTGAGTGAGAACTATCTGAGGTACTGAGGGAGCACTTTCTGAGATATTGAGGGAGCACTTTCTGAGGTATTGAGGGAGCACTTCCTGAGGTACTGGGGGAGAACTATCTGAGGTATTGTGGGAGCACTATCTGAGGCATTGAGGGAGAACTATCTGAGGTATTGAGGAGCACTATCTGAGGTATTGAGGGAGAACTATCTGAGGTATTGAGGAGCACTTTCTGAGGTACTGAGTGAGAACTATCTGAGGTACTGAGGGAGCACTTTCTGTGATATTGAGGGAGCACTATCTGAGGTATTGAAGGAGCACTTTCAGAGGTATTGAGGGAGAACTATCTGAGGTATTGAGGGAGCACTATCTGAGGTATTGAGGGAGAACTATCTGAGGTATTGAGGAGCACTATCTGAGGTATTGAGGGAGATCTATCTGAGGAATTGAGCGAGCACTTTCAGAGGTTTTGAGGGAGAACTATCTGAGGTATTGAAGGAGAACTATCATAGGTATTGAGGGAGCACTATCTGATGTATTGAGGAAGCACTTTCTGAGGTATTGAGGAAGCACTTTCTGAGGTATTGAGGTAGCACTATCTGTACACAAATCTTTGAAAGTTGCCACCCAGGTAAATAGTGTGGTGAAGAAGGCATATGGCGTACTGGCTTTTATTGGTAGAGGAATTGAGTTCCGGAGTCCTGAGGTCATGTTGCAGTTGTATAAGACTCTGGTGCGGCCGCATCTGGAGTATTGTGTGCAGTTTTGGTCGCCATACTATAGAAAGGATGTGGCGGCACTGGAATGGGTGCAGAGGAGGTTTACCAGGATGTTGCCTGGTTTGGTAGGAAGATCGTATGAGGAAAGGCTGAGGCACTTGGGGCTGTTTTCATTGGAGAAAAGAAGGTTTAGGGGTGACTTGATAGTGGTGTACAAGATGATTAGGGGTTTAGATAGGGTCGACAGTGAGAATCTTTTTCCACGTATGGAGTCAGCTATTACAAGTGGGCATAGCTTTAAATTAAGGGGGGTAGGTATGGGACAGATGTTAGGGGTAGTTTCTTTACTCAGCGAGTCGTGAGTTCATGGAATGCCCTGCCAGTAGCAATGGTGGACTCTCCCTCATTATAGGCATTTAAGCGGGCATTGGATAGGCATATGGAGGATAGTGGGCTAGTGTAGGTTAGGTGGGCTTGGATCGGCGCAACATCGAGGGCCGAAGGGCCTGTACTGCGCTGTATTCTTCTATGTTCTATGTTCTATGTTCACTATCTGAGGTATTAAGGAAGCACTTTCTGAGGTATTAAGGAAGCACTTTCTGAGGTATTCAGGGAGCACTTTCTGAGGTATTGAGGGAGCACTATCTGAGGTACTGAGGGAACAAGTTCTGAGGTATTGAGGGAGCACTTTCTGAGGTACTGAGGGAGCACTTTCTGAGGTATTGAGGGAGCACTATCTGAGGTACTGAGGGAACAAGTTCTGAGTTATTGAGGAAGCACTCTTTGTGGTTCTGAGGAAGAACTATCTGAGGTACTGAGGGAGCACTTTCTGAGGTATTAAGTAAGCACTATCTGAGGCATTGAGGGAGCAATATCTGAGGTACTGAGGGAGCAGTTTCTGAGGTATTTAGGGAGCACTTTCGGAGGTACTGAGTGAGAACTATCTAAGGGACTGAGGGAGAACTCTCTGAGGTACTGAGGGAGCAGTTTCTGAGGTATTTAGGGAGCACTTTCTGAGGTACTGAGTGAGAACTATCTAAGGTATTACTGGAGCACTTTCTGAGGTATTGAGGGAGAACTACCTGAGGTATTGAGGGAGCACTTTCTGAGGTACTGAGGAAGCACTATCTGAGGTATTGAGGGAGCACTTTCTGAGGTACTGAGGAAGCACTATCTGAGGTACTGAGGGAGAACTATCTGAGGTACTGTGGGAGCACTTTCTGAGGTATTGAGGATGCACATTCTGACGTACTGAGGAAGCACTATCTGAGGTACTGAGGGAGAACTATCTGAGGTATGGAGGGAGCACTTTCTGAGGTATTGAGGGCGCACTTTCTGAGGTACTGCGGGAGCACTTTCAGAGGTATTGAGGGAGAACTATCTGAGGTATTGAGGGAGCACTATCTTAGGTATTGACGGAGAACGATCTGAGGTATTGAGGGAGCACTATCTGAGGTACTGAGGGAGAACTATCTGAGGTATTGAGGGAGCCCTATCTGAGGCATTGACGGAGAACTATCTGAGGTATTGAGGGAGCACTATCTGAGGCATTGACGGAGAACTATCTGAGGTATTGAGGGAGTCCTTTCAGAGGTTTTGAGGGAGAACTATCTGACGTATTGTGGGATAACTATCTTAGGTATTTAGGGAGCAGTTTCAGAGGTATTGAGGGAGCACTGTCTGAGGTATTGATGGAGCACTTTCTGAGGTATTGAGGGAGCACTTTCTGAGGTACTCAGGGGACACTTTCTGCGGTATTAAGGGAGCACTTTCAGAGGTATTGAGGGAGAACTATCAGAGGTATTGAGGGAGCACTTTCTGAGGTATTGAGGGAGCACCTTCTGAGGTACTGAGGAAGCACTATCTGAGGTATTGAGGGAGCACTACCTGAGGTACTGAGGGAGAACTATCTGAGGTACTGAGGGAGAACTATCTGAAGTATTGAGGGAGCACTTTCTGAGGTATTGTGGGAGCACTACCTGAGGTACTGAGGGAGCACTTTCTGAGGTATTGAGGGAGCACTTTCTGAGGTATTAAGGAAGCACTTTCTGAGGTATTGAGGGAGCACTATCTGAGGTATTGAGGAAGCACTTTCTGAGGTATAGAGGAAGCACTTTCTGAGGTACTGAGGGAGCAATTTCTGAGGTATTGACGGAGCACTATCTGAGGTACTGAGGGAGCACATTCTGAGTTATTGAGGAAGCACTATCTGAGGTTCTGAGGGAGAACTATCTGAGGTATTGATGGAGCACTTTCTGAGGTATTGAGGGAGCACTATCTGAGGTACTGAGGGAGCACTTTCTGAGGTATTGAGGAAGCACTTTCTGAGGCATTGAGGGAGCACAATCTGATGTATTGAGGAAGCACTTTATGAGGTATAGAGGAAGCACTCTCTGAGGTACTGAGGCAGAACTATCTGTGGAATTGAGTGACCACTTTCTGAGTTATTGAGGAAGCACTTTCTGAGGTACTGAGGGACCACTTTCTGAGGTATTGAGGGAGCACTTTCTGAGGTACTGAGGGACCAAGTTCTGAGGTATTGAGGGAGCACTTTCAGAGGTTTTAAGGCAGAACTATCTGACGTATTATGGGATAACTATCTTAGGTATTTAGGGAGCAGTTTCAGAGGTATTGAGCGAGCACTGTCTGAGGTACTGAGGAAGCACTATGTGAGGTACTGAGGGAGAACTATCTGAGGTATTGTGGGAGCACTTTCTGAGGTACTGAGGGGACACTTTCTGAGGTATTAAGGGAGCACTTTCAGAGGTATTGATGGAGAACTATCAGAGGTATTGAGGGAGCACTTTCTGAGGTATTGAGGGAGAAGTATCTGAGGTACTGAGGGAGCACGTTCTGAGTTATTGAGGGAGCACTATCTGAGGTACTGAGGGAGAACTATCTGAGGTAGTGAGGGAGCACTTTCTGAGGTATTGAGGAAGCACTTTCTGAGTTGTTCAGGGAGCACTATCTGAGGTATTGAGGAAGCACTTTCTGAGGTATTGAGGGAGCACTTTCTGAGGTATTCAGAAAGCACTTTCTGAGGTATTCAGGGAGCACGTTCTGAGGAATTGAGGGAGCACTCTCTGAGGTACTGAGGGAGCAGTTTCTGAGGTATTGAGGAAGCACTCCCTGAGGTACTGAGGGAGAACTATCAGAGGTATTCAGGGGGCACTTTCTGAGGTATGGAGGGAGCACCTTCTGAGGTACTGTGGAAGCACTATCTGAGGTATTGAGGGAGCACTACCTGAGGTACTGAGGGAGAACTATCTGAGGTACTGAGGGAGAACTATCTGAAGTATTGAGGGAGCACTTTCTGAGGTAAAGAGGGCGCACTACCTGAGGTACTGAGGGAGCACTTTCTGAGGTATTGAGGGAGCACTTTCTGAGGTATTAAGGAAGCACTTTCTGAGGTATTGAGGGAGCACTATCTGAGGTATTGAGGAAGCACTTTCTGAGGTATAGAGGAAGCACTTTCTGAGGTACTGAGGGAGCAATTTCTGAGGTATTGACGGAGCACTATCTGAGGTACTGAGGGAGCACATTCTGAGTTATTGAGGAAGCACTATCTGAGGTTCTGAGGGAGAACTATCTGAGTTATTGATGGAGCACTTTCTGAGGTATTGAGGGAGCACTATCTGAGGTACTGAGGGAGCACTTTCTGAGGTATTGAGGAAGCACTTTCTGAGGCATTGAGGGAACACAATCTGATGTATTGAGGAAGCACTTTATGAGGTATAGAGGAAGCACTCTCTGAGGTACTGAGGCAGAACTATCTGTGGAATTGAGTGACCACTTTCTGAGTTATTGAGGAAGCACTTTCTGAGGTACTGAGGGACCACTTTCTGAGGTATTGAGGGAGCACTTTCTGAGGTACTGAGGGACCAAGTTCTGAGGTATTGAGGGAGCACTTTCAGAGGTTTTAAGGCAGAACTATCTGACGTATTATGGGATAACTATCTTAGGTATTTAGGGAGCAGTTTCAGAGGTATTGAGCGAGCACTGTCTGAGGTACTGAGGAAGCACTATGTGAGGTACTGAGGGAGAACTATCTGAGGTATTGTGGGAGCACTTTCTGAGGTACTGAGGGGACACCTTCTGAGGTATTAACGGAGCACTTACAGAGGTATTGAGGGAGAACTATCAGAGGTATTGAGGGAGCACTTTCTGAGGTATTGAGGGAGAAGTATCTGAGGTTCTGAGGGAGCACGTTCTGAGTTATTGAGGGAGCACTATCTGAGGTACTGAGGGAGAACTATCTGAGGTAGTGAGGGAGCACTTTCTGAGGTATTGAGGAAGCACTTTCTGAGTTATTCAGGGAGCACTATCTGAGGTATTGAGGAAGCACTTTCTGAGGTATTGAGGGAGCACTTTCTGAGGTATTGAGAAAGCACTTTCTGAGGTATTCAGGGAGCACGTTCTGAGGAATTGAGGGAGCACTCTCTGAGGTACTGAGGGAGCAGTTTCTGAGGTATTGAGGAAGCACTCCCTGAGGTACTGAGGGAGAACTATCTGAGGTACTGAGGGAGCACTTTCTGAGGTATTGAGGGAGCACTTTCTGAGGTTCTGAGGGAGAACTATCTGAGGTCCTGAGGTAGCACTTTCTTAGATATTGCTGGAGCACTATCTGAGGTATTGAGGAAGCACTTTCTGAGATATTGAGGGAGCACTATCTGAGGTATTGAGGAAGCACTTTCTGAGGTATTGAGGTAGCACTTTCTGAGCTACTGAGGGAGCACTTCCTGATGTATTGAGGGGACACATTCTGAGGTATTGAGTGAGCACTATCTGAGTTTTTGAGGGAGCACTACCTGAGGTACTGAGGGAGAACTATCTGAGGTACTGAGGGAGAAGTATCTGAGGTACTGAGTGATCACTTTCTGAAGTATTGAGGGAGCTCTTTCTGAGGTACTGAGGGACTACTATCTTAGGCACTGAGGGAGAACTATCTGAGGTACTGAGGGAGCACTTTCTGAGGTATTGAGGGAGAAGTATCTGAGGTACTGAGGGAGCACGTTCTGTGTTATTGAGGGAGCACTATCTGAGGCACTGAGGGAGAACTATCTGAGGTAGTGAGGGAGCACTTTCTGAGGTATTGAGGAAGCACGTTCTGAGTTATTGAGGGAGCACTATCTGAGGTATTGAGGAAGGACTTTCTGAGCTATTGAGGAAGCACTCTCTGAGGTATTGAGGAAGCACTTTCTGAGGTATTCAGGGAGCACTTTCTGGGGAATTGAGGGAGCACTCTCTGAGGTACTGAGGGAGCATTTTCTGAGGTATTGAGGAAGCACTCCCTGAGGTACTGAGGGAGAACTATCTGAGGTACTGAGGGATCACTTTCTGAGGTTCTGAGGGAGCACTATCTGAGGTCCTGAGGGAGCACTTTCTTAGATATTGCTGGAGCACTATCTGAGGTATTGAGGAAGCACTTTCTGAGTTATTGAGGGAGCACTATCTGAGGTACTGAGGTAGAAGTATCTGAGTTAGTGAGGGAGCACTTTCTGAGGTATTGAGGAAGCACTTTCTGAGTTATTGAGGGAGCACTATCTGAGGTATTGAGGAAGCACTTTCTGAGGTATTGAGGGAGCACTTTCTGAGCTACTGAGGGAGCACTTCCTGAAGTATTGAGGGGACACTTTCTGAGGTATTGAGTGAGCACTATCTGAGGTATTCAGGGAGCACTATCTGATGTATTGAGGAAGCACTTTCTGAGGTATTCAGAGAGCACTTTCTGAGGTACTGAGGGAGCATTTTCTGTGGTCCTGAGGGAGCACTTTCTGAGGTATTGAGGGAGCACTATCTGAGGTAGTGAGGGTGAACTATCTGAGGTACTGAGGGAGCACTATCTGGTGGTACAGAGTGCAGAGGATAGAAAGGAACAGATGCAATTCCCTGATCATTTCCCCAGGGTCCCCTTGTCACTCTGTTGTCATAATTTGAAATGGAAGCCACTGCCCATTTCAGCAGATCCAGATCATTTTACACAATCAGTGAAAAATAACAGCAGCATGTGTCTGAAACATGGTTTGGGGGAAAACTTTCATCAATCTATTGTTACTCGTTTCTTGGTGACATTTTAGAAAATCAGGCACCCAAACAGACTAATGCTGTCGATGCAAGAGTTGGTGCACAGGAAGATCCAACAAGTCTCTGTAGCTGCTGGAGCAGTCATCATATGAGATCATGGCTCAGTCCTCGGAGAAATCATTTCTCCAGCAATACCTCAACCATGTCTTTACAGCCCTGTGTGCGTGTGTGTGTGTGTGAGAGAGAAACAGTCAGGGAGAGAGAGAGAGAGAGACTGCCCGTGTTTGTGTGTGTGAAAGAGTGGATGCATGTGTATCTCTGTGTGTCTGTATATGTGTGCGTGAGAGAGAAAGTGCATGTTCATGTGAGAGTGTGTGGCTGTGTGTGTGTTTGACGGTGTGTGTGTCTCTGTGTGCATGTGTGTGAGTGAGGGTGTGTGTGAGAGAGTGTGTATGTGTGTGTATGTGTGTGAGAGAGTGTGTCTGTGTGTATGTGTGTGTGAGTGTGTCTGTGTGTGTGAGAGTGTGTCTGTGTGTGAGAGAATGTATCTGTGTGTCTATGTGTGTGTATGACAGTTTGTCTTGTGTGCTAGAGAGTGTGTATGTGTGTGTGAGAGAGTGTGTGTCTGTGTGCATGTGTGTGAGAGTGTGTCTATGTGTATTTGATGGAGTGTGTGTCTGCATGTGTATGTGTTTGAGAGAGAGTGTAACTGTGTGTTTTTGTGTGTGTGAGAAAGAGTGTCTGTGTGTGTTTGAGGGATTGTGTGTCTCTCTGTGTGTATGTGTGTGAGAGAGAGTGTGTGTGTGAAAGACAGAGAGTGTGTGTGTGAGAGAGAGTGTGTCTATGTGCGTGAGAGTGAGTAGGTGTGTGAGAGAATAAGAATGTGTGTGTGAGAGTGTGTGTGTAAATGAGAGAGCGTGTGTATATGTGTGTGTGAGAGAGAGAGTGTGTGTCTGTGTGAGAGAGAGTGTGTGTCTGTGTGTGCATGAGAGAGAGTGTCTGTGTGTGTGAGAGAGAGTGTTTCTGTGTGAGAGAGAGAGTGTGTCTGCATGTATGTGTGAGAGAGCGTGTCCATGTGTGTATTTGAGGGAGCATATGTCTGTCCGTGTATGTGTGTGAGAGAGAAAGTGTGTGCTTGTGTGTGTATGTGTGTGTGAGAGAGTTGTGCCTGTGTGTATGTGTTTGTGAGAGTGTGTCTGTGTTTGTGTTTGAGGGAGTGTGTGTGTGTGTATGTATGTAAACGAGCCAATCTTATTGGGTGGCCGTGAATATAAAATCCAGCTGCTGTTTCAGATGAATTGGTCCCTGTGTCTCCAAAGACACAAAAGCTGTAAGAGGGACTTCACTGGGGGAAAGAGAGTGCTGTTCATTCTAGTGGGGATTCATCCAGTAAACCTTCCCCACACACTAACATCCCTCTGGCAATGCAGTGTCTCGTCCTGCACACAGTGCCCCAGGTACAAACCAATGTAATGTCACCATAGCCTTACCAGAACATGGGACAGCTCCTCATTCCAGAGCAGTGTCTGGTGGGGATGTAAACAGAGGGTCAGCATGGCCCGGCTGAGGGGAGAGGTTGGGAAGGAGAGTCCTTCAGAGTAACTCTAGCTAGTATGGTAAGCTAACTGCCCAGCCAACTGAGCTAACCAACCTCACTCCAGGGGCATGCCCTGTATAACCCAATCATAGCCAGCCTGCACCTCAATAGGAGCCAGGAGCAAGGTCATTCGGCCCCACCCTAACCCAGAAGGGAGAGCACGGGAAGCTGATGAAGGAAACAAGCCCCTCCCATCTGGCTGTCTGAAATGGAGCTGGAGGACAGAGCGCATCTGGCCTGCTGTTTGCTTCCCCGAGACTGGCCTGCTCCACCTTACAGTGAGAGACTGAGGGGAACTTCAAGGAGATTTCACTGCTCACTGAGAGGCTGCAACTCCATTCCAAATCAGGCTGGTTCCCTCCGAGACTCATGGAAGAGGGCAGCCCTCTACAGATCAGGCCCTTGTGTCGTCCTAACCTCCAGTGTGGGGGCCAAGAGCTGGGAGGTAGTGTTAAGAACATAAGACCATCCGAAATAGGAACAGGAGACCATCCAGCCCCTCGAGCCTGCTCTGGTATTCAATAGGATCATGGATGATTCAACATTCGATTTGGGAGCTGAAACTAGGACAATACAGAGACAGAGAATCAAATTATTCTGCCATTAGGAATCATCAGACGAAAGCACACACACAAACGGACACACACACACGCAAACACACACATATACACACACAAACGGACACACAGACACAGAGACACACATACACACACACACACACACACAGACACACACACACACAGGCACACACACACACGCAGACACGCAGACACACAGACACACACACACGCAGACACACAGACTCACACACAGACACACACACTCACTTACACACACACACATACCACACACACACACACACACACACACACACAGACACACACACACACAAACACACAGTGGGATTCAGGCCGTCTGTGGGAACGGGGAGAGACAAAGGAGCAAAATGCTAGAGAGGGATCTGATCCCACAGATTTCACTGCTTCCCTCTCTCTCTGCAGCTCTCATGTCTATTTCTGTGTTCCCAGTTCTCTCTCCCACATCTTTCCTTCAATCCCTATCTCTCAACATCCTTCACATCTCTGTCCAATGTACATTTCCCAGTGTTCTGCAAATCTCTATCTGCATCTGTCTGACAGCTCTGTGGGATCTTGCTATTCCTGTCTGTAAATCACTCTAGCCACATCACAGAAACCCCTACCACCACCCCACTCTCTCCTCTCTATCTCTCTGCTGCTGCAGCTCCTCTCTCTCTCTCTCTCTGTCCTATCTCTCTCCCTGGGATTTCCGTCTTGCTGTCTGCCTGAACTTCTCTCCCTGTCTTTCTCTCCCCATTTTCGCCTTGTATCTGTCTGACATTGTATTTTTCTTCCTGGAGTTTCACTCTCTCTCTCTCTGTGTCCTGCTCTCTCTCAGTTCTTCTCACTTCCTCTCCCCTTCCCCCCCGCCTGTCTTTGTCCTGTTCTCTCCCTCCCTCACGCTGTCTGTCCGTCCATCTCTCTTTCTCTCCGGTAGTTTCTCTCCCTCTTTCTCCCTGGACCCCTCTGCTCTGTCCCAGTGACTGGGGAAGGGGCATTGGGAAGAGTTTGCCTCAGTGCCTGGTCTCTCCCAGGATTTACCCCGACTGTCGGGAGGGAGTGAATGGAAGGAACATGAAGTACTTTTCTGAGTGCGTCTGAAAAAGAGAAAAAGGGAAAGAGAAAGGGAGAGTGACAAAAAGAGAGAGACATGGAGAGAGGGGAGATGGAGAAAGTGGAGAGAGAGAAATGGGCAGTGAGAGTCAGGGATGTGGAGTGAGAAAAGGACAGAGTGAGAGAGACAGGGAGAGAGAGAGTGAGAAGGACATATATGGAGGGAGAAGGACAGTGTGTGTACTTGGCGATGGTTTTAGAGTGGGATCTTGCTGTGCATTACAGCAGTCAGTGTCAAAAGGCGAGTTAGACTCTGCACTATGTCCTTCAGCCCAGGGGCTGTAAGTCTGCATGGGAAGGGGGAGAGTGGGAGACACGGAGGGAGTGGGACAGCCAGAGACAGGGGGAGGGTTTGATGGGGTTTTGGAGTTGGTGGAGAAAGGAGGGACTGTTGTCATAGAGAGATGGAGGGAGGGATAGCATGTGATGCAAAGTCTGAGACAGGGTGGAGAAGAGGTCTCCACACGAAGGATAGTCAATGAGGCCATTCAGGGGCCAATCCTGAGGATCCTGAACCGGACCAGGATCATTTAATGGGGCAGGGGGATGATGGGCAGAAAGGACTCCATCTGTGATGCAAACTTTCTGTAATTCTCGGGCTGGGATCTTGCTGTACATTAAAATAAGTCACAGGTCAGTCAACCCAGACTCATTTACCGGTGTGAGAAAGTGAGGACTGCAGATGTTGGAGAGTCAGAGTTACAAAGTGAGGAGATGGAGAAGCCCAGCAGGTCAGCCAGGAGAGTGGATGGTTCAGGACTGACCTGCTGGGCTTTTCCACCTCCACACTTTTCCACTCAACTCCCTCTGCCCCAGGGAGTGGGGCTCACAGCAATGTTGAGGGCAGGAAAATATTTGAGGGGGGCACAGTTGGTGAGGTAGGTATTTTGGAGGGAAGGTATTTGGGGAAGGGAATAAATTTGGGAGGAGAGTGAAAATGATGGGCAATTGTTTTTAGGGGGTTCAAAATTAGGTGAGCACGTTCAGGTCTGAAATAAAGAAAAGAGAAAGGGAGGTTGAGAAAAAGAGAGAAAGGTAGAGAGAGTGGGGATGGAGAAGGGGGATGAGAGAAAGATGGGGCAGAGACAGACAGTGAGACGGAGGGTGTGAGAGAAAGGCAGATTGAGAGAACGAGACAGACTGGGAGAGAGAAGGACAAAGAGAGAAGGGGAAGTCAGACTGAGAGAAACAGGCGTTGAAGCATGGACAGACTGAAGGGGTGACACTCAGTATTCCAGTTGGTTCCAGCTCCCTCTCTCTCAATGGTTTTTCACACTCCCTCTCTCCCATGCTCCTGAGGTTTCCTTCAGGTTGTCTCGCTCCCTCTCTCTCTCCCTCTCTCTGGATGGTGAGCTGGTCTCTGTCCCTTGCCATGTTGGTCACCTCAGAAAGCCTCCAGAAAATTCAAGAGATCAGTCTGCAGGTGAATCCTGGTTTTGTTCATTTCTGGATGGTTTCCCAGAACTTTCTATACTTCTGGCCAGTCAGGAGAATCAGTTAATAGTTTGAAGCGTTGCTGATCATTTGGATGGGTTGTTGCTGTTAGTTTCTTTGTGTATGAGGACCCAGTGCATTCCTATCTCGGCCCTCCTTTGTTTGGTGGAGACGTTGTTAGGGATATGTCTGCCCAGGGGACCTGCTGCCTTTGACATTATGCTGATGGGATAACCATCTGGCTGCTGTCTGGCTTTTGTGATTTGGGAGTATAACTTGTCCAACATACCCAGCATCTCTTGGCTGTCTATCTGTGTTTTAGCAAGGAGGCCGCAACACTTCACCCATTCCCCCTCCCCCACCCAGTCTGTTGAATGGAAAGAAGCTTATACAATGAATTACAAACCTAATTTTAAAAGCTGGTTATGTTTGTTGTCAGAGTAGCCTGTTGTTTGAGCGAAATACACTTTGTACAGTGGTCAAACCGATTGTCATAGGGCTGATAAGTGGTATCATAGAATCCCTACAGAGCAGAAACAGGCCCTTCAGCCCATCGAGTCCACAATGACCCTCTGAAGAGATTCCAACTCAGATTCGTCCCCGATGATATCCCTGAAACCCTGCATTTCCCATGGCTATTCCAGCTAACCTGAATATCCCTCGACACCATGGGCAATCTGTCAAAAATGTGCAGATGCAGGGAGAATGTACAAACTCCACACAGACAGTCGCTCAGGAGTGGAATCAAACCCAGGTCTCTGGTGCTGTGAGGCAACAGTGCTAACCACTGAGCGACTGTGGCACTCCTAACTGTTTAAACAAAACATATTCCGTTCTGAGAATCCATGCAGAATTGTGATGCATAGCCAACATCCAGTGAGCAGAATAAATGCAAGGGAATGAGACCTGCTGGCTCAAACTCCTGGAATTCCCTCCCTCAGAACATTGTGGGTCCACCACCTGCAACAGTTCAAGGAGGCAGCTCACCACCAAAACCAGCTCCCGAGCAGCTACGGACAGGCAATCAATACTGGGCCCAGCCAGGAACACTCAAACGCTGCAAATGAATGAAACTGAGGTGATCACCCGGGGAGTTCCAGCTACCTTCCAGCCCCTGGGAGTGTGTTCAGGTATTATTCACCATGATCGTACCCATCTGTTACAGCCTGCAATCCTAACCACCGGTATCCCGATATATATCATGGTGAGTGCGGTTAGGGACACAGCCGATGTGGTCCTCTCTCTCTCTCACTCCTCTCTCTATCTCACCCCTCTCTCTATCTCTCTCCCTCAGCGCTTCTCTCTCACACCACTTCTCTCTCTCTCAGCCCTCTCTCACTCTCACCCCTCTCTCTCTCATCCTCTCTCTCTTACCCCTTCTCTCTCTCACACACGCCTCTCTCTCACCCTCTCTCTCTTATCCCTCTATCTTCTCACACCTCTCTCTCTCTCTCTCCCTCAGCGCTTCTCTCTCACACCGCTTCTCTCTCTCTCTCAGCCCTCTATCACTCTCACCCCTCTCTCTCTCATCCTCTTTCTCTTACCCCTCTCTCTTCTCACACGTCTCTCTCACTCTCCCACAGCGCTTCTCTCACACACCACTTCTCTCTCTCTCCCACACCCCTCTCTCTCACCTCTATCTCACCCTCTCTCTCTCACCCCATCTCTCTTGCACCCTCTCTCACCCCCTCTCTCTCAGGCCCTCTCCTTCAGCCCCCCTCTCTCTAACCCCTCTCTCTCACAAACCTCTCTCTCAACCCCCTTTCTCTCACACCCCCTCTCTCTCACCCTCTCTCTCACCCCTTTCTCTCTCACCCCTTCTCTCTCACCTACTCTCTCTCACGCCCTCTATCTCAGGCCCTCTCTCTCTCTCTCTTGCACCCTCTCTCTCAACCTCTCTTTGTGTCACACCCTTCTCTCTCTCTCACCCTCTCTCTCTCTTACCCCTCTCTCTCACCCTCTCTCTCTGTCAGCCTGTCTCTCTCTCTCACCCCTTATCTCTCTCACACCCCCTCGCTCCCTCACTCCTCTCTCTCTTTCACCCCTCTATCTGTCACCCCTCTCTCTCAACCTTCTCTTTCTAACCCGTCTCTTCCTCTCTCACACCTCTCTCTCTCAGCCTCTCTCTCTCACGCCTTCTCTCTCCCTCTCTTTGGCAGCCCTTCTCTCTCTCAGCCCCTCTCTCTCTCCCCAGTCTCTCCCACCCTGATCTCTCTCACAGTCCCTCTCTCTCTCACCCCTCGCTCTCACACCCTCTCTGTCAGGCCCTCTCTCTCTCTCTTGCACCCTCTCTCAACCTCTCTTTGTGTCACACCCTTCTCTCTCTCTCACCCTCTCTCTCTTACCCCTCTCTCTCACACCGCTTCTCTCTCTCACCCTCTCTCTCTGTCAGCCTGTCTCTCTCTCTCTCACCCCTTATCTGTCTCACACCCCTCTCTCTCCCTCACCCCTCTCTCTCTCACCCCTCTCTCTTTCACTCCTCTCTCTCTCTCACTCTCTCGCTCTTACCCATCTCTCTCTCTTACACACCTCTCTCTCACGCCTTCTCTCTCTCCCTCTCTTTCACAGCCCCTCTCTCTCAGCTCTTCTCTCTCTCATCCCTTTCTCTCTCATCCCACTCTCACACCTCTCTCTCACCTCCTCTCTCACACCCTCTCTCTCACAACCTCAAACTCTCTTACCCCTCTCTCTCTCACACCGCTTCTCTCTCTCTCACCCGTCTCTCAGTCTCACCCCTTTCTCCCTCTCTCATCCCACTCTCTCTCACTCTCTCTCAAGCCCTCTCTTTCAGCCCATTGCTCTCTCACCCCCCCCCCACACACCTCTCTCTTAACCCAGTCGCTCTCACACTCCTCTCTCTCTCTCTCTCTCTCTCTCTCACCCTCTCGCTCAACCCTCTCTCTCACCCCCCTCTCTCTCTCAGGCCTTCTCTTTCAGCCCCCTCTCTCTCACACACCCTTCTCTCTCTCTCTCTCACCCTGTATCTCTCTCATCCCCTCTCTCTTACCCCTCTCTATCTCACACACCTCTCTCTCACCCATTCTCTGTCACCTCTGTCTCTCTCACTCACCCTCTCTCTCTTACCCCACTCTCTCACACACCTCTCTCTCACACCCTCTCTATCACCCCCCCACCCTCTCTCTCTCATACCTTTCTCTCACCCCTTCTCTCTCACCCCTCTCTCTCACCCCTCTCTCAGGCCCTCTCTTTCAGCCCCTCTCACTCTCTCATCCCTCTCTCTCTCACCGTCACTCTCTCACCCCTCTCTATCTCACCCTCCTCTCTCTCACCCTCTCTCTCTCTCACTCATTCTCTCTCACCCCCTCTCTCAGGCCCTCTCTTTCACACCTCTCTCTCACCCCCTCTCTCTCTCTCACAGCCCCTCTCTCTCTCACAACTCCCTCTCTCTCACCCCTCTCTCATCCCGCTCTCCCTCTCACATCTTTCTCTCTCATCCCTCTCTTATACCCTCTCTCACCGCCCCCCTCTCACCCCTCTCTCTCACCCCCTCTCTCTCACCACCCTCACTCTCACACCCCTCTCTCTCTCACGCCCTCTCTCTTACCCCCTCTCTCTCACCCCTCTCTCTCTCACCCCCTCTCTCCCTCACCTCGCTCTATCTGTCTCCCCTCTCTCTCTCTCCCCTCTCTCACTCTCCCACACCCTCTCTTTCTTAGCCCTCTCACTCTCTTACCCCCTCTCTCTCATGCCTCTCTCTCACCTTCTCTCTCTCACCTATTCTTTCTCTGCCTGTCTCTCTCTCTCACCCCCTCTCTCTTTCTCACCTGCTCTCTTCCACTCCGATCTCTCTCACACACGCTCTCTCACCCCTCTCTCTCTCACCCCTCTCTCTATTACCTCTTTCTCTCTCTCTCACACCACTCTCTCTCTCAGAACCCTCTTGGTCTACCCAGTCTCTCCCAACCTGATCTCTCTCACTCACCTTCTCTCTCACGCCTCTCTCTCTTACACCTCTCTATCTCACCCCCTCTCTCTCTCAGACCCTCTCTCTCTCACCCTCTCACTGTCTTTCACCGCTCTCTCTCTTACCTCTCCCTCTCACCCCCTCTCTCTCACACGTCTCAGCCCTTCTCTCTCTCTCACCACCCCCTCACAGACCTCTCTCTCAACCCTCTGTCTCTCTCACACACCTCTCTCTCTCACCCTCTCTCTCACCCCCTTCTCTCTCTCACACCCTTCTCTCTCTCTCACCCTCTCTCTCTCTAACCCCTCTCTCACTAACCCCTCTCCCTCTTAACCCTCTCTCTCTCTAACCCCTCTCTCTCTAACCCCTCTCCCTCTTAACCCTCTCTCTCTCAAACACATCTCTCTCACCCTTTCTCTCTCACCCCTCTCTCTTACCCCCCTCTCTCTCACCACTTCTCTCTCACTGCCTCTCTCACCCCCCTCTTTCAGGCTATCTCTTCCAGCCCCTCTCACTCTCTCACCCCTCTTTCTCTCTCACCCTTTCTCTCTCACCCACTTCTCTCTCATACCCGCTGTCTCAGGCCCCCTCTCTCTCTCACCCCTCTCTCTCTCACCCCTCTCTCTCACACCCCTCTCTCCCACACCCCCTCTCTCTCACACACCCTCTCTCTCACACACCGCTCTCCCTCACACACCCCTCTCCCTCACCCCCTCTCTCTCACTCCCTCTCTCTCACCCCCTCTCTCTCTACTCCCTCTCACCCCCTCTCTCTCATCCCCTCTCTGTCACACACCCCTCTCTTTCACCCCTCTTTCTCACACACCCCCTCACTCACCCCCTCACTCTCGCACCCCTCTCTCTCACCCTTCTCTCTCTCTCACCCCCTCTCTCCCTCACCCCGCTCTATCTGTCATCCCCTCCCTCTCTCCCCTCTCTCTCATCCCCTCACTCTCACACCCTCTCTTTCTTAGCCCTCTCACTCTCTCACCCCTCCCACTCTCACCACTCTGATTCTCTCTCACCCCTCCCACTCTCACCACTCTCATTCTCTCTTACCCCTCTCTCTTTCACCCCCTCTGTCTTACCCCTCTCTCTCACCCCCTCTCTCACACCCTCTCTCTCCCCTATTCTCTCCCCCCTTTCTCTCCCCCACTCTGACTCACCCCCTTTCTCTTTCTCACCCCGATTTTTTCCATCCCCTCTCTCTCACACTCTCTCAGCCTTCTGTCTCTTTCCCCTCTCTCTCTCTTACCCCCTCTCTCACGACTCTCTCTTACCTTCTCACTCTCACCCTCTCTTTCTCTGCCTGTCTCTCACACCCCGCCACTCTCTCACCCCTCTCTCTCTCACCCTTTCTCTCTCAACCTTCTCTCTCATTACCCCTCCCTCTCTCACCTTTCTCTCTCCTACCCCTCTCTCTTACACCTCTCTCTGTCTCTCACCTCTGTCTCTCACCCTCTGTCTCTCACTCCTTCTCTCCCACCCTCTCTTTCAGCTCCTCTCCCTCACACCCCTCTCTCTCTCACACCTCTCTCTCAACCCACTGCCTCTCTCAACCCCTCTCTCTCACCCCTGTCTCTCTTACCCCCGCTCTCTCTCACATCCCTCTCCCTATCTTACCCATTCTCTCTCACCCCCTCTGTCAGGCCCTCTCTCTCTCATTCCCCCCTCTCTCTTATACCCCTCTCTCTGTCACACCCCCTCTCTCTCACTCCCCTCTCTCTCTCACCCCTCTCTCTCACCCCTCTCACTCTCTCACATCTCTCTCTCTCATCCCCCTTTCCTAACCCCTCTCTCTCACCCCCTCTCTGTTACACCCCATCTCTCTCACCTGCTCTTTCTTTGTCACTCACTCTCTCTCTTTCTCACTTACACTCTCTATCTTTTTTACTCACTCTCTCTCTTTCTCACCCTCTCTCTCTCTCACCCCTTCTCTCTCAACTCCTCTCTTTCTTCCGCCCTCTCTCTCCCCTCTCTCCCTCACTGTCACTCACCCCCTTTCTCTTTCTCACCCGCGCTCTCCCCCACCACAATCTTTCTCATCCTCCCTCTCTGTCTCACCCTCTCACCCTTATCCCTCTTTCCCCCTCTCTCTTACCCCATCTCTCTCACACCTCTCTCTCACCTTCTCTCTCATCCTCTCTTTCTCTGCCTGTCTCTCTCTCACACCCTCTCTCTTCCTCACCCCCTCTCCCTTCCACTCCGATCTCTCTCATACCCCCTCTCTCTCACCACTCTCTCTCACCACTCTCTCTCACCACTCTCTCTCACCCCTCTCTCTCACACCCCCTCTCTCTCACACCCACTCTCTCTCTCACCCCTCTCTCTCTCACACCCACTCTCTCTCACACCCCTTCTCTATCACACCCCTCTCTCTCACACCCCTCTCTCTCACACCCCCTCACTCTCACACCCTTCTCTCTCTCACACCCCCTCTCTCTCACACCCCCTCTCTCTCACACACCCCTCTCTCTCACCCCTCTCTCTCACACCCCTCTCTCTCACCCCTCTCTCTCACCCCCCTCTCTCCACCCTCTCTCTCAGCCCCCTCCCTCTCTCCCCAGTGTCTCCCACCCTGGTCTCTCACACACCTTCTCTCACATGCTTCTCTCTCTCACCCTCTCTCTCTCCCACCCCTCTCTCTCTCATTCCCCAATCTCTATCTCACCCCCTCTCTCTCAGGCCCCCTCTCTCTCAGCCCCTCTTTCTCTTTCACACCCCTCTCTCTTACCCTCCTCTCACCCTCTCTCTCTCACCCTCTGTCTCTCATCTTTGTCTCTCTAACTCAGCCTGTCTCTCTCACCCCCGTCTCTTTCTCACCCACTCTCTCTTCCACCCCGATCTCTGTCTCACACCCTCTCTCTCCCTCATCCCTCTCTCTCCCTCTCACCCTCTCTCTCTCTTGCCCGTCTCTCTCTCTCCCTCTCTCTTAACCCTCTCTCTCACCCCCTCTCTCACACCCCCTCTCTCTCACCCCCTCTTTCTCACCTCCTCTCTCTCATCCCCTTTCTCTCACCCCTTCTCTCTCACCCCTCGCTTTTACCCTCTCTCTCTCAGCCTGTCTCTCTCACCCCCTCTCTCTTTCACACCCGCTCTCTCTTCCACCCCGATTTCTCTCACACAAGCTCTCTAACTCACCCCTCTCTCTCTCACTCACCCCTCTTTCTCTCTCACCCCTTCTTTCTCACATCCTCTCTCTCTCCCACCCGTCCATTTCTTACCCCCCTCTCTCACCTCTCTCTCACACCCTCTCTCTCCCACCCCATCTCTCTCACCCCTTCTCTCTCACACCCTCTCTCTCCCACCCCATCTCTCTCACCCCTTCTCTCTCACTCCCTCTCTCTCACGCCCAATCTTTCAGTCCTCTCTCACTCTCCCTTCCCTCTCACACACCTCTCTCTCATCCTCTGTCTCTCACTCCTCTCTCTCTCTTACCACTCTCTCTCTCACCCCTCTCTCTCTTACACCCCTCTCTCTGTCACACCCCTCTGTCTCACCCCTCTCACTCTCTCGTACCTCTCTCTCTCATCCCCTCTCTCACCCCCTCTCTCTCACCCCCTCTCTCTCATCTCCTCTCTCTCATCCCTCTCTCTCTCACCCCTTCTCTCTCACCCCTCTCTTTCATCCTCTCTCTCTCAGCCTGTCTCTCTCTCTCACCCCCTCTCTCTTTCACACCCGCTCTCTCTTCCACACCGATTTCTCTCACACAAGCGCTCTAACTCACCCCTCTCTCTCTCACTCACCCCTCTCTCACTCACCCTTCTCTCTCTCCCCCTCTCTCTCACATTCCCCTCTCTCTCGCCCTCTCTCACTCCTACGGCTCTCTCTCTTAGACCTCTCTCTCTCACATCTCTCTCTCACCCTCTCTCTCACCCCCTCTCTCTCACATCCTCTCTCACCCTCTCTCTCTCCTACCCGTCCATTTCTTACCCCTCTCTCTCACCTCTCTCTCTCACCCCTTCTCTCTCACCCCTTCTCTCTCACTCCCACTCTTTCAGCCCCTCTCTCTCACTTTCCCTTCCCTCTCACACACCTCTCTCTCACCCTCTGTCTCTCACTCCTCTCTCTCTTACCACTCTGTCTCTCACCCCCGTCTCTCTCTTATCCCTCTCTCTTACCCCTCTCTCTCCACTGCTCCTCTCTCTCACACCGCTTCTCTATCTCACCCCCTCTCTCTCTCTCAACCCCTGTCTCTCACCCCTCGCGCTCTCACACCTCTCTCTCTCACTCCCTTTCTGTCTCACCACCCCCTCTCTCAAACCCCCTCACTCTCTCATCCCCTCACTCTCTCACACCCACACTCTCTCACCCCTCTCTCTCTCCACCTATCTCTCACCCACCTCTCTCTCACCGCCCCGTCTCTCAACGCCCCTCACTCTCTCACCCCTCTCTCTCACCCCCCTCTCTCTCCCACCTCCCTCTCTCTAACCTATCTCTCTTTCTCATCCCCACCCCTCTCTCTCTCAACCCCCCTCTCTCACCCCTCTCTCTCTCCCACCTCCCTCTCTCTAACCTATCTCTCTCTCAACCCCCCCCTCACCCCCCTCTCTCTCACCCCCTCTCTCTCACCCCCTCTCTCTCACTCCCTCATTCTCTCAACCCCTCTCTCACCCCTCGCGCTCTCACCCCTCTCTCTCACCACCCCCTCTCTCAACCCCCCTCACTCTCACATCCCCTCAGTCTCTCACACCCTCAATCTCTCACGCGCTCTCTCTTTCTCAAACCCTCTCTCTCCCCCCTCTCTTCCCCTCTCTCTCACCCCTCTCTCTCACCCCCTCTCACACCCTTTCTCTCTTACCCCGTGCTCTCTCTCTAACCCCTCCGCCTCTCACCCCTCTCGCTCACCCCCTCTCTCTCACTCACTCTCTCAATCACACCCTCTCCTTCTCACTCCACTCTCTCTCTTACCCCCTCCACACTTTCTCTCTCTCAATCACCCCTTGTCTCTCAACCCCCCCTCTCACCCCTCTCTCTCACCCGCTATGTCTTTATTACTCACACTCTCTCTTTCTCACTTACACTCTCTCTCTCTTTCACTCACTCTCTCTCTTTCTCACCTGCTTTCTCTCTCACACCCCTCTCGCTCACCCTTTCTATCTCACCCCTCTCTCTCTTACTGCACTCTCTCACCCCTCTCTCTCTTACGCCTCTCTCACACCCCCTCTCTATTTCCCACTCTCACTCACCCCCTTTCTCTTTCTCACCCCACTCTCTCCCCTACCCCAATCTTTCTCATCCTCCCTCTCTGTCTCACCTTCTCACCCTTCTCCTTCTTTTCCCCTCTCTCTCTTACCCCCTCTCTCTCACACCTCTCTCTCACCTTCTCTCTCTCACCCTCTCTTTCTCTGCCGTCTCTCTCACCCCCTCTCTCTCATCCCACTTTCTCTCTCTCTCACCCCTCTCTCTCTCACCCCTCTCTCTCAGCCCTCTCTCTCTCTCAGTACCCCTCCCTCTCTCTCCAGTCTCTCCCACCCTGATCTATCTCACATGCGTCTCTCTCTCACCCTCTCTCTCTCCCACCTCTCTCTCTCTCTTTGCCCTCTCTCTATCTCACCCCCTCTCTCTCACACCCTCTCCCTCTCAGCGCCTCTCTCTCTTTCACCCCATCTCTATCGCTCTCTTACCTCCCTCTCACCCTCTCTCTCTCACCCCTGTCTCTCTAACTCAGTCTGTCTCTATCTCTCACCCCCCGTCTCTTTCTCACCCGCGCTCTCTTCCACCCCGATCTCTCTCTCACACCCTCCATCGCCTCACCCCTCTCTCTCCCTCACCCTTCTCTCCCTCTCACCCCTCTCTCTCTCTCACTCACGCCTCTCTCTCCGTCTCTCTTACCCCTCTCTCTCTCTCTCACCCACCTGTCTCTCACTCTGTCTCTCTCAACCCCCCTCTCTCACACCCTCTTTCTCTCACACCTCCCTCTCACACCCCTTGTCTCTCACCGCCTCTCTCACCCCTCCTCTCAGTTCCTCTCGTTCATCCCCTCTCTCTCACACCTCTCTCTCTCACCCCCTCTCTCTCACCCCCTCTCACTCTTACACCCCTCTCTCTCACATCTCCTCTCTCACCCCTCTCTCTCTCTCAACCTTGTCTCTCTTTCCCCTCTCTCTTATCCCGTCTCTCCCACGCCTCTCTCTCACCTTGTCTCTCACCCTCTCTTTCTCTGCCTGTCTCTCTATCACCCCCCCTTTCTCTCTTACCCCCTCTCTCTCACACACCTCTCTCTCACCACTTCTCTCTCACCCCTCTCTCTCACCCCAGTCTCTCCCACCCTGATCTCTCTCTGACACCTTCTCTCTCACATCTCTCTCTCTCAGCCCTCTCTCTCTCCCCAGTCTCTCCCACACTGATCTCTCTCACACACCTCTCTCTCTCACCCTCTCTCTGTTACCCCTCTCTCTATCACTCCCGTCTCTCTCTTATATCTCTCTCACCCCGTCTCTCTCCCTCTCTCTCACTCACACCCTTTCTCTTTCGCACCCGTTCTCTCCTCCACCCCGATCTTCCTCAATCTCCCTCTCTCTCTCACCCTCTCACCCTTCTCTCTCTCATTCCCTCTCGCTCTCGCCCTCTATCTCTCTCCAACCCCCTCTCTCCCACTCCCTCTCTCTCACCCCCTCACCTCCACTCTTTCTCTGACCCCCTCTCATACTTTCCCCTCTCTCTTTCTCCCTCTCTCTCCCTTTTTCACCCTCCTCTCTCTCTCTCACCCCCTTCTCTCTCTCCCTCTCATCTCACTCTCTCTCACACATCCCCTCATCCACTCTCTCTCTGAACTTTCTCTCTCCCCCTCTCTCTTTCCCCCCTCCCTTACACACCCTTTACTCTCCCCACCTCTCTGACACCCTCTCTCTCACCCCACTCTCTCACCCCCTCTCTCCCTATCCCCTCTCTCTCAGCCCCCTTTCTCTCTCAGCCCGTTCACTCTCTCACCCCGCTCTCTCTCACCCCCTCTCTCCCTACCCCTCTCTCAGCCCCTTTTCTCTCTCAGCCCACTCACTCTCTCACCCCGCTCTCTCTCACCCCCTCTCTCCCTACCCCCTCTCTCTCAGCCCCCTCTCTCTCTCAGCCCCCTTTCTCTCTCAGCCCACTCGCTCTCTCACCCCGCTCTCTCTCACCCCCTCTCTCCCTACCCCCTCTCTCTCAGCCCCCTCTCTCTCTCAGCCCCCTTTCTCTCTCAGCCCACTCGCTCTCTCACCCCGCTCTCTCTCACCCACTCTCTCCCTACCCCCTCTCTCTCAGCCCCCTCTCTCACTCAGCCCCCTTTCTCTCTCAGCCCGTTCACTCTCTCACCCCCTCTCTCACCCCCTCTCTACCTATCCCCTCTCTCTCAGCCCCCTTTCTCTCTCAGCCCGTTCACTCTCTCACCCCGCTCTCTCACCCCCTCTCTCCCTACCCCCTCTCTCTCAGCCCCCTTTCTCTCTCAGCCCACTCGCTCTCTGACCCCCTCTCTCACACACTCTCTCCCTACCCCTCTCTCTCTCAACCCCTCTCTCTCTCAGCCCCCTTTCTCTCTCAGCCCCCTCTCTCTCAGCCCCCTTTCTCTCTCAGCCCACTCGCTCTCTCACCCCGCTCTCTCTCACCCCCTCTCTCCCTGCCCCCCTCTCTCAGGCCCCTTTCTCTCTCAGCCCGTTCACTCTCTCACCCCTCTCTCCCTCACCCCGCTCTCTCTCACCCCGCTCTCTCTCACCCCCTCTCTCCCTGCCCCCCTCTCTCAGCCCCCTTTCTCTCTCAGCCCGTTCACTCTCTCACCCCTCTCTCCCTCACCCCCTCTCTCTCAGCCCCCTTTCTCTCAGTCCCCTTTCTCTCTCACACCATGCTCTCTCTCTCATCTCACCCCTCTTTCATACCCTCTCTCTCTCACCCTCTTAACCTCTCACTCTCTCTCTGTTTCTCACACCCCCTCTCTCTCACACCCACCTTTCTGTCTCACCCCCTTTCTCTCTCAACCACCTCTCTCTCACCCCGCTCTATCTCTCATCTCCTCTCTCTCAGCCCCCTCTCACTCAGCCCACTTTCTCTCTCAAACCCCCTCACCCCACTCCCTCTCTCATCTCTCCCCTCTCTCACACACACTCTCTCTCTCTCACCCCCTCACTCTCTCTCTCATCCCCTCAATCCCCCCTCTCTCACACCCTCTCGCACTGCCTTTTCTCTCACCCCCCTCACCCCATCTCTCACCCCCCTCTCTCTCTTACACCCCTCTCTCTCTCACTGCCTTCTCTCTCACCCCCCTCATCCCATCTCTCACCCCCACTCTCTCTCACACGCCTCTCTCTCACCTTCTCTCTCCCACCCCCTCACCCCCACTCTCTCACCTGCTCTCTCGCTCTCTCAAACCACCTCTCTCTCTTAACCCCTCTCTCTCTCTCACGCCCTCTCTTCCACCCCCTCTCAGTCTCACCTCCACACTTTCTCTCCCCCTTTGTCTCTCCACCTTTGTCTCTCCCTCTTTCTCTCTCGACCCCCTCACATCACCCCCTCTCTCTCACTCACCCGCGCGCTCTCTCTCACCCCACTCTCTCTCACACCCCCTCTCTCTCACCCCCTTCTCTCTCCCTCACCCTCTCATCTCACCCCTCTCTCATACACCTCTCATCCCCTCTCTCTCTCACCTGCTCTCTCGCTCTCTCAAACTATCTCACTCTTACCCCCTCTCTCTCATTCCTTTTCTCATTCACTCTCACCCCTCTCTCTTTCTCAGCATCACTATCTCACCCTCTTCTCTCTCTCAACCCCCTTTCTCACTCCCCTCTCAACCCCTCACCCACATTCTCTCTCGCTCTCAAACCTCCTCTCTCTCTTACCCTTCTCTCTCTCACTCCCTCCCTCTCTCCCACTCAGTGTCTCTCTCTCTCTCTCACCCCATCTCACTCACACCGTCTCTCTCTTTCAACCCCTCTCTCTCCCACGCCCTGTCTCCCAGCCCCTCTCTATCTCACCTCCACTATTTCTCTGACTCACTCTCACACCCCCTTTGTCTCTCCCCTTTTCTCTCTCACGCCCCTCACATCGCCCTCTCTCTCTCTCACCCTCTCTCACTCACCCGCTGTCTCTCCCACCCTACTCTCTCTCCCACCCCTCTCTCTCTCCCACCCACTCTCTCTCACCCCTCTCTCCCACCCACTCTCTCTCACCCTCTCTCTCTCTCTCTCATCCTTCTCTCTCTCTCTCACCCCTCTCTCTCCCATCCCTATCGCTCTCCCACCCTGTCTCTCTCGAACCCCATTCTCTCTCACACCCTCTCTCTCAACCCCCTCTCTCATCCCCCTCTCTCTCGATCCCTCTCTCTCAACCCCTCTCTTTCACTCCTCTCCCTCACTCTCTTCTCTCTCTCAACCCGTCACTCTCTCTCTCCCCTCTCTCTCTCACCCCTCTCTCTCACCCCCTTTGTCTCACCCCCTCTCTTTCTCACTCCATCTCTCTTTTACCCCTCTCTCTCTCCCCCTCTCTCTCACTCCCACCCACTCCCACCCCGTCTCGTTCACTTTCCCTCTCTCTCAGCCCCACTCTCTCTCACTCTCTACCTTACCCTTCTCTCTCTCACACTTCTCTCTCTCACCCCGCTCTCTCACCGCCCCTATCTCACACTCCCCTTTCTCTCACCCACCTCTCTCCCTCTCTCTCATCCCTTCTCTCTCACCGCCACTCTCTCTCACTCTCACCCCGCTCTCTCACCGCCCCTCTCTCTCACCGCCCCTCTCTCTCACCCCACCCCCCCACACTCCCCTTTCTCTCATCCCCTCTCTCTCTCATCCCCTCTCTCTCTCACCCCACGCTCTCTCTCACTCTCTCTCTCACCCCTCTCTCACCCCGCTCTCTCACCCCCTCCCTTTCTCGCTCCCTCTCTCCACCCACTCTCTCTCACTGCCCCTCTCTCTCAACATCCCACTCACCCCTCTCTCTCCCCTCTCTCTCCCAAACCAATCTCTCACTTCCCCTCTCTCACCCCCTCTCTCACCCCCCCTCTCTCTCACCGCCCCTCTGTCTCACCCGCTTTCTCTCGCACCCCCTCTCTCACCCCATCTGTCTCAGCCCATCTGTCTAACCACCTCTCTCTCTCATACACCTCTCTGAACCCCCATCTCACAACCCCCATCTCTCAACCCCCTCACTCTCTCCCACCTCACTCCCTCTCTCAACCTCTCACCCTCTCTCTCTCATACACCTCTCTCACTCTCGCACCCCAATCTCTCTTATTCTTATTCCCCTCTCTCTCACCTCGCTCTCCCTCTCTCTCTCTCTCACACCCTCACACACATCCTCCCTCTCTCCCACCCCCCTTTCTGTCTCTTTCTAATCCAGTCTCTGTCTTTCTCACCCCGCTCGCTTTAACCCCCACTCACTCTCACCCGCTCTCCCTCACCCCCCTCTCATAACCCCCTCTCTCTCACTGTCTCTTCATCATCCCCTCTCCCTCCTTCTCACCCCCTCTCTCCAAAACCCCTCTCTCTCACTGTCTCTTCCTCATCCCCTCTCCCTCCTTCTCACCCCCTCTCTCTCCAAAACCCCTCTCTCTCACTTTCTCTTTCTCACTCCCCTCATCCTCCTCTCTCTCTCATCCGCTCTTACTCGCTCTCTCAAACACCCTCTCTCTCGCAACCCCTCTCACTCACCCTATCTCTCTCACCCCCCTCATCCTCCTCTCTTTCCCTCACCCCCTCTCTCTCGCTCTCTCAAACCCCTCTCTCTAAAACCCCTCTCTCAACCTCTCTCTCTCACCCCCCTCATCCTCCTCTCTCTCTCTCACCCGTGCTCGCTCGCTCTCTCAAACCCCATCTCTCTCTAAAACCCCTCTCTCTCACCCTCTCTCTCTCACCCCCCTCATCCTCGTCTCTCTCTCACCCGCTCTCACTCGCTCTCTCAAACCCCCTCTCTCCCTCAACCCGTCTCTCTCACTCTCTCTCTCTCACCCCCCTCATCCTCCTCCCGCGCTCTCACCCGCTCTCTCTTGCTCTCTCAAACCCTTTCTCTCTCTAAACCCCCTCTCTCTCACCCTCTCTCTCTCACCCCCCTCATCCTCCTCTCTCTCTCTCACCCGCGATCTCTCGCTCTCTCAAACCCCATCTCTCTCTCAACCCTCTCTCTCACCCTCGCTCTCTCACACACTCATCCTCCTCTCTCTCCCTCACCCGCTCTCTCTCGCTCTCTCAAATCCCTCTCTCTCTAAAACCCCTCTCTCAACCTCTCTCTCTCACCCCCCTCATCCTCCTCTCTCTCTCACCCGTGCTCTCTCGCTCTCTCAAACCCCATCTCTCTCTAAACCCCTCTCTCTCACCCTCTCTCTCACCCCCTCATCCTCCTCTCTCTCTCACCCGCTCTCTCTCTCAACCCCTCTCTCTCAACCTCTCTCTCCCACCCCCACATCCTCCTCTCTCTCTCTCTCTCACCCGCCCTGCCCCGTTCTCTCCAACACCCTCTCTCTCTAAAACCCCTCTCTCTCACCCTCTCTCTCACCCCCCTCACCCTCCTCTCTATCTCTCACCCGCGCTCTCTCACCCTCTCAAACCCTCTCTCTCTATAACCCCTCTCTCTCACCCTCTCTCTCTGACACCCCTCCTCCACCTCTCTCACTCTCACCCGCTCTCTCTCGCTCTCTCAAACCCCCTCTCTCAACCCCTCTCTCTCACCCTCTCTCTCTCACCCCTCTCATTCTTCTCCCTCTCTCTCACCCGCTCTCTCTTGCTCTCTCAAACACCTTTTCTCACACCCTATCTCACCCCCATCATTCTCCTCCCTCTCTCTCACCCGCTCTCTCTTGCTCTCTCAAACACCTACTCTCACACCCTCTCTCACCCCCCTCATCCTCGTCTCTCTCTCACCCGCTCGCACTCGCTTTCTCAAACTCCCTCTCTCTCTCAACCCCTCTCTCACCCTCTCTCTCTCTCACCCCCCTCATCCTCCTCCCGCTCTCTCACCCGCTCTCTCTTGCTCTCTCAAACCCTTTCTCTCTCTAAACCCCCTCTCTCTCACCCTCTCTCTCTCTCACCCCCCTCATTCTCCTCTCTCTCTCTCACCCGCGCTCTCTCAAATCCCCTCTCTCTTTAAAACCCCTCTCTCTCACCCTCTCTCACTCCGTAATCCTCCTCTCTCTCTCTCACCCGCGCTCTCTCGATCTCTCAAATCCCCTCTCTCTCTAAAACCCCTTTCTCTCAACCCCTCTCTCTCACCCCTCTCTCTCACCGCCCTCATCCTCCTCCCCCTGTCTCACCCGCGCTCTCTCAAACCCCTCTCTCTCAACCCCTCTCTCGCACCCTCTCTCTCTCATCCCCCTCATCCTCCTCTCTCTCCCTCACCCGCTCTCTCAAACCCCCTTTCTCTCTAACACCCCTCTCTCTCACCCTCTCTCACTCTCTCACCACCCTCATCCACCTCTCTCTCTCACCCACTCTCTCTCATACTCTCAAACCCTCTCTCTCTCAACCCGTCGCTCTCACTCTCTCTCTCTCACCCCCTCATCCTCCTCACTCTCTCTCACCCGCTCGCTCTCGCTCTCTCACAACCCCTCTCTCTCTCAAACCCCCTCTCTCAACCTCTCTCTCACACCCCCCTCATCCTCCTCTCTCTCTCTCTCACCCGTTCTCTCTCACTCTCTCAAACACCCTCTCTCTCTAAAACCCCTATCTCTCACCCTCTGTGTCTCACCCCCCATCCTCCTCAATCTCTCTCACCTGCTCTCTCTCACTCTCTCAAAAACCCTCTCTCTCTAAAACCCCTCTCTCACATCCTCTCTCTCTCTCACACCCGTTTCATCCTCCTCTCTCTCTCTCTCTCTCTCACCCGCTCTCTCTCGCTCTCTCAAAACCCGTCTCTCTCTATAACCCCTCTCTCACCCTCTCTCTCACCCCCTTCATCCTCTTCTCTCTCTCTCTCACCCGCTCTCTCTCGCTCTCTCAAACCCCCCTCACTCTAAAAGCACTCTCTCTCACACTCTCTCTCTCACCCCCCTCATCCTCCTCTCACTCTCTCTCACCCGCTCTCTCTCGCTCCCTCAAACCCCTCTCACTCTAAAACCCCTCTCTCTCACCCTCTCTCTCTCACCCCCCTCATCCTCCTCTCTCTCTCTCTCACCCGTTCTCTCGCTCTCTCAAACCCTCCTCTCTCTAAAACCCCTCTCTCACCCTATCTCTCAACCCCCTCATCCTCCTCTCTCTCTCACCCTCTCTCTCTCTCACCCCCTCATCCTCCTCTCTCTCTCTCACTCTCTCAAACCCCTCTCTCTCTAAAACCCCTATCTCTCACCCTCTGTCTCTCACCCCCTCATCCTCCTCTCTCTCTCTCTCACCCGTTCTCTCGCTCTCTCAAACCCTCCTCTCTCTAAAACCCCTCTCTCACCCTATCTCTCAACCCCCTCATCCTCCTCTCTCTCTCACCCTCTCTCTCTCTCACCCCCTCATCCTCCTCTCTCTCTCACTCTCTCAAACCCCTCTCTCTCTAAAACCCCTATCTCTCACCCTCTGTCTCTCACCCCCTCATCCTCCTCTCTCTCTCTCTCACCCGCTCTCTCGCTCTCTCAAACCCCTCTCTCTCTAAAACCCCACTCTCACCCTCTTTCTCTCACACCTGTCTCATCCTCCTCTCTCTCTCACACGCCATCTCTCGCTCTCTCAAACCCCGTCTCTCTATAACCCCTCTCTCTGACCCTCTCTCTCACCCCCTCATCCTCTTCTCTCTCTCTCACCCGCTCTCTCAAAACCCCTCTCTCTCTCAACCCCTCTCTCTCACCCTCTCTCTCTCTCATCCCCCTCATCCTCCACGCACTCTCTCTCACCCGCTCTCTCTCGCTCTCTCAAACCACCTCTCTCTCTAAACCCCTCTCTCTTACTCTCTCTCTCACCCCCTCCTCCTCCTCTCTCTCTCACCCGCTCTCTCTCGCTCTCTGAAACCCCCTCTCTCTCTAAACTCCTCTCTCTCACCCTCTCTCTCTCTCTCACCCCCTCATCCTCCTCTCTCTCTCTCACCCTCTCTCTCTCTCACCCTCCTCATTCTCCTCCCTCGCTCACACCCTCTCTCACCCCCCTCATCCGCCTCTCTCTCTCTCACCCTCTCTAACTCGCTCTCTCAAACCCCCTCTCTCTCTCAACCCCTCTCTCTCACCCTCTCTCTCTCAACTGCCTCATCCTCCACTCTCTCTCTCTCACCTGCTCTCTCTCGCTCTCTCAAACCCCCTCTCTCTCAACCCCTCTCTCTCACCCTCTCTCTCACCCCCTCATCCTCCTCCCTCTCTCTCACCCGCGCTCTCTCGCTCTCTCAAACCCCCTTTCTCTCTAAACCCCCTCTCTCTCACTCTCTCTCTCTCACCCCCTCATGCTCCTCTCTCCCTCTCACCAGCACTCTCGCTCTCTCAAACCCCTCTTTCTAAAACCCCTCTCTCTCACCCTCTCTCTCTCACCGCCCTCATCCTCCTCTCTCTCTCTCACCCACTCTCTTGTACTCTCAAACGTCCTCTCTCTCAACCCCTCGCTCTCACCCTCTCTCTCTCACCCCCCCTCATCCTCCTCACTCTCTCTCACCCGCTCTCTCTCACTCTCTCAAACCACCTCTCTCTCTCAACCCCTCTCTCTCACCCTATCTCTCTCACCCCCCTCATCCTCCTCTCTCTCTCTCACCCATTCTCTCTCGCTCTCTCAAACCCCCTCTCTCTCTCAACCCCTCTCTCTCACCCTCTCTCTCTCACGCCCCTCATCCTCCTCTCTCTCTCACACCCGCACTCTCACGCTCTATCAAACCCCCTCTCTCACTATAACCCCTCTCTCTCACCCTCTCTCTCTCATCCCCCTCATCATCCTCTCGCTCTCTCAACACTCTCTCTCACCCCCCTCATCCTCCTCTCTCTCACACGCTCACTCAAACCAGCCCCTCATTCTAAAACCCCTCTCTCTCACACTCTCTCTCTCACCCCCCTCATCCTCCTCTCTCTCTCTCACCCGCTTTCTCTCGCTCTCTCAAACCCCCTCTCTCTCTCTAAAACCCCCATCTCTCACCCTCTCTCTCTCACCCGCGCTCTCTCGAACCCCCTCTCTCTCTCAACCCTTCTCTCTCACCCTCTCTTTCTCACCCCCTCATACTCCTCTCTCTCTCTCACCCGCTCTCTCAAACCCCCTCTCTCTAAAACCCCTCTCTCTCACCCTTTCTCTCTCACCCCCTCACCCTCCTCACTCTCTCTCACCTACTCTCTCTCGCTGTCTCAAACCCCCTCTCTCAATAAAACCCCCCCTCTCTCACCCTCTCTCTCTCAACCCCTTCATTCTCCTCTCTCTCTCTCACCCGCTCTCTCTCGCTCTCTCAAACCCCATTTCTCTCTCAACCCCTCTCTCACCCTCTCTTTCTCACCCCCTCATCCTCCTCTCTCTCTCTCACCTGCTCTCTCTCGCACTCTCACACCCCCTCTCTCTCTCAACCCCTTTCTCTCACCCTCTCTCTCTCTCCCACCGCTCTCATCCTCCTCTCTCTCTCTCACCCCCTCTCTCGCCCCCCTCATTCTCCTCCCTCTCTCTCACCCGCTCTCTCTTGCTCTCTCAAACACATTCGCTTAAACCCTCTCTCACCCCCCTCATCCTCCTCTCCCTCTCACCCGCTCTAACGCGCTCTCTCAAACCCCCCCTCTCTCAACCCCTCTCTCACCCTCTCTTTCTCACCCCCTCATCCTCCTCTATCTCTCTCACCTGCTCTCTCTCGCACTATCCCACCCCCTCTCTCTCAACCCCTTTCTCTCACCCTCTCTCTCTCCCACCGCTCTCATCCTCCTCTCTCTCTCTCTCACGCTCTCTCTCACCCCCCTCATTCTCCTCCCTCTCTCTCACCCGCTCTCTCTTGCTCTTTCAAACACATTCTCTCACCCCCCTCATCTTCCTCTCTCTCTCACCCGCTCTAACTCGCTCGCTCAAACCCCCTCTCTCTCTCAACCCCTCTTTCTCACCCTATCTCTCTCACCGCCTCATCCTCCACTCTCTCTCAGCCGCGCTCTCTCGCTCTCTCAAACCCCTCTCTCTCAACCCCTCTCTCTCACCCCCTCATCCTCTTCTCTCTCTCTCTCACCTGCTCTCTCTCGCTCTCTCAAATCCCCTCTCTCTCTAAACCCCCTCTCTCTCACTCTCTCTCTCTCACCCCCTCATGCTCCTCTCTCCCTCTCACCAGCACTCTCTCGCTCTCTCAAACCCCTCTCTCTCTAAAACCCCTCTCTCTCACCCTCTCTCTCTCACCGCCCTCATCCTCCTCTCTCTCTCTCACCCACTCTCTCGTACTCTCAAACGTCCTCCCTCACAACCCCTCGCTCTCACCCTCTCTCTCTCACCCCCCCTCATCCTCCTCACTCTCTCTCACCCGCTCTCTCACTCTCTCAAACCACCTCTCTCTCTAAACCCCTCTCTCTCACCCTCTCTCTCTCACCCCCCTCATCCTCCTCTCTCTCTCTCACCCATCCTCTCTCGCTCTCTCAAACACCCTCTCTCTCTAAACCCTTTCTCTCTCACCCTCTCTATCTCACCCCCCTCATCCTCCTCTCTCTCTCTCACCCGCTCTCTCTTGCTCTTTCAAACCCCCTTCTCTCTAAAACCCCTCTCTCTCACCCTCTGTCTCTCACCCCCTCATCCTCCTCTCTCTCTCTCTCTCTCACCCGCTCTCTCTCGCTCTCTCAAAACCCCCTCTCTCAAAAACCCCTCTCTCTTACCCTCTCTCTCTCACATGCCTCATCCTCCTCTCTCACTCTCTCAACAGCTCTCTCTCGCTATCTCAAACCTTCTCTCTCTCAACTCCTCTCCCTCACCCTCTCTCTCTCACCCCCCTCATCCTCCTCTCTCTCTCTCAACCGTGCTCTCTCGCTCTCTCAAAACCCCCTCTCTCAACACCTCTCTCTCACCCTCTCTCTCTCTCTCACCCCCCTCATCCTCCTCTCTCTCTCACCCGCTCTCTCTCGCTCTCTCAAGCCCCCCCTCTCTCACCCTCTCTCTCTCATTCCCCTCATCCTCCTCTCTCTCTCACCCGCTCTCTCAAACGCCCTCTCTCTAAAACACCTCTCTCTCTCACCCTCTCTCTCTCTCACCGCCCTCATCCTCCTCTCTCTCTCACCCACTCTCTCGTACTCTCAAACCCCCTCCATCTCAACTCCTCGCTCTCACCCTCTCTCTCTCAACCCCCATCCTCCTCACTCTCTCTCACCCGCTCTCTCTCACTCTCTCAAACCCCCTCTCTCCCTCAACCCCTCTCTCTCACCCTCTCCCTCTCACCCCCTCATCCTCCTCTCTCTCTCACTCTCTCAAACACCCTCTCTCTCAAAAACCCCCTCTCTCACCCTCTCTCTCTCACACGCCTCATCCTCCTCTCTCACTTTCTCAACAGCTCTCTCTCGCTCTCTCAAACCCCCTCTCTCTCAACCCCTCTTTCTCACCCGCTCGCTCTCTCACCCCCTCCTCCTCCTCTCTCTCTCTCACTCGCTCTCTCTCGCTCTCTCAAACCCCTCTCTCTCTATACCCCCCTCTCTCATCCTCTCTCCTCATCCTCCTCTCTCTCTCACCCGCTCTCTCTCGCTCTCTCAAACCCCTCTCTCTCTAAAACCCCTCTCTCTCACCCTCTGTCTCTCACCCCCCTCTCTCTCGCTCTCTTAAATCCCCTCTCTTTCTCAACCCCTCTCTCTCACCCCCCTCATCCTCCTCTCTCTCTCACCCTCTATCTCTCACTCCCCTCATACTCCTCTCTCTCTCACCCGCTCTCTCTCGCTCTCTCAAACCCCCTCTCCCTCTCAATCCCTCTCTCTCACCCTCTCTCCTCATCCTCCTCTCTCTCTCACCCGCTCTCTCTCGCTCTCTCAATCCCCTCTCTCTCTAAAACCCCTCTCTCTCACCCTCTGTCTCTCACCCCCCTCATCCTCCTCTCTCTCTCTCACCCTTGCTCTCTCAATCCCCTCTCTCTCAACACCTCTCTCTCACCCTCTCTCTCTCACCCCCCTCATCCTCCTCTCTCTCTCACCCTATCTCTCAAACGCCCTCTCTCTAAAACCCCTCTCTCTCTCACCCTCTCTCTATCTCTCACCCCCCTCATCCTCCTCCCTCTCTCTCACCCGCTCTCTCTCGCTCTCTCAAACCCTCTCTCTCTAAAACCCCCCTCTCTCAGCCTCTCTCTCTCTCACCCCCTCATCCTCCTCTCTCTCTCTCACCTGCTCTCTCGCGCTCTCAAGCCCTCTTTCTCTCTCAACTCCTCTCTCCCACCGTCTCTTTCTCACCCTCTCATCCTCCTCTCTCTCTCACCCGCGCTCTCTCGCGCTCTCAAGCCCCCTTTCTCTCTCAACCCCTCTCTCCCACCGTCTCTTTCTCACCCTCTCATCCTCCTCTCTCTCTCACCCGCGCTCTCTCGCTCTCTCAAACCCCCTCTCTCTGTCAACCCCTCTGTCTCAACCTCTCTTTCTCACCCCCCTCATCCTCCTCTCTCTCTCACCCGCTCTCTCTCGATCTCTCAAGCCCCCTTTCTCTCTCAACCCCTCTCTCCCACCGTCTCTTTCTCACCCTCTCATCCTCCTCTCTCTCTCACCCGCGCTCTCTCGCTCTCTCAAACCCCCTCTCTCTGTCAACCCCTCTGTCTCAACCTCTCTTTCTCACCCCCTCATCCTCCTCTCTCTCTCATCCGCTCTCTCTCGCTCTCTCAAACCCCCTCTCTCTCAATCCCTCTCTCACCCCCCTCATCATCCTCTCTCTCTCACCCACTCTTTCTCGCTCTCTCAAACCCCCTCTCTCTCTAAAACCCCTCACTCTCACCCTCTCTCTCTCACCCCCCTCATTCTCCTCTCTCACCTGCTCTCTCGCTCTCTCAAACCTCTCTCTCTCTAAAACCCCTCTCTCTCACCCTCTCTCTCTCTCACCCCGCCCATCCTCTACAATCTCTCTCACCCTCTCTCTCTCACACCCTCATCCTCCTCTCTCTCTCTCACCCGCTCTCTCTTGCTCTCTCAAACCCCCCTCTCCCTCAACCCTCCTCTCTCACCCTCTCTCTCTCACCCCCCTCATCCTCCTCCCTCTCTCTCACCCGCTCTCTCTTGCTCTCTCAAACCCCTTCTCTCTCTAAACCCCCTCTCTCTCACCCTCTCTCTCTCACCCCCTCATCCTCCTCTCTCTCTCTCACCCGCTCTCTCGCTCTCTAAAACCCCCTCTCTCTCTAAATCCCCTCTCTCTCACCCTCTCTCTCTCTCACCCCCTCATCCTTCTCTCTCTCTCTCTCACCCGCTCTCTCTCGCTCTCTCTCTCCCTTCTCTCCCTCAATCCCTCTCTCTCACCCTCTCTCTCTCACCCCCCTCATCCTCCTCCCTCTCTCACCCGCTCTCTCTCGCTCTCTCAAACCCCCTCTCTCTTTGTCAGCCCCTCGCTTTCTCACCCAGCCCCCTCTCTCTCCACCTCTCTCTGCCCCCTTTCTCTCCCCTCTCTCTGCCCCCCTCTCTCTACCCCTCTATTTCCCTCTGTCTCTCACATCCCCTCTCTCTCCATCCCATCTCACGCTCTCACCCCACTTTCTCGCTCTCACCCCACGTCTCTCTCTCTCCACCTCCTATTCCTTACGCCCCTTCTCTCACACCCCTTCTCTCTCTCACACCCCTTCTCTCTCACACCTCTTCTCGCTCTCACACTCCTTCTCTCTCAATCCATCTCTCTCTCACCACCCCTTTCTCAACCCCCCTCACTCTCTCATCCCCTCACTCTCTCACACCCTCAATCTCTCACGCCCTCTCTCTTTCTCAACCCCTCTCTCTCACCCCTCTCTCTCTCATCCCCTCTCTCACCCCTCTCTCTTACTCCCTCTCACATCCTTTCTCTCTTACCCCATGCGCTCTCTCTAACCTCTCCCCCCTCACCCCTCTCGCTCACCACTCTCTCTCACCCACTCTCTCAATCACACTCTCTCCTTCTAACTCCACAGTCTCTCTTACACCCTCCCCACTTTCTCTCTCTCAATCACCCCTTGTCTCTCAACCTCTCTCTCTGGCACCCTCTCTTTCACCCACTCTCTCTTTCTCACTCAAGCTCTCTCTTTCTCACTTATACGCTCTCTTTTTCAGTCTCTCTCTTTCTCATCCCCTCACTCTCACCCTCTCTCTCTCACCCTCTCTCTCTCCTCTCTCTCTCTCCCCTCTCTCCCCTTCTCTCTACCCCCTCTCTTGCCTCCCACTCTTTACCCTTTCTCTCCCCCTGTCTCTCACAACCCCTCTCTCTCACTCTCATCTCACTCTCTCACCCCACTCTCTCTCTTAGCTCACGTCACTCTCTCTTTCCCACCCCCTCTGCCTCACACACCTTTTCTCTCACATCCCTTCTCTCTCACACCCCTTCTCTCTCACACCCCTGTTTCTCACCCCCCTCTCTCACTTCCTCTCTCTCATCCCCTCTCTCTCATCACCTCTCTCTCTCCACCCCTCTCTCTCCCCCTCTCTCTCTCTCCCCCTCTCTCTCTCCCCTCTCTCTTTCCCCTCTCTCTCTCCCCCCTCCCCCCTCTCTCCTCCTCTCTCTCTCCCCCTCTCTCTCACCCACTCTCTCTCTCACACCCTCTTTCTCACTCCACTCTCTCTCTTACGCCCTCCCCACTTTCTCTCTCTCAGTCACCCTTTGTCTCTCACACCCTCTCTCTCACACCTCTCTCTCACTCCCTCTGTGTCTAACCGCCCCCTCTCACCACCCCCTCTCTCAACCCCCCTCACACTCTCATCCCCTCTCGCTTATCCCTCTCTCTGTCTCCCCTCTCACCCCTCCTCCCTCTCACCCCCTCACCCCCTCCCTCTCTCACCCACTTTCTCTCTGACCCCGCGCTCTCTCTCTAACCCCTCACCCTCACCCCTCTCGCTCACCCCCTCTCTCTCACCCACTCTCTCTCTCACACCCTCTCCTTCTCACTCCACTCTCTCTCTTACCCCCACTTTTTCTCTCTCAATCAACCCTTCTCTCTAAACCCCTTCTCACCCCCAACCCCCTCTCTCTCCGCCTCTCTCTCCCCCCCTCTCTCCCCTCCATCTCCCTCTGTCTCTCTCACCCCCACTCTCTCCATCCCATCTCTCGTTCTCACCCCACGTCTCTCTCTCCCTCTCCACCCCTATTTCTCACACCCCTTCTCTCTCACACCCCTTCTCTCTCTCTCACCTCTTCTCGCTCTCACACCCCTTCTCTCTCACACCCCTTCTCGCTCTCACCCCTCTCTCTCTCACACCGACTCTCTCTCAAACACACCCTCTATCTCACACCAACTCCTTCACCCTCTCTTTCTCATCCTTCTCTCACTCCCCTCTCTCTCTCCTCCCCTCTCTCTCCCCTCTTCCCCCCACCCTCTCTCTCCCCTGTCTCTCCACCCTCTCTACACGCTTTCTCTCCAGCCCCTCCCCCCTGTCTCTCTCCCCTCTCTCTCCCCCCTTTTTCTCCACCTATCTCTCCCCATTCTCACACCCTCTCTTACCATCCCCTCTCTCACCCCACTCTCTCTCATCCCCCTCTTTTTCTCTCTCCCGCTATCTGTCTCCCCTCTCTCTCTGTCGCCCTCTCTCTGCCCCCTCTCTGTCACCGTCCCTCTGTCTCCCCTCCCTCTGTCCCCCTCTCTCTGTCCCCATCTCTCGGTCCCCCCCTCTTTCCGCATCTCTCTGCCCCCTCTCTCTTTAGCACTCTCTCTGCCGCTTCTCTCTCCCCCGCTCTCTGACCCCCTCTCTCTGTCGCCCTCTCTCTGCCCACTCTCTGTCACCGTCTCTCTGACCCCCGCCATCTGCCCCCCTCCTTCTGTACCACTCTCTCTGTCCCCCCCTCACTGCCCCCTCTCATTGTCGTCCTCTCTATGCCCCCTCACTGTCACCGTCTCTCTGCACCCCTCTCTCTGTCCCCGTTTCTCTGTCCCCCTTCTCTCTGCCCCTCTCTGTCACCGTCTCTCTGTCCCCCCTCCCTCTGCCCCCCTCCCTCTGTACCACTCTGTCTGTCCCCCCCTCACTGTCCCCTCTCATTGTCGTCCTCTCTATGCCCCCTCACTGTCACCGTCTCTCTGCACCCCTCTCTCTGTCCCCGTTTCTCTGTCTCCCTGCTCTCTGTCCCCTTCTCTCTGCCCCTCTCTGTCACCGTCTCTCTGTCCCCCCTCCCTCTGCCCCCTCCCTCTGTACCACTCTCTCTGTCCCCCCCTCACTGTCCCCTCTCATTGTCGTCCTCTCTATGCCCCCTCACTGTCACCGTCTCTCTGCACCCCTCTCTGTCCCCTTCTCTCTGCCCCCTCTCTGTCACCGTCTCTCTGCACCCCTCTCTCTGTCCCCGTTTCTCTGTCCCCCTGCTCACTGTCCCCCTCTCTCTGCCCACTCTCTGTCACCGTCTCTCTGTCCCCTTCACTCTGCCCTCTCTCTGTCACCGTCACTCTGCACCCCTCTCTCTGTCGCACCTCTCTCGATCCCCGTTTCTCTGTCCCCCTGCTCTCTGTCTCCCTCTCTCTGCCCGCTCTCAGTCACCGTTTCTCTGTCCCACCTCCCTCTGTCCCCCTCCCTCTGTCCCCCCTCCCTCTGTCCCCCTCTCCCTGTCCCCCTCTCTGTCCCCCTCTCTCTGCCCCCTCTCTCTGTCCCCTCTCCCTCTGTCCCCCTCTCTCTTTCACCCTCTCCCTGCCCCCCTCTCTCTGTCCCCCTCCCTCTGCCCCCCTTTCTCTGCCCCCTCTCCCTCTGTCCCCTCTCTCTTTCACCCTATCTCTGACCCCCTCACTCTGCCCCCTCTCTCTGCCCCCCTCTCTCTGACCCCTCTCCCTCTGTCCCCCTCTCTCTTTCACCCACTCTCTGCCCCCCTCTCCCCCCCCTCTCTCTGTCCCCCTCTCTCTGTCCCCACTCAGTCACCGTTTCTCTGCCCCCTCCCGCTGTTCCCCCTCCCTCTGTACCCCCTTCTCTGTACCCCCTCACTGTCGCCCCTCTCTGACCCCCACTCTCTGCCCCCCTCTCTGTCCCCCTCTCTCTCTCTGTACCCCCTCTCTCTGTCCCCCCCTCTCTGTTCCCCCCTCTGTTCCCCTCCTCTGTGTCCCCCCTCTGTCCCCTCTCTCTGTCCACCTCTCGCTCTGTCCCCCTCTCTCTCTGTTCCTCTCTCTCTCTGCCCCGTCTCTCTGCCCCCTTGCACTGTTCCCCGCTCTCTTTCCCCCCATCTCTATCGCCCTCTCTCTGCCCCCTCTCTGTCACTGTCTCTCTGTTCCCCCCTCTCTCTGACCCCTCTGCCCCCTCTCCGTCTGTCCCCCTCTCTCTTTCACCCACTCTCTGCCCCCCCTCTCTCTGTCCCCACTCAGTCACCGTTTCTCTGCCCCCTCCCTCTGTCCCCCCTCCCTCTGTACCCCCTTCTCTGTACCCCCTCACTGTCGCCCCTCTCTGACCCCCTCTCTCTGCCCCCTCTCTGTCCCCTCTCTCTCTCTGTACCCCCTCTCTCTGTCCCCCCTCTCTCTGTTCCCCCTCTCTCTGTCCCCCTCTCTCTTTTTCCTCCTCTCTCTGCCCCCTCTGTCGCCCTCTCTCTGCCCCCACTCTGTCACCATCTGTCTGTCCCCTCTCCCTCTGTCCCCCCTCCCTCTGCCCCCCTCTCTCTCTGTCCTGCCCTGACTGTCCCCTCTCTTTGTCGCCCTCTCTCTGCTTCCTCTCTGTCCCCTCTCTCTCTGTCCCCCCTCTTTCTGCCCCCTCACTCTGTTGCCCCTCACTCTGTCCCACCTCTCTCTGGCCCCCTCTCTCTGTTCCACCCTCAGTCCCCCCGTCCCTCCCTCTGTCCCCTCTCTCCCTGTCACCCTCTCTCTCTGTGCCCCCTCTCTCAGTCCCCCCCTCTGTTCCCCTCACTGTCCCCCCCCCTCTGTCCCCTCTCTCTGTCCCCCTCTCTGTCCCCCTCTCTCAGTCCCCCTCTCTCTGTTCCCCCCTCTGTTCCCCTCCTCTGTGTCCCCCCTCTGTCCCCTCTCTCTGTCCACCTCTCGCTCTGTCCCCCTCTCTCTCTGTTCCTCTCTCTCTCTCTGCCCCCTCTCTCTGCCCCCTTGCACTGTTCCCCGCTCTCGTCCCCCCATCTCTATCGCCCTCTCTCTGCCCCCTCTCTGTCACTGTCTCTCTGTTCCCCCCTCTCTCTGACCCCCTCTCTCTGTCCATCTCTCTCTGTCCCCCTCTCTCTTTCACCCACTCTCTGCCCCCCCTCTCTCTGTCCCCCTCTCTCTGTCCCCACTCAGTCACCGTTTCTCTGCCCCCTCCCTCTGTCCCCCCTCCCTCTGTACCCCCTTCTCTGTACCCCCTCACTGTCGCCCCTCTCTGACCCCCTCTCTCTGCCCCCTCTCTGTCCCCCTCTCTCTCTCTGTACCCCCTCTCTCTGTCCCCCTCTCTCTGTTCCCCCTCTCTCTGTCCCCCTCTCTCTTTTTCCTCCTCTCTCTGCCCCCTCTGTCGCCCTCTCTCTGCCCCCACTCTGTCACCATCTGTCTGTCCCCTCTCCCTCTGTCCCCCCTCTCTCTGCCCCCCTCTCTCTCTGTCCTGCCCTGACTGTCCCCTCTCTTTGTCGCCCTCTCTCTGCTTCCTCTCTGTCCCCTCTCTCTCTGTCCCCCCTCTTTCTGCCCCCTCACTCTGTTGCCCCTCACTCTGTCCCACCTCTCTCTGGCCCCCTCTCTCTGTTCCACCCTCAGTCCCCCCGTCCCTCCCTCTGTCCCCTCTCTCCCTGTCACCCTCTCTCTCTGTGCCCCCTCTCTCAGTCCCCCCCTCTGTTCCCCTCACTGTCCCCCCCCTCTGTCCCCTCTCTCTGTCCCCCTCTCTGTCCTCCTCTCTCAGTCCCCCTCTCTCTGTTCCCCCCTCTGTTCCCCTCCTCTGTGTCCCCCCTCTGTCCCCTCTCTCTGTCCACCTCTCGCTCTGTCCCCCTCTCTCTCTGTTCCTCTCTCTCTCTCTGCCCCCTCTCTCTGCCCCCTTGCACTGTTCCCCGCTCTCGTCCCCCCATCTCTATCGCCCTCTCTCTGCCCCCTCTCTGTCACTGTCTCTCTGTTCCCCCCTCTCTCTGACCCCCTCTCTCTGTCCATCTCTCTCTGTCCCCCTCTCTCTTTCACCCACTCTCTGCCCCCCCTCTCTCTGTCCCCCTCTCTCTGTCCCCACTCAGTCACCGTTTCTCTGCCCCCTCCCTCTGTCCCCCCTCCCTCTGTACCCCCTTCTCTGTACCCCCTCACTGTCGCCCCTCTCTGACCCCCTCTCTCTGCCCCCTCTCTGTCCCCCTCTCTCTCTCTGTACCCCCTCTCTCTGTCCCCCTCTCTCTGTTCCCCCTCTCTCTGTCCCCCTCTCTCTTTTTCCTCCTCTCTCTGCCCCCTCTGTCGCCCTCTCTCTGCCCCCACTCTGTCACCATCTGTCTGTCCCCTCTCCCTCTGTCCCCCCTCTCTCTGCCCCCCTCTCTCTCTGTCCTGCCCTGACTGTCCCCTCTCTTTGTCGCCCTCTCTCTGCTTCCTCTCTGTCCCCTCTCTCTCTGTCCCCCCTCTTTCTGCCCCCTCTCTCTGTTGCCCCTCACTCTGTCCCACCTCTCTCTGGCCCCCTCTCTCTGTTCCACCCTCAGTCCCCCCGTCCCTCCCTCTGTCCCCTCTCTCCCTGTCACCCTCTCTCTCTGTGCCCCCTCTCTCAGTCCCCCCCTCTGTTCCCCCCACTGTCCCCCCCCCCCTGTCCCCTCTCTCTGTCCCCCTCTCTCTGTCCCCCTCTCTCAGTCCCCCTCTCTCTGTTCCCCCCTCTGTTCCCCTCCTCTGTGTCCCCCCTCTGTCCCCTCTCTCTGTCCACCTCTCGCTCTGTCCCCCTCTCTCTCTGTTCCTCTCTCTCTCTGCCCCCTCTCTCTGCCCCCTTGCACTCTTCCCCGCTCTCTGTCCCCCCATCTCTGTCGCCCTCTCTCTGCCCCCTCTCTGTCACTGTCTCTCTGTTCCCCCCTCTCTCTGACCCCCTCTCTCTGTCCATCTCTCTCTGTCCCCCTCTCTCTGTCGCCCTCTTTCTGACCCCACTCTCTCTGTCCCCTGTCTCTGTCCCTCTCTCTCTGTCCACCCCTCTCTCTGTAGCCCCTCTGTCTGCCCCCTCTCTCTTTCCCCCACTCCCTCTGTTCCCCCCTCTCTCTGACACCCTCTCTCTGTCTCCCCCCTCTCTCTGACCACCTCTCTCTCTGTCCCCCTCTCTCTGTCGCCATATCTGTCACCGTGTCTCTGTCCCACTCTCTCTGCCCCCTCTCTGTCACCGTCTCTCTGTCCCCGCGTCCCGCTGTCCCCCTCTTTCTGAAATACTCTCTCTGTCGCCCTCTTTCTGTCCCACTCTCTCTGTCCCCCTCTCTCTCTATCCTCTCTCTCTCTCTCTGTTCCCCTCTCTCTGCCCCCTCTATCTCCCCCACTCTGTACCCCTCTCTCTGTCCCCCACTCTCTGTCCCCCTCTCTCTGTACCCCTCTCTCTCTCTGTCCCCCTCTCTCTCTGCCCCCCTCTTCCCCCCTCTCTCTGTCCCCGCCTCTCTCTGTACCCCTCTCTCTGTACCCCTCTCTCTCTGTCCCCCTCTCTCTCTCTGCCCCCCTCTTCCCCCCTCTCTCTGTCCCCGCCTATCTCTGTACCCCCTCTCTCTGTCCCTCTCTCTCTGTCACCATCGCTCTGTCCCCTCTCCCTCTGTTCTCTCTCTCTCTGTCACCCCTCTCTCTGTCGCCCTCTCTCCCTAACCCTCTCTGTCTCTGACCCCCTCTCTCTGCCCCCTGGCTCTGTTCCCCGCTCTCTGTTCCCCCATCTCCATCGCCCGCTCTCTGCCCCCTCTTTGTCACCGTCTCTCTGTCCCCCCCCTCTCTGTCTCCGTCTCTCTGCCCTCTCTCAGTCACCGTCTCTCTGTTCGCCCCGCCGTCCACCCCTCTCTGTCACCCGCTCTCTGCCCTCTCTCTGTCACAGTTTCTCTATCCCCCCTCTCTGTGTCCCCCTCGTCCCCCCTCTCTCTGTTCCCCCCCCCACAATGTCCCCTCTCTGTCCCCCTGCTCTCTGTCCCCCCTTCACTGTCCCCTATCAGTCACCGTCTCTCTGTTTGCCCCCGTCCCCCTCTCTCTGTCCCCCCCTCACTGTCCCCTCTCTTTGTTGGCCTCACTCTGCCCCTCTCTGTCACCGTCTCTCTGCCCCTTCTCTCTCTGCCCCCCTCTCTCTCTGTCCCCTCTCTCTCTCTGTCCTCACTCTTTCTGCCCACTCTCTCTATCCCCATCTCTCTGTTCCCTCTCTGGTCCCCCCCCTCTGCGCCCCCTCTCTGTTCACCTCTCTCTCTGTACCCCCTCTCTCTCTGACCCCCTCTCTCTCTCTGTCCCCCCCTCTGTCTGTACCCCCTCTCTCTCTGGCCCCCTCTCTCTCTGACCCCCCCTCTCTCTGACCCCCTCGCTCTCTGTCCCCTCTCTCTCTGTCCCCCTCTCTCTCTCTGACCCCCTCTCTCTCTGACCCCCTCTCTCTCTGTCCCCTTCTCTCTCTGTCCCCCTCTCTCTCTGTACCCCCTCTCTCTCTGTCCCCTCTCTCTCTCTCTGTTCCCCTCTCTCTCAGTACCCCCTCTCTCTCTTTCCCCCTCTCTCTCTGTCCCCCTCTATCTCTGTCCCTCTCTCTCTGCCCCTCTCTCTCTGCCCCCTCGCTCTGTTCCCCGCTCTCTGTCCCCCCATCTCTACCGCCCTCTCTCTGCCCCCTCTCTGACACTGTATCTCTGTCCCCCCTCTCTCTGTCCCCGTCTCTCTGCCCCCTCTCTCAATCCATCCTCTCTGTCACAAATCTCTGTCCCGCCCTCTCTGTAGCCCTCTCTCTGCCCTCTCTCAGTCACCATCTCTGTGTTCCCCCCCGTCGACGCCTCTATGTCGCCCGCTCTCTGCCCCCTCTCTGTCACAGTCTCTCTGTCCCCCCTCTCTCTGTCCCCCTCTCTCTGTGTCCCCTCTCTGTCTCCCCCTCTCTGTCCCCCCTCTCTGTAGCCCTCTCTCTGCCTCCTCTCAGTCACCATCTCTTTATTCCGCACCGTCCACCCCTCTCTGTCCCCCTCTCTCTGTCGCCCTCTCTGTCCCTCTCTCTCTGTCCCCCCTCCCTCTGTCGCCCTCCTTCTGTCCCCCTCTCTCTGTCGCCCTCTTGCTGACCCCCTCTCTCTGACCCCCTCTCTCTGTGCCCCCCTCTCTGTCGCCCTCTTTCTGACCCCCACTCTCTCTGTTCCCCCTCACTCTGTCCCCCTCCCTCTATCTCCCTCTCTCTGTCCCCCTCTCTCTGTCCCCCCCTCTCTGCCCACCCTCTGTCCCCCTCTCCCTGTCCTCCTCTCCCTGTCCCCTTCTCTCTGTCCCCCTCTCTCTGTCCCTCCACTCTCTGTCCCCCTTCTCTCTGACCCCCTCTATCTCCCTCACTCTCTGTGACCCTCTCTCTCTCGCCAAAACTCTGCCCCCCTCTCCCTCCCCGCCTCTCTCTGTCTCCCTCTCTGTCCCCCTCTCTCTCTGTCCCCATCTCTCTCTGTCCCCCTCTCTCTCTGTTCCACCCACTCTGTCCCCCTCTCTCTGTCCCCCCTCTCTGTCCCCCTCTCTCTATGTCCCTCTCTCTCTCTGTCCCTCTCTCTCTGTCCCCCTCTCTGTCCCCCATTTCTCTGTCCCACTCTCTCTCCCACCTGCCTCTCTCTGTCCTCCTCTCTCTGCCCCCCTTTCTCTGACACCCTCTCTTTCCCCCACTCTGTAACCCTCTCTCTGTCCCCACTACCTCTGACCCCCTCTATCTTCCCCACTCTCTGTGCCCCACTCTCTGTCCCGCGCTCTCTGTACCTCGCTCTCTGCCCCCCACTCTCTGTCCCCCTCTCTCTGTCCCGTGCTCTCTGTCCCTCGCTCTCTGTCCCCCACTCTCTGTCCCCCACTCTCTGTCCCCCAGCTCTCTGTCTCCCCCGCTCTCTGCCCCCCCGCTCTCTCTCTTTCCCGCCCTCTCTCTGTCCCCCCTCTCTTTCCCCCTCTCTCTCTGTCCCGCTCTCTCTCTGTCCCCCTCTCTCTATCCCCCTCTCTCTCTCTCTCTGACCCCCTCTCTCTCTCTGCCCCCCCTCTCTGTCCCCCTCTCTCTCTGTCCCCCTCTCTCTCTCTGTCCCCCTCTCTCTGCCCCCTCTCTCTGCCCCGGTCTCTGTCCCACTCTCTCTTCCCCCCTCACTCTCTCCCACTCTGTACCCCTCTCTCTGTCCCCCACTCTCTGGCCCCCTCTCCACCCCCCTCTCTCTGTCCCCCTCTCTCTGTCGCCCTCTCTCAATCCCCCTCTCTCTCTGTCCCCCTCTCTCTGTCACCCCTCTCTGTCCCCCTCTCTCTCTGACCCCTTCTCTCTCTCTCCCCCTCTCTCTGCCCCCTCTCTGTGCCCCGGTCTCTGTCCTCCTCTCTCTGTCCCCCTTCACTCTGACCCCCTCTATCTCCCTCACTCTCTGTGACCCTCTCTCTGTCGCCAACTCTCTGCGCCCCTCTCCATCCCCGCCTCTCTCTGTCTCCCTCTCTGTCCCCCTTTCTCTCTGTCCCCATCTCTCTCTGTCCCCCTCTCTCTGTCCCACCCACTCTGTCCCCCTCTCTCTGTCCCCCCTCTCTGTCCCCCTCTCTCTATGTCCCTCTCTCTCTCTGTCCCTCTCTCTCTGTCCCCCTCTCTGACCCCATTTCTCTGTCCCACTCTCTCTCCCACCTGCCTCTCTCTGTCCTCCTCTCTCTGCCCCCTTTCTCTGACACCCTCTCTTTCCCCCACTCTGTAACCGTCTCTCTGTCCCCACTACCTCTGACCCCCTCTATCTTCCCCACTCTCTGTGCCCCACTCTCTGTCCCACGCTCTCTGTCCCTCGCTCTCTGCCCCCCACTCTCTGTCCCCCTCTCTCTGTCCCGTGCTCTCTGTCCCTCGCTCTCTGTCCCTCGCTCTCTGTCCCTCGATCTCTGTCCCTCGTTCTCTGTCCCCCACTCTCTGTCCCCCACTCTCTGTCCCCCTCTCTCTGTCCCCTCTCTCTGTCCCCCTCTCTCTATGTCCCTCTCTCTCTCTGTCCCTCTCTCTCTGCCCCCCTTTCTCTGACACCCTCTCTTTCCCCCACTCTGTAACCCTCTCTCTGTCCCCACTACCTCTGACCCCCTCTATCTTCCCCACTCTCTGTGCCCCACTCTCTGTCCCGCGCTCTCTGTCCCTCGCTCTCTGCCCCCCACTCTCTGTCCGCCTCCCTCTGTCCCGTGCTCTCTGTCCCTCGCTCTCTGTCCCCCACTCTCTGTCCCCCTCTTTCTGTCCCCCAGCTCTCTGTCTCCCCCGCTCTCTGTCCCCTCTCTCTCTCTCTTTCCCGCCTTCTCTCTGTCCCCCCTCTCTTTCCCCCTATCTCTCTGTCCCGCTCTCTCTCTGTCCCCCTCTCTCTGTCCCCCTCTCTCTGTCCCCCTCTCTCTGTCCCCCCTCTCAGTCCCCCTTTCTCTCTGTCCCCCTCTCTCTGCCCCGGTCTCTGTCCCCCTCTCTCTGTTGCCCTCACTCTGCCCACTCTCTGTCCCACTCTCTCTGACCCCCTCACTCTCTCACACTCTGTACCCCTCTCTCTCTGTCCCCAGACTCTCTGCCCCCCCCCTTCCCCCTCTCTCTGTCCCCCTCTCTCTTTGTCCCCCTCTCTCTGCCACCCCTCTCTCTGCCCCCTCTCTCTCTGTCCCCCTCTCTCTGTCCCCCTCTCTCTCTGTCCCCCCTGTCTCTCTGTTCTCCCTCTCTCTGTCCATCCTCTCTCTGTCCACTCTCTCTGTCCCCCTCACTCTGTCTCCCGCTCTCTGTCCCCTCTCTCTCTCTCTTTCCCGCCCTCTCTCTGTCCCCCTCTCTTTCCCCCTCGCTCTCTGTCCCGCTCTCTCTCTCTGTCCCCTCTCTCTGTCGCCCTCTCTCTCTCTGTCCCCCTCTCTCTGTCCCCCCTCTCTGTCCCCCTCTCTCTCTGTCCCCCCCCCACCTCTCTCTCTGTGCCCCTCTCTCTGCCCCCTCTCTCTGCCCCGGTCTCTGTCCCCCTCTCTCTGTTGCCCTCTCTCTGCCAACTCTCTGTCCCACTCTCTCTGCCCCCCCACTCTCTCCCACTCTGTACCCCTCTCTCTGTCCCCACTCTCTGTCCCCCTCTCTCTGTACCCCTCTCTCTCTGTCCCCAGTCTCTCTGCCCACCTCTCTTCCCCCCTCTGCCCCCCTCTCTCTCTGTCCCCCTCTCTCTGTCCCCGCCTCTCTCTCTGTCCCCCTCTCTCTGTCCCCCCTCTGTGTCCCCCTCTCTCTCTGTCCCCCTCTCTCTATCTGACCCCCTCTCTCTCTGCCCCCTCTCTGTGCCCCGGTCTCTGTGCCCCTCTCTCTGTTGCCCTCTCTCTGCCCACTCTCTGTCCCACTCTCTCTGCCCCCCTCACTCTCTCCCACTCTGTACCCCTCTCTCTGTCCCCCTCTCTCTGTACCCCTCACTCTCGGTCCCCAGTCTCGCTGCCCCCCTCTCTTCCCCCCTCTCTGTGCCCCCCTCTCTCTCTCCCCCTCTCTCTGTCCCCGCCTCTCTCTCTGTCCCCCTCTCTCTCTGTCCCCCTCTCTCTCTCTGTCCCCCTCTCTCTCTGCCCCCTCTCTCTGCCCCGGTCTCTGTCCCACTCTCTCTGCCCCCCTCACTCTCTCCCACTCTGTACCCCTCTCTCTGTCCCCCACTCTCTGTCCCCCTCTATCTTCACCCCTCTCTCTCTGTCCCCAGTCTCTCTGCCCCCCTCTCTTCCCCCCGCTCTCTGTCCCCCTCTCTCTGTCCCCCTCTCTCTGCCCCCCTCTCTCTCTCTGTCCCACTCTCTCTGTCACCCCTCTCTGTCCCCCTCTCTCTCTGACCACATCTCTCTCTCTCCCCCTCTCTCTGCCCCCTCTCTGTGCCCCGGTCTCTGTCCTCCTCTCTCTGTCCCTCTTCTCTCTGACCCCCTCTATCTCCCTCACTCTCTGTGACCCTCTCTCTGTCGCCAACTCTCTGCGCCCCTCTCCCTCCCCGCCTCTCTCTGTCTCCCTCTCTGTCCCCCTCTCTCTCTGTCCACATCTCTCTCTGTCCCCCACTCTCTGTCCCCCTCTTTCTGTCCCCCAGCTCTCTGTCTCCCCCGCTCTCTGTCCCCTCTCTCTCTCTCTTTTCCGCCTTCTCTCTGTCCCCCCTCTCTTTCCCCCTATCTCTCTGTCCCTCTCTCTCTCTGTCCCCCTCTCTCTGTCTCCCTCTCTCTGTCCCCCCTCTCAGTCCCCCTCTCTCTCTGTCCCCCTCTCTCTGCCCCGGTCTCTGTCCCCCTCTCTCTGTTGCCCTGTCTCTGCCCACTCTCTGTCCCACTCTCTCTGCCCCCCTCACTCTCTCCCACTCTGTACCCCTCTCTCTCTGTCCCCAGACTCTCTGCCCCCCCCTTCCCCCTCTCCCCGGCCCCCTCTCTCTTTGTCCCCCTCTCTCTGCCACCCCTCTCTCTGCCCCCCTCTCTCTCTGTCCCACTCTCTCTGTCCCCCTCTCTCTCTGTCCCCCCGTCTCTCTGTTCTCCCTCTCTCTGTCCATCCTCTCTCTGTCCACTCTCTCTGTCCCCCTCACTCTGTCCCCCGCTCTCTGTCCCCTCTCTCTCTCTCTTTCCCGCCCTCTCTCTGTCCCTCTCTCTTTCCCCCTCGCTCTCTGTCCCGCTCTCTCTCTCTGTTCCCCCCCTCTCTGTCCCCCTCTCTCTCTCTGTCCCCCTCTCTCTGTCCCCCCTCTCTGTCCCCCTCTCTCTCTGTCCCCCCTCTCTCTCTGTGCCCCTCTCTCTGCCCCCTCTCTCTGCCCCGGTCTCTGTCCCCCTCTCTCTGTTGCCCTCTCTCTGCCCACTCTCTGTCCCACTCTCTCTGCCCCCTCACTCTCTCCCACTCTGTACCCCTCTCTTTGTCCCCCTCTCTCTGTACCCCTCACTCTCTGTCCCAGTCTCGCTGCCCCCCTCTCTTCCACCCTCTCTGTGCCCCCCTCTCTCTCTCCCCGCCTCTCTCTCTGTCCCCCTCTCTCTGTTCCCCCTCTGTGTCCCCCTCTCTCTCTCTGTCCCTCTCTCTCTGCCTCCTCTCTCTGCCCCGGTCTCTGTGCCCCTCTCTCTGTTGCCCTCTCTCTGCCCACTCTCTGTCCCACTCTCTCTGCCCCCCTCACTCTCTCCCACTCTGTACCCCTCTCTCTGTCCCCCACTCTCTGTCCCCCTCTCTCTGTACCCCTCTCTATCTGTCCCCAGTCTCTCTGCCCCCCTCTCTCTCTGCCACTCTGTACCCCAGTCTCTGACCCCCCTATCTCTGTCCCCCTCTCTCTGTCCCACTCTCTCTGCCCCCCTCTCTCTGTCCCACTCTCTCTGTCCCCCTCTCTCTCTGTCCCCCTCTCTCTGTCCCCCTCTCTCTCTGTCCCCACTATCTCTCTGTTCTCACTCTCGCTGTCCCTCCTCTCTCTGACCACTCTCTCTGTGCCCCCTCTCTCTGTCCCCCTCTCTCTGTCCCATCTCTCTCTCTCTCTGTTTCCCGCCCTCTCTCTGTCCCTCCTCTCTTTCCTCCTCGCTCTCTGTCCCGCTCTATCTCTCTGTCCCCCTCTCTCTCTGTCCCCATTTCTCTCTGTCCCCCTCTCTCTGTCCCACCCACTCTGTCCCCCTCTCTCTGTTCCCCCCTCTCTGTGCCCCTCTCTCTATGTCCCTCTCGCTCTCTGTCCCTCTCTCTCTGTCCCCCTCTCTGTCCCCCATTTCTCTGTCCCACTCTCTCTCCCACCTGCCTCTCTCTGTCCTCCTCTCTCTGCCCCCCTTTCTCTGACACCCTCACTTTCCCCCACTCTGTAACCCTCTCTCTGTCCCCACTCCCTCTGACCCCCTGTATCTTCCCCACTCTCTTTGCCCCACTCTCTGTCCCGCGCTCTCTGTCCCGCGCTCTCTCCCACCCACTCTCTGTCCCCCTCTCTCTGTCCCGTGCTCTCTGTCCCTCGCTCTCTGTCCCCCACTCTCTGTCCCCCTCTCTCTGTCCCCCCTCTCTGTCCCCCTCTCTCTATGTCCCTCTCTCTCTCTGTCCCTCTCTCTCTGTCCCCCTCTCTGTCCCCCATTTCTCTGCCCCCCCTCTCTTTCCCCCTCTCTCTCTGTCCCGCTCTCTCTCTGTCCCCCTCTCTCTATCCCCCTCTCTCTCTCTCTCTGACCCCCTCTCTCTGTCCCCCCTCTCTGTCCCCCTCTCTCTCTGACCCCTTCTCTCTCTCTGTCCCCCTCTCTCTGTCCCCCCTCTCTCTGCCTCCCTCACTCTCTCCCACTCTGACCCCGCTTTCTGTCCCCCACTCTCTGTCCCCCTCTATCTGTACCCCTCTCTCTCTGTCCCCAGTCTCTCTGCCCCCTCTCTTCCCCCCTCTCTCTGTCCCCCTCTCTCTGTCCCCCTCTCTCAGTCCCCCCCTCTCTCTCTGTCCCCCTCTCTCTGTCACCCCTCTCTGTCCCCCTCTCTCTCTGACCCCTTCTCTCTCTCTGTCCCCCTCTCTCTGACCCCTCTCTGTGCCCCGGTCTCTGTCCTCCTCTCTCTGTCCCCCTTCTCTCTGACCCCCTCTATCTCCCTCACTCACTGTGACCCTCTCTCTGTCGCTAACTCTCTGTCCCCCTCTCCCTCCCCGCCTCTCTCTGTCTCCCTCTCTGTCCCCTCTCTCTCTGTCCCCATCTCTCTCTGTCCCCCTCTCTCTCTGTCCCCATTTCTCTCTGTCCCCCTCTCTCTGTCCCACCCACTCTGTCCCCCTCTCTCTGTCCCCCCTCTCTGTGCCCCTCTCTCTATGTCCCTCTCTCTCTCTGTCCCTCTCTCTCTGTCCCCCTCTCTGTCCCCCATTTCTCTGTCCCACTCTCTCTCCCACCTTCCTCTCTCTGTCCTCCTCTCTCTGCCCCCCTTTCTCTGACACCCTCACTTTCCCCCACTCTGTAACCCTCTCTCTGTCCCCACTCCCTCTGACCCCCTGTATCTTCCCCACTCTCTTTGCCCCACTCTCTGTCCCGCGCTCTCTGTCCCGCGCTCTCTCCCACCCACTCTCTGTCCCCCTCTCTCTGTCCCCCCTCTCTGTCCCCCTCTCTCTCTGACCCCTTCTCTCTCTCTGTCCCCCTCTCTCTGTCCCCCCTCTCTCTGCCCCCCTCACTCTCTCCCACTCTGACCCCTCTATCTGTCCCCCACTCTCTGTCCCCCTCTATCTGTACCCCTCTCTCTCTGTCCCCAGTCTCTCTGCCCCCTCTCTTCCCCCCTCTCTCTGTCCCCCTCTCTCTGTCCCCCTCTCTCAGTCCCCCCCTCTCTCTCTGTCCCCCTCTCTCTGTCACCCCTCTCTGTCCCCCTCTCTCTCTGACCTCTTCTCTCTCTCTGTCCCCCTCTCTCTGACCCCTCTCTGTGCCCCGGTCTCTGTCCTCCTCTCTCTGTCCCCCTTCTCTCTGACCCCCTCTATCTCCCTCACTCACTGTGACCCTCTCTCTGTCGCTAACTCTCTGCCCCCCTCTCCCTCCCCGCCTCTCTCTGTCTCCCTCTCTGTCCCCTCTCTCTCTGTCCCCATCTCTCTCTGTCCCCCCCCCTCTCTCTGTCCCACCCACTCTGTCCCCCTCTCTCTGTCCCCCCTCTCTGTCCCCCTCTCTCTATGTCCCTCTCTCTCTCTGTCCCTCTCTCTCTCTGTCCCCCTCTCTGTCCCCCATTTCTCTGTCCCACTGTCTCTCCCACCTGCCTCTCTCTGTCCTCCTCTCTCTGCCCCCCTTTCTCTGACACCCTCTCTTTCCCCCACTCTGTAACCGTCTCTCTGTCCCCACTACCTCTGACCCCCTCTATCTTTCCCACTCTCTGTGCCCCACTCTCTGTCCCGCGCTCTCTGTCCCTCGCTCTCTGCCCCCCACTCTCTGTCCCCCTCTCTCTGTCCCCCTCTCTCTGTCCCCCCTCTCTGTCCCCCTCTCTCTATGTACCTCTCTCTCTCTGTCCCCCTCTCTCTGTCCCCCCTCTCTGTCCTCCTCTCTCTCTGTCCCCCTCTCTCTGTCCCGGTCTCTGTCCCCCTCTCTCTGTTGCCCTCTCTCTGCCCACTCTCTGTCCCACTCTCTCTGACCCCCTCACTCTCTCCCACTCTGTACCCCTCTCTCTGTCCCCCTCTCTCTCTCTGTCCCCCTCCCTCTCTGTCCCTCTCTCTCTCTGTCCCCCTCTCTCTGTCCCCGCTCACTCTGTCCCCTTCTCACTGACCCTGCGTCCCTCTGTCCCCCCCACTCTCTGTCCCACTCTCTCTGACCCCCTCACTCTCTCCCACTCTGTACCCCTCTCTCTGTCCCCCACTCTCTGTCCCCCTCTCTCTATACCCCTCTCTCACTGTCCCCAGACTCTCTGCCCCCCCTCTCTTCCCCCTCTCTCTGTCCCCCTCTCTCTTTGTCCCCCTCTCTCTGCCCCCCCTCTCTCTGCCCCCCTCTCTCTATGTCCCACTCTCTCTGTCCCCCTCTCTCTGTCCCCCCTGTCTCTCTATTCTCCCTCTCTCTGTCCATCCTCTCTCTGTCCACACTCTCTGTCCCCCTCACTCTGTCCCCCGCTCTCTGTCCCCTCTCTCTCTCTCTTTCCCGCCCTCTCTCTGTCCCCCTCTCTTTCCCACTCGCTCTCTGTCCCGCTCTCTCTCTCTCTGTCCCCCTCTCTCTGTCCCCCTCTCTCTCTGTCCCCCTCTCTCTCTCTGTCCCCCCTCTCTGTCCCCCTCTCTCTCTGTCCCCCCTCTCTCTCTGTCCCCCTCTCTCTGCCCCCTCTCTCTGCCCCGGTCTCTGTCCCCCTCTCTCTGTTGCCATCTCTCTGCCCACTCTCTGTCCCACTCTCTCTGCCCCCTCACTCTCTCCCACTCTGTACCCCTCTCTCTGTCCCCACTCTCTGTCCCCCTCTCTCTGTACCCCTCTCTCTCTGTCCCCAGTCTCTCTGCCCCCGTCTCTTCCCCCCTCTCTCTGCCCCCCTCTCTCTCTGTCCCCCTCTCTCTGTCCCCGCCTCTCTCTCTGTCCCCCTCTCTCTGTCCCCCCTCTGTGTGCCCCTCTCTCTCTGTCCTCCTCTCTCTCTCTGTCCCCCTCTCTCTCTGCCCCCTCTCTCTGCCGCGGTCTCTGTCCCCCTCTCTCTGTTGCCATCTCTCTGCCCACTCTCTGTCCCACTCTCTCTGCCCCCTCACTCTCTCCCACTCTGTACCCCTCTCTCTGTCCCCACTCTCTGTCCCCCTCTCTCTGTACCCCTCTCTCTCTGTCCCCAGTCTCTCTGCCCCCGTCTCTTCCCCCCTCTCTCTGCCCCCCTCTCTCTCTGTCCCCGTCTCTCTGTCCCCGCCTCTCTCTCTGTCCCCCTCTCTCTGTCTCCCCTCTGTGTCCCCCTCTCTCTCTGTCCCTCTCTCTCTGCCTCCTCTCTCTGCCCCGGTCTCTGTGCCCCTCTCTCTGTTGCCCTCTCTCTGCCCACTCTCTGTCCCACTCTCTCTCTCTCTCTTTCCCGCCCTCTCTCTGTCCCCCTCTCTTTCCCACTCGCTCTCTGTCCCGCTCTCTCTCTCTGTCCCCCTCTCTCTGTCCCCCTCTCTCTCTCTGTCCCCCTCTCTCTGTCCCCCCTCTCTGTCCCCCTCTCTCTCTGTCCCCCCTCTCTCTCTGTCCCCCTCTCTCTGCCCCCTCTCTCTGCCCCGGTCTCTGTGCCCCTCTCTCTGTTGCCCTCTCTCTGCCCACTCTCTGTCCCACTCTCTCTCTCTCTTTCCCGCCCTCTCTCTGTCCCCCTCTCTTTCCCACTCGCTCTCTGTCCCGCTCTCTCTCTCTGTCCCCCTCTCTCTGTCCCCCTCTCTCTCTCTGCCCCCCTCTCTCTGTCCCCCCTCTCTGTCCCCCTCTCTCTCTGTCCGCCCTCTCTCTCTGCCCCCCTCTCTCTCTGTCCCCCTCTCTCTGCCCCCTCTCTCTGCCCCGGTCTCTGTCCCCCTCTCTCTGTTGCCATCTCTCTGCCCACTCTCTGTCCCACTCTCTCTGCCCCCTCACTCTCTCCCACTCTGTACCCCTCTCTCTGTCCCCACTCTCTGTCCCCCTCTCTCTGTACCCCTCTCTCTCTGTCCCCAGTCTCTCTGCCCCCGTCTCTTCCCCCCTCTCTCTGCCCCCCTCTCTCTCTGTCCCCCTCTCTCTGTCCCCGCCTCTCTCTCTGTCCCCCTCTCTCTGTCCCCCCTCTGTGTGCCCCTCTCTCTCTGTCCCCCTCTCTCTCTCTGTCCCCCTCTCTCTCTGCCCCCTCTCTCTGCCCCGGTCTCTGTGCCCCTCTCTCTGTTGCCCTCTCTCTGCCCACTCTCTGTCCCACTCTCTTTGCCCCCCTCACTCTCTCCCACTCTGTACCCCTCTCTCTGTCCCCCACTCTCTGTCCCCCTCTCTCTGTACCCCTCTCTATCTGTCCCCAGTCTCTCTGCCCCCTCTCTCTCTCCCACTCTGTACCCCAGTCTCTGTCCCCCCTCTCTCTGTCCCCCTCTCTCTCTGTCCCCCTCTCTCAGACCCCCTCTCTCTGTCCCCCTCTCTCTGTCCCCCTCTCTCTGTCCCCCTCTCTCTCTGTCCCCACTATCTGTCTGTTCTCACTCTCTCTGTGCCTCCTCTCTCTGTCCACTCTCTCTGTCCCCCCTCTCTCTCTCCCACTCTGTACCCCAGTCTCTGTCCCCCTTCTCTCTGTCCCCCTCTCTCTCTGTCTCCCTCTCTCTGTACCCCTCTCTCTCTGTCCCCAGTCTCTCTGCCCCCCTCTCTCACTCCAACTCTGTACCCCAGTCTCTGTCCCCCCTCTCTCTGTCCCCCTCTCTCTCTGTCCCCCTCTCTCTGCCCCCCTCTCTCTGTCCCCCTCTCTCTGTCCGCACTATCTCTCTGTTCTCACTCTCTCTGTCCATCCTCTCTCTGTCCACTCTCTCTGTCCCCCCTCTCTCTGTCCCCCTCTCTCTGTCCCATCTCTCTCTCTCTCTCTTTCCCGCCCTCTCTCTGTCCCTCCTCTCTTTCCTCCTCGCTCTCTGTCCAGCTCTCTCTCTCTGTCCCCCTCTCTCTCTGTCCCCATCTCTCTCTGTCCCCCTCTCTCTCTGTCCCACCCACTCTGTCCCCCTCTCTCTGTCCCCCCTCTCTGTCCCCCTCTCTCTATGTCCCTCTCTCTCTCTGTCCCTCTCTCTCTGTCCCCCTCTCTGTCCCCCATTTCTCTGTCCCACTCTCTCTCCCACCTGCCTCTCTCTGTCCTCCTCTCTCTGCCCCCCTTTCTCTGACACCCTCTTTCCCCCACTCTGTAACCGTCTCTCTGTCCCCACTACCTCTGACCTCCTCTATCTTCCCCACTCTCTGTGCCCCACTCTCTGTCCCGCGCTCTCTGTCCCTCGCTCTCTGCCCCCCACTCTCTGTCTCCCTCTCTCTGTCCCGTGCTCTCTGTCCCTCGCTCTCTGCCCCCACTCTCTGTCCCCCTCTCTCTGTCCCCCCTCTCTGTCCCCCTCTCTCTATGTCCCTCTCTCTCTCTGTCCCTCTCTCTCTGTCCCCCTCTCTGTCCCCCATTTCTCTGTCCCACTCTCTCTCCCACCTGCCTCTCTCTCTGTCCTCCTCTCTCTGCCCCCCTTTCTCTGACACCCTCTCTTCCCCCACTCTGTAACCCTCTCTCTGTCCCCACAACCTCTGACCCCCTCTATCTTCCCCACTCTCTGTGCCCCACTCTCTGTCCCGCGCTCTCTGTCCCTCGCTCTCTGCCCCCCACTCTCTGTCCGCCTCCCTCTGTCCCGTGCTCTCTGTCCCTCGCTCTCTCTCCCCCACTCTCTGTCCCCCACTTTCTGTCCCCCAGCTCTCTGTCTCCCCCGCTCTCTGTCCCCTCTCTCTCTCTTTCCCGCCTTCTCTCTGTCCCCCCTCTCTTTCCCCCTATCTCTCTGTCCCGCTCTCTCTCTGTCCCCCTCTCTCTGTCCTCCTCTCTCTCTCTGTCCCCCTCTCTCTGTCCCCCCTCTCTATCCCCCTCTCTCTCTGTCCCCCTCTCTCTGCCCCGGTCTCTGTCCCCCTCTCTCTGTTGCCCTCTCTCTGCCCACTCTCTGTCCCACTCTCTCTGCCCCCCTCACTCTCTCCCACTCTGTACCCCTCTTTCTGTCCCTCACTCTCTGCCCCCCTCTCTTCCCCCTCTCTCTGTCCCCCTCTCTCTTTGTCCCCCTCTCTCTGCCCCCCCTCTCTCTGCCCCCCCCTCTCTCTGTCCCACTCTCTCTGTCCCCCTCTCTCTCTGTCCCCCCTGTCTCACTGTTCTCCCTCTCTCTGTCCATCCTCTCTCTGTCCACTCTCTCTGTCCCCCTTACTCTGTCCCCCGCTCTCTGTCCCCTCTCTCTCTCTCTCTTTCCCGCCCTCTCTCTGTCCCCCTCTCTCTGTCCCCCCTCTCTCTGTCCCCCTCTCTCTCTCTGTTCCCCTCTCTCTGCCCCCTCTCTCTGCCCCGGTCTCTGTGCCCCACTCTCTGTTGCCCTCTCTCTGCCCACTCACTGTCCCACTCTCTCTGCCCCCCTCACTCTCTTCCACTCTGTACCCCTCTCTCTGTCCCCCACTCTCTGTCCCCCTCTCTCTGTACCCCTCTCTCTCTGTCCCCAGTCTCGCTGCCCCCCTCTCTTCCCCCCTCTCTCTGCCCCCCTCTCTCTCTGTCCCCCTCTCTCTGTCCCCGCCTCTCTCTCTGTCCCCCTCTCTCTGTCCCCCCTCTGTGTCCCCCTCTCTCTCTGTCCCTCTCTCTCTCTCTGTCCCTCTCTCTCTGCCTCCTCTCTCTGCCCCGGTCTCTGTGCCCCTCTCTCTGTTGCCCTCTCTCTGCCCACTCTCTGTCCCACTCTCTCTGCCACCCTCACTCTCTCCCACTCTGTACCTCTCTCTCTGTCCCCCACTCTCTGTCCCCCTCTCTCTGTACCCCTCTCTCTCTGTCCCCAGTCTCTCTACCCCCCTCTCTCTCTCCCACTCTGTACCCCAGTCTCTGTCCCCCCTCTCTCTGTCCCCCTCTCTCTCTGTCCCCCTCTCTCTGTCCCCCTCTCTCTTTCCCGCCCTCTCTCTGTCCCCCTCTCTTTCCCCCTCGCTCTCTGCCCCGCTCTCTCTCTCTGTCCCCCTCTCTCTCTGTCCCCCTCTCTCTGTCCCCCCTCTCTGTCCCCCTCTCTCTCTGTCCCCCCCTCTCTCACTGTCCCCCTTTCTCTGCCCCCTCTCTCTGCCCCGGTCTCTGTCCCCCTCTCTCTGTTGCCCTCTCTCTGCCCACTCTCTGTCCCACTCTCTCTGCCCCCTCACTCTCTCCCACTCTGTACCCCTCTCTCTGTCCCTACTCTCTGTCCCCCTCTCTCTGTACCCCTCTCTCTCTGTCCCCAGTCTCTCTGCCCCCTCTCTTCCCCCCTCTCTCTGCCCCCCTCTCTCTCTGTCCCCCTCTCTCTGTCCCCGCCTCTCTCTCTGTCCCCCTCTCTCTGTCCCCCCTCTGTGTGCCCCTCTCTCTCTGTCCCCCTCTCTCTCTCTGTCCCCCTCTCTCTCTGCCCCCTCTCTGTGCCCCGGTCTCTGTGCCCCTCTCTCTGTTGCCCTCTCTCTGCCCACTCTCTGTCCCACTCTCTCTGCCCCCCCTCACTCTCCCCCACTCTGTACCCCTCTCTCTGTCCCCCACTCTCTGTCCCCCTCTCTCTGTACCCCTCTATCTCTGTCCCCAGTCTCGCTGCCCCCCTCTCTTCCCCCCTCTCTCTGCCCCCCTCTCTCTCTGTCCCCCTCTCTCTGTTCCCGCCTCTCTCTCTGTCCCCCTCTCTCTTTTCTCCCTTTGTGTCCCCCTCTCTCTCTGTCCCCCTCTCTCTCTCTGTCCCTCTCTCTCTTCCCCGGTCTCTGTGTCCCTCTCTCTGTTGCCCTCTCTCTGCCCACTCTCTGTCCCACTCTCTCTGCCCACCTCACTCTCTCCCACTCTGTACCCCTCTCTCTGTCCCCCACTCTCTGTCCCCCTCTCTCTGTCCCCCTGTCTCTCTGTCCCCACTATCTCTCTGTTCTCACTCTCTCTGTCCCTCCTCTCTCTGTCCACTCTCTCTGTCCCCCCTCTCTCTGTCCCCCTGTCTCTGTCCCATCTCTCTCTCTCTCTTTCCCGCCCTCTCTCTGTCCCTCCTCTCTTTCCTCCTCGCTCTCTGTCCCGCTGTCTCTCTGTCCCCCTCTGTCTGTCCCCCTCTCTCTCTGTCCACCTCTCTCTGTCCCCCCTCTCTGTCTCCCTCTCTCTCTGTCCCCCTCTCTCTCTGTCCCGCTCTCTCAGTCCCCTCTCTCTGCCCCGGTCTCTGTCCCCCTCTCTCTGTTGCCCTCTCTCTGCCCACTCTCTGTCCCACTCTCTCAGTCCCCCTCACTCTCTCCCACTCTGTACCCCTCTCTCTGTCCACCACTCTCTGTCCCCCTCTCTCTGTACCCCTCTCTCTCTGTCCCCAGTCTCTCTGCCCCCCTCTCTTCCCCCCTCTTCCTGTCCCCTCTCTCTCTGTCCCCCTCTCTCTGCCCCCCCTCTCTGTCCCCCTCTCTCTCTGTCCCCTCTCTCTGTCCCCCTCTCTCTCTGTCCCCCCATCTCTCTGTTCTCTCTCTCTCTGTCCCTCCTCTCTCTGTCCCATCTCTCTGTCCCCCTCTCTCTGTCCCCCTCTCTCTTCACCCCTCTCTCTCTCTGTCTTCCTCTCTCTCTGTCCCCCTCTCTCTCTGTTCTCTCTCTCTCTGTCCCCCTCTCTCTGTCCCCCTCTCTCTGTCCCCTCTCTCTCTCTCTTTCCCGCCCTCTCTCAGCCACCCCCCTCTCTGTCCCACTCTCTCTCTGTCCCCTCTCTCTGTCCCCCTCTCTCTCTATCCCCCCATCTCTCTGTTCTCCCTCTCTCTGTCCCTCCTCTCTCTGTCCCATCTCTCTGTCCCCCTCTCTCTGTCCCCCTCTCTCTTCACCCCTCTCTCTCTCTGTCTTCCTCTCTCTCTGTCCCCCTCTCTCTCTGTTCTCTCTCTCTCTGTTATCCCTCTCTCTGTCCCCCCCTCTCTCTGTTCCCCTCTCTCTCTCTGTTCCCCTCTCTCTGCCCCCTCTCTCTGCCCCGGTCTCTGTCCCCCTCTCTCTGTTGCCCTCTCTCTGCTCACTCTCTGTCCCACTCTCTCTGACCCCCTCACTCTCTCCCAGTCTGTATCCCTCTCTCTATCCCTCTCTCTCTGTCCCCCTCTCTCTGTCCCTCTCTCTCTATGTCCCCCTCTCTCTGCCCCCGCTCATTCTGTCCCCTTCTCTATGTCCCCGCGTCCCTCTGTCCCCCTCTTTCTGTCCCACTCTCTCTGTCCCTCTCTCTCTGTCCCCCTCTTTCTGCCCCCTCTCTCTGCCCATCTCTCTCTGTCCCCCTCTCTCTCTGTCCCACCCACTCTGTCCCCCTCTCTATGTCCCCCCTCTCTGTCCCCCTCTCTCTATGTCCCTCTCTCTCTCTGTCCCTCTCTCTCTGTCCCCCTCTCTGTCCCCCATTTCTCTGTCCCACTCTCTCTCCCACCTGCCTCTCTCTGTCCTCCTCTCTCTGCCCCCCTTTCTCTGACACCCTCTCTTTCCCCCACTCTTTAACCCTCTATCTTCCCCACTCTCTGTGCCCCACTGTCTGTCCCGCGCTCTCTGTCCCTCGCTCTCTGCCCCCCACTCTCTGTCCCCCTCTCTCTGTCCCGTGCTCTCTGTCCCTCGCTCTCTGCCCCCCACTCTCTGTCCCCCTCTCTCTGTCACGTGCTCTCTGTCCCTCGCTCTCTGTCCCCCACTCTCTGTCCCCCTCTCTCTGTCCCCCACTCTCTGTCCCCCTCTCTCTCTCCCCCTCTCTCTGTCCCCCAGCTCTCTGTCTCCCCCGCTCTCTGTCCCCTCTCTCTCTCTCTATCCCGCCCTCTCTCTGTCCCCCCTCTCTTTCCACCTCTCTCTCTGTCCCGCTCTCTCTCTGTCCCCCTCTCTCAGTCCCCCTCTCTCTCTCTGTCCCCCTCTCTCTGTCCCCCCTCTCTGTCCCCCTCTCTCTCTGTCCCCCTCTCTCTCTCTGTCCCCCTCTCTCTCTGTCCCGGTCTCTGTCCCCCTCTATCTGTTGCCCTCACTCTCTCCCACCCTGTACATCTCTCTCTGTCCCCCACTCTCTGTCCCCCTCTCTCTGTACCCCTCTCTCTCTGTCCCCAGACTCTCTGCCCCCTCTCTTCCCCCTCTCTCTGTCCCCCTCTCTCTCTGTCCCCCTCTCTCTGCTCCCCCTCTCTCTGTCCCCCTCTCTCTCTGTCCCACTCTCTCTGTCCTCCTCTATCTCTGTCCCCCCTATCTCTCTGTTCTCCCTCTCTCTGGCCCTCCTCTCTCTGTCCACTCCCTCTGTCCCCTCTCTCTGTCCCCCCCCTCTCTCTCTGTCCCCCTCTCTCTGTCCCCCTCTCTCCCTGTCCCTCTCTCTCTCAGTCCCCCCCTCTCTCTGTCTCCCTTCTCTCTGTCCCCCCTCTCTGTCCCCCTCTCTCTGTCCCCCTCTCTCTGTCCGCCTCTCTCTCTGTCTCCTTCTCTCTGTCCCTCCTCTCTCTGTCCCCTCTCTCTGCCCCCTCTCTCTGTCCCCCACTCTCTGTCCGTCTCTCTCTGCCCCCTCTCTCTTCCCCCTCTCTCTGTTGCCCTCTCTCTGCCCACTCTGTCCCCCCTCTCTCTGCCCCCCCTCTCTCTGCCCCCTCTATCTCTCTCCCCCCCTCTCTGTCCCCCTCTCTCTCTGTCCCCCTCTCGCTCTATCCCACCCCCCGGCCCCCAGCTCTCTGTCTCCCCCGCTCTCTGTCCCCTCTCTCTCTCTCTTTCCCGCCCTCTCTCTCTGTCCCTCCTCTCTTTCCCCCTCTCTCTCTGTCCCCGTTCTCTCTCTCTGTCCCCCTCTCTCTGTCCCCCTCGCTCTCTGTCCCCCTCTCTCTGTCCCCCTCGCTCTCTGTCCCCCCTCTCTGTCCCCCTCTCTCTCTGTCCCCTCTCTCTCTCTGTCCCCCTCGCTCTGCCCCTCTCTCTGCCCCGGTCTCTGTCCCCCTGTCTCTGTTGCCCTCTCTCTGCCCACTCTCTGTCCCCCTCTCTCTGCCCCCCTCACTCTCTCCCACTCTGTACCCCACTCTCTGTCCCCCACTCTCTGTCCCCCACTCTCTGTCCCCCTCTCTCTGTACCCCTCTCTCTCTGTCACCAGTCTCTCTGCCCCCCCTCTCGTCCCCCCTCTCTCTGTCCCCCTCTCTCTCTGTCCCCCTCTCTTTATCCCCTTCTCACTGTCCCCTCTCTCTCTCCCGCACTCTGTCCCCCTCTCTCTGCCCCCCTCTCTCTGTTCCCCCTCTCTCTCTGTCCCCCCTCTCTCTGCCCCCTCTCTGTACCCCTCTCTCTGCGTACTCACTCTCTCTTCCCGCTCTCTGACCCCCTCTCTGTCGCCCGCTCTCTCTGTCGCCCCTCTCTGTCCCCCATTTCTCTGTCCCCCTGTCTCTCCCACCTGCCTCTCTCTGTCCTCCTCTCTCTGCCCCCCTTTCTCTGACACCCTCTCTTTCCCCCACTCTGTAACCCTCTCTCAGTCCCCACTCCATCTGACCCCCTCTATCTTCCCCACTCTCTGTCCCTCGCTCTCTGTCCCTCGCTCTCTGTCCCTCGCTCTCTGTCCCCCACTCTCTGTCTCCCACTCTCTGTCCCCCACTCTCTGTCCCCCAGCTCTCTGTCTCCCCCGCTCTCTGTCCCCTCTCTCTCTCTCTTTCCCATCCTCTCTCGGTCCACCCTCTCTTTCCCCCTCTCTCTGTCCCGCTCTCTCTATGTCCCCCTCTCTCTGTACCCCTCGCTCTCTGTCCCCCCTCTCTGTCCCCCCCTCTCTCTCTGTCCCCCACCCTCTCTCTGTCCCCCTCTCTCTCTATCCCCCTCTCTGTCCCCTCTCTCTCTCTCTTTCCCGCCCTCTCTCTCAGTCCCTCCTCTCTTTCCCCCTCTCTCTCTGTCCCGTTCTCTCTCTCTGTCCCCCTCTCTCTGTCCCCTTCTCTCTCTCTGTCCCCCTCTCTCTCTCTGTCCCCCTCGCTCTGCCCCTCTCTCTGCCCCGGTCACTGTCGCCCTCTCTCTGTTGCCCTCTCTCTGCCCACTCTCTGCCCCCCTCACTCTCTCCCACTCTGCACCCCTCTCTCTGTCCCCCACTCTCTGTCACCCTCTCTCTGTACCCTCTCTCTCTGTCACCAGTCTCTCTGACCCCCCTCTCGTCCCCCCTCTCTCTGTCCCCCTCTCTCTCTGTCCCCCTCTCTCTATCCCCTTCTCACTGTCCCCTCTCTCTCTCCCGCACTCTGTCCCCCTCTCTCTGTCCCCCTATCTCTGTTCCCACCTCTCTTTATTCCCCCTCTCTTTGTCCCCCCTCTCTCTTCCCCCCCCTCTCAGTTCCACCTCTTTCCGTCCCCCTCTCTCCTACCCTCCACTCTGTACCCCCTCTCTCTGTCCCCCTCTCTCTCTGTCCCTCTCTCTCTGACGCCCTCTCTGTCGCCCGCTCTCTCTGTCGCCCACTCTCTGTCCCACTCTCTAGCCCCCCCTCACTCTCTTCCACTCTGTACCCCTCTCTCTGTCCCCCACTCTCTGTCCCCCTCTCTCTGTACCCCTCTCTCTCTGTCCCCAGTCTCGCTGCCCCCCTCTCTTCCCCCCTCTCTCTGTCCCCCCTCTGTGTCCCCCTCTCTCTCTGTCCCCCTCTCTCTCTCTGTCCCTCTCTCTCTGCCTCCTCTCTCTGCCCCGGTCTCTGTGCCCCTCTCTCTGTTGCCCTCTCTCTGCCCACTCTCTGTCCCACTCTCTCTGCCACCCTCACTCTCTCCCACTCTGTACCTCTCTCTCTGTCCCCCACTCTCTGTCCCCCTCTCTCTGTACCCCTCTCTCTCTGTCCCCAGTCTCTCTACCCCCCTCTCTCTCTCCCACTCTGTACCCCAGTCTCTGTCCCCCCTCTCTCTGTCCCCCTCTCTCTGTCCCCCTCTCTCTTTCCCGCCCTCTCTCTGTCCCCCTCTCTTTCCCCCTCGCTCTCTGTCCCGCTCTCTCTCTCTGTCCCCCTCTCTCTCTCTGTCCCCCTCTCTCTGTCCCCCCTCTCTGTCCCCCTCTCTCTCTGTCCCCCCCTCTCTCACTGTCCCCCTTTCTCTGCCCCCTCTCTCTGCCCCGGTCTCTGTCCCCCTCTCTCTGTTGCCCTCTCTCTGCCCACTCTCTGTCCCACTCTCTCTGCCCCCTCACTCTCTCCCACTCTGTACCCCTCTCTCTGTCCCTACTCTCTCTCCCCCTCTCTCTGTACCCCTCTCTCTCTGTCCCCAGTCTCTCTGCCCCCTCTCTTCCCCCCTCTCTCTGCCCCCCTCTCTCTCTGTCCCCCTCTCTCTGTCCCCGCCTCTCTCTCTGTCCCCCTCTCTCTGTCCCCCCTCTGTGTGCCCCTCTATCTCTGTCCCCCTCTCTCTCTCTGTCCCCCTCTCTCTCTGCCCCCTCTCTGTGCCCCGGTCTCTGTGCCCCTCTCTCTGTTGCCCTCTCTCTGCCCACTCTCTGTCCCACTCTCTCTGCCCCCCTCACTCTCTCCCACTCTGTACCCCTCTCTCTGTCCCCCACTCTCTGTCCCCCTCTCTCTGTCCCCCTGTCTCTCTGTCCCCACTATCTCTCTGTTCTCACTCTCTCTGTCCCTCCTCTCTCTGTCCACTCTCTCTGTCCCCCCTCTCTCTGTCCCCCTGTCTCTGTCCCATCTCTCTCTCTCTCTTTCCCGCCCTCTCTCTGTCCCTCCTCTCTTTCCTCCTCGCTCTCTGTCCCGCTCTCTCTCTGTCCCCCTCTGTCTGTCCCCCTCTCTCTCTGTCCACCTCTCTCTGTCCCCCCTCTCTCTCACCCCCTCTCTCTGTCCCCCAGCTCTCTGTCTCCCCCGCTCTCTGTCCCCTCTCTCTCTCTCTATCCCGCCCTCTCTCTGTTCCCCCTCTCTTTCCACCTCTCTCTCTGTCCCGCTCTCTCTCTCTGTCCCCCTCTCTCAGTCCCCCTCTCTCTCTCTGTCCCCCTCTCTCTGTCCCCCCTCTCTGTCCCCCTCTCTCTCTGTCCCCCTCTCTCTCTGTCCCCCTCTCTCTCTGTCCCGGTCTCTGTCCCCCTCTATCTGTTGCCCTCACTCTCTCCCACCCTGTACATCTCTCTCTGTCCCCCACTCTCTGTCCCCCTCTCTCTGTACCCCTCTCTCTCTGTCCCCAGACTCTCTGCCCCCCTCTCTTCCCCCTCTCTCTGTCCCCCTCTCTCTCTGTCCCCCTCTCTCTCTGCTCCCCCTCTCTCTGTCCCCCTCTCTCTCTGTCCCACTCTCTCTGTCCCCCTCTATCTCTGTCCCCCCATCTCTCTGTTCTCCCTCTCTCTGGCCCTCCTCTCTCTGTCCACTCTCTCTGTCTCCTCTCTCTGTCACCCCCCTCTCTCTCTGTCCCCCTCTCTCTGTCCCCCTCTCTCCCTGTCCCTCTCTCTCTCAGTCCCCCCCTCTCTCTGTCCCCCTTCTCTCTGTCCCCCCTCTCTGTCCCCCTCTCTCTGTCCCCCTCTCTCTGTCCGCCTCTCTCTCTGTCTCCCTCTCTCTGTCCCTCCTCTCTCTGTCCCCTCTCTCTGTCCCCCTCTCTCTGTCCCCCACTCTCTGTCCGTCTCTCTCTGCCCCCTCTCTCTTCCCCCTCTCTCTGTTGCCCTCTCTCTGCCCACTCTGTCCCCCCTCTCTCTGCCCCCCCTCTCTCTGCCCCCTCTATCTCTCTCCCCCCCTCTCTGTCCCCCTCTCTCTCTGTCCCCCTCTCGCTCTATCCCCCCCCCCCCCCCCCGGCCCCCAGCTCTCTGTCTCCCCCGCTCTCTGTCCCCTCTCTCTCTCTCTTTCCCGCCCTCTCTCTCTGTCCCTCCTCTCTTTCCCCCTCTCTCTCTGTCCCCGTTCTCTCTCTCTGTCCCCCTCTCTCTGTCCCCCTCGCTCTCTGTCCCCCTCTCTCTGTCCCCCTCGCTCTCTGTCCCCCCTCTCTGTCTCCCTCTCTCTCTGTCCCCTCTCTCTCTCTGTCCCCCTCGCTCTGTCCCTCTCTCTGCCCCGGTCTCTGTCCCCCTGTCTCTGTTGCCCTCTCTCTGCCCACTCTCTGTCCCCCTCTCTATGCCCCCCTCACTCTCTCCCACTCTGTACCCCACTCTCTGTCCCCCACTCTCTGTCCCCCACTCTCTGTCCCCCTCTCTCTGTACTCCTCTCTCTCTGTCACCAGTCTCTCTGCCCCCCCTCTCGTCCCCCCTCTCTCTGTCCCCCTCTCTCTCTGTCCCCCTCTCTCTATCCCCTTCTCACTGTCCCCTCTCTCTCTCCCGCACACTGTCCCCCTCTCTCTGCCCCCTCTCTCTGTTCCCCCTCTCTCTCTGTCCCCCCTCTCTCTGCCCCCTCTCTGTACCCCTCTCTCTGCGTACTCACTCTCTCTTCCCGCTCTCTGACCCCCTCTCTGTCGCCCGCTCTCTCTGTCGCCCCTCTCTGTCCCCCATTTCTCTGTCCCCCTGTCTCTCCCACCTGCCTCTCTCTGTCCTCCTCTCTCTGCCCCCCTTTCTCTGACACCCTCTCTTTCCCCCACTCTGTAACCCTCTCTCAGTCCCCACTCCATCTGACCCCCTCTATCTTCCCCACTCTCTGTCCCTCGCTCTCTGTCCCTCGCTCTCTGCCCCTCGCTCTCTGTCCCCCACTCTCTGTCTCCCACTCTCTGTCCCCCACTCTCTGTCCCCCAGCTCTCTGTCTCCCCCGCTCTCTGTCCCCTCTCTCTCTCTCTTTCCCACCCTCTCTCGGTCCACCCTCTCTTTCCTCCTCTCTCTGTCCCGCTCTCTCTATGTCCCCCTCTCTCTGTACCCCTCGCTGTCTGTCCCCCCTCTCTGTCCCCCTCTCTCTCTCTGTCCCCCTCTCTCTCTCTGTCCCCCTCTCTCTCTATCCCCCTCTCTGTCCCCTCTCTCTCTCTCTTTCCCGCCCTCTCTCTCAGTCCCTCCTCTCTTTCCCCCTCTCTCTCTGTCCCGTTCTCTCTCTCTGTCCCCCTCTCTCTGTCCCCTTCTCTCTCTCTGTCCCCCTCTCTCTCTCTGTCCCCCTCGCTCTGCCCCTCTCTCTGCCCCGGTCACTGTCGCCCTCTCTCTGTTGCCCTCTCTCTGCCCACTCTCTGCCCCCCTCACACTCTCCCACTCTGCACCCCTCTCTCTGTCCCCCACTCTCTGTCACCCTCTCTCTGTACCCCTCTCTCTCTGTCACCAGTCTCTCTGACCCCCCTCTCGTCCCCCCTCTCTCTGTCCCCCTCTCTCTCTGTCCCCCTCTCTCTATCCCCTTCTCACTGTCCCCTCTCTCTCTCCCGCACTCTGTCCCCCTCTCTCTGTCCCCCCTCTCTCTGTTCCCACCTCTCTTTATTCCCCCTCTCTTTGTCCCCCCTCTCTCTTCCCCCCCTCTCAGTTCCACCTCTTTCTGTCCCCCTCTCTCCTACCCTCCACTCTGTACCCCCTCTCTCTGTCCCCCTCTCTCTCTGTCCCTCTCTCTCTGACCCCCTCTCTGTCGCCCGCTCTCTCTGTCGCCCACTCTCTGTCCCGGTCACTGTCGCCCTCTCTCTGTTGCCCTCTCTCTGCCCACTCTCTGCCCCCCTCACTCTCTCCCACTCTGCACCCCTCTCTCTGTCCCCCACTCTCTGTCACCCTCTCTCTGTACCCCTCTCTCTCTGTCACCAGTCTCTCTGACCCCCCTCTGTTGCCCCTCTCTTTGTCCCTCCCTCTCTCTGTGCCCCTCTCTCTCTGCCCCCCTCTCTCTGTTGCCTTTTTTTGTCCCCGCTCTCTCTGTCCCCACTCTCTCTCTGACGCCCTCTCTCTCCCCCGCTCTCTGTCCCCCTCTCCCTGTTGCCCTCTCTCGCTGTCGCCCCTCTCTCTGTCCCACTCTCTCTGCCCCCCGACCCCTCTCTCTGTCCCCTCTCTCTGTCCCCCTCTCTCTATCCCCATCTCACTGTCCCCTCTCTCTCTCTCCCGCTCTCTGACCCCCACTCTGTCATCCTCTCTCTCTGTCCCCCTCTCTCTGCCGCCCTCACTCTCTCCCACTCTGTACCCCTCTCTCTGTCCCCCACTCTCTGTCCCTCTCTCACTGTACCCCTCTCTCTCTGTCCCCAGTCTCTCTGCCCCTTCTCTCTCTCCCCCTCTCTCTGTCCCCCCCTCTCTCTGTCCCCCTCTCTCTGTCCCCCTCTCTCTGCCCCACCTCTCTCTGCCCACTCTCTCTCTGCCCCCTCTCTCTCTGCCCCCTCTCTCTCTGTCCCCCACTCTCTGTCCCTCTCTCTCTGTCCCCCTCTCTCTGTGTCCCCCTCTCTATGTCCCCCCTCTCTGTCCCCCTCTCTCTGTCCCCCTCTCTCTGTCCGCCTCTCTCTCTGTCGCCCTCTCTCTGTCCCTCCTCTCTCTCTCCCCTCTCTCTGTCCCCCTCTCTCTGTCCCCCCATCTCTCTGGCTCCCTCTCTCTGTCCCTCCACTCTCTGTCCCCTCTCTCTGTCCCCCTCTCTCTGTCCCCCTCTCTCTGTCCCCCCTCTCTCTGTTCCCACCTCTCTTTATTCCCCCTCTCTTTGTCCCCCCTCTCTCTTCCCCCCCTCTCAGTTCCACCTCTTTCTGTCCCCCTCTCTCCTACCCTCCACTCTGTACCCCCTCTCTCTGTCCCCCTCTCTCTCTGTCCCTCTCTCTCTGACCCCCTCTCTGTCGCCCGCTCTCTCTGTCGCCCACTCTCTGTCCCGGTCACTGTCGCCCTCTCTCTGTTGCCCTCTCTCTGCCCACTCTCTGCCCCCCTCACTCTCTCCCACTCTGCACCCCTCTCTCTGTCCCCCACTCTCTGTCACCCTCTCTCTGTACCCCTCTCTCTCTGTCACCAGTCTCTCTGACCCCCCTCTGTTGCCCCTCTCTTTGTCCCTCCCTCTCTCTGTGCCCCTCTCTCTCTGCCCCCCTCTCTCTGTTGCCTTTTTCTGTCCCCGCTCTCTCTGTCCCCACTCTCTCTCTGACGCCCTCTCTCTCCCCCGCTCTCTGTCCCCCTCTCCCTGTTGCCCTCTCTCGCTGTCGCCCCTCTCTCTGTCCCACTCTCTCTGCCCCCCGACCCCTCTCTCTGTCCCCTCTCTCTGTCCCCCTCTCTCTATCCCCATCTCACTGTCCCCTCTCTCTCTCTCCCGCTCTCTGACCCCCACTCTGTCATCCTCTCTCTCTGTCCCCCTCTCTCTGCCGCCCTCACTCTCTCCCACTCTGTACCCCTCTCTCTGTCCCCCACTCTCTGTCCCTCTCTCACTGTACCCCTCTCTCTCTGTCCCCAGTCTCTCTGCCCCTTCTCTCTCTCCCCCTCTCTCTGTCCCCCCTCTCTCTGTCCCCCTCTCTCTGTCCCCCCTCTCTCTGCCCCACCTCTCTCTGCCCCCTCTCTCTCTGCCCCCTCTCTCTCTGTCCCCCACTCTCTGTCCCTCTCTCTCTGTCCCCCTCTCTCTGTGTCCCCCTCTCTATGTCCCCCCTCTCTGTCCCCCTCTCTCTGTCCCCCTCTCTCTGTCCGCCTCTCTCTCTGTCGCCCTCTCTCTGTCCCTCCTCTCTCTCTCCCCTCTCTCTGTCCCCCTCTCTCTGTCCCCCCATCTCTCTGGCTCCCTCTCTCTGTCCCTCCACTCTCTGTCCCCTCTCTCTGTCCCCCTCTCTCTGTCCCCCTCTCTCTGTCCCCCTCTCTCTCTGTCCCCCTCTCTCTGTCCCCCTCTCTCTCTGTCCCCTCTCTCTGTTTCCCTCTCTCTGTCCCACTCTCTCTGTCCCCCTCTCTCTCTCTGTCCCCCTCTCTCTGTCCCCCCCTCTCTCTGTCCCCCTCTCTCTGTCCCCCTTTCTCTCTGTCCCCCTCTCTCTCTGTTCTCCCTCTCTCTGTCCCTCCTCTCTCTGCCCCCACTCTGGTCCCCCCTCCCTCCTCTGTCCTCTCTCTCTCTGTTCCCTCTCTCTCTGTCCCCCTCTCTCTCGATCCCCCTCTCTCTCTGACCCCCTCTCTCTGTCCCCCTCTCTCTCTGTCCCCTCTCCCTGTGTTCCCTCTCGCTCTGTCCCCGTCTCTCTGCACCCCCACTCTGGTCACCCCTCCACCCTCTGTTCTCTCTCTCTCTGTCCCCTCTCTCTCTGTCCCCCTCTCTCTCTATCCCTCTCTCTCTCTGACCCCCTCTCTCTGTTCCCCCATCTCTATGGCCCTTTCTCTGTCCCCCCCCACTGTCACCGTCTCTCTTCCCCCTCTCAGTCACTGACTCTCTGTCCCCCCCCGTCCACCCCTCTCTGTCGCCCGCTCTCTGCCCCTTCTCTGTCACAGTTTCTCTGTTCCCCCTCTCTTTGTCCCCCCCTCACAGTCCCCTCTCAGTCACCGTCTCTCTGATGCCCCCCCCCCGTCCCCCCTCTTTCTGTTCCCCCCTTCACTGTCCCCTCTCTTTGTTGGCCTCTCTCTGCCCCTCTGTCACCGTCTCTCTGCCCCTTCTCTCTCTGGCCCACCTCTTTCTGCCCCCTTACTCTGTCCCCCTCTCTCTGTTCCCTCTCTGGTCCCCCCCCTGCCCCCTCTCTCTGTTCCCCTCTCTCTCTGTACCCCCTCTCTCTCTGAACCCTCTCTCTCTGACCCCCTCTCTCTCTCTCTGATCCCCCTCTCTCTTTACCCCCTCTCTCTGACCCCCTCGCTCTCTGTTCCCCCCCCCCTCTGACCCCCCTCTCTGTCCCCCCTCTCTGTCTCCCTCTCTCTGCCCCGTCGCTCTGTCACCGTCTATCTATCCCCCCTTCTCTCTGTCCCACCTTTCTCTGTTCCCCCTCTCTTTGTCCATCCCTCTCTCTGTCCCCCTCTCTCTCTGTCCCCCCTCGCTGTCCCCACTCTCTGTCTCCCTCTCTCTGCCCCCTCTCTCTGTCACCGTCTCTCTATCCCCCCTTTTCTCTGTCCCACCTTTCTCTGTTCTCCCTCTCTTTGTCCCTCCCTCTCTCTGTCCCCCTCTCACTCTGTCCCCCTCTCTCTGTTCCCTCTTTCCGCCCCCTCTCTCTCTCTGACCCCCTCTCTCTCTGACCCCCACTATCTCCCCCGCTCTCTGTTGCCCTCTCTCGCTGTCGCCCCTCTCTTTGTCCCCCCCCTCTCTGTCCCTCCTCTCTCTGTCCCTCTCTCTCTGTCCCCCTCTCTCTGTCCCCCCTCTCTCTGTCCCCCCTCTCTCTGTCCCCCTCTCTCTGTCCCCCCTCTCTCTTTCCCCCTCTCTCTCTGTCCCCCTCTCTCTCTGTCCCCCCTCTCTCTCTGTACCTCCTCTCTCTGTCCCCCTATCTCTGTCCCTCCTCTCTCTGTCCCCCCTCTCTGTCCCCCTCTCTCTGTCCCCTCTCTCTGTCCGCCTCTCTCTCTGTTGCCCTCTCTCTGTCCCTCCTCTCTCTGTCCCCTCTCTCTGTCCCCCTCTCTCTGTCCCCCCTCTCTCTGTCTCCCTCTCTCTCTGTCCCCCCATCTCTCTGGCTCCCTCTCTCTGTCCCTCCTCTCTCTGTCCCCTCTCTCTGTCCCCCTCTCTCTGTCCCCCTCTCTCTGTCCCCCTCTCTCTCTGTCCCCCTTTCTCTCTGACCCCTCTCTCTGTCACCGTCTCTCTATCCCCACTTCTCTCTGTCCCACCTTTCTCTGTTCCCCCTCTCTTTGTCCCTCCCTCTCTCTGTCCCCCTCTCACTCTGTCCCCCTCTCTCTGTTGCCTCTTTCCGCCCCCTCTCTCTCTGTCCCCCCTCTCTCTCTGACCCCCTCTATCTCCCCCACTCTCTGTTGCCCTCTCTCGCTGTCGCCCCTCTCTTTGTCCCACTCTTTCTGTCCCACTCTCTCTGCCCCCCGACCCCTCTCCCTGTCCCCTCTCTCTCTGTTCCCCTCTCTCTATCGCCCACGCTCTGTCCCCTCTCTCTCCTCTGCTCTTTGAACCCCCCTATCTCCCTCTCTCTCTGTCCCCCTCTCTCTATCCCCATCTGACTGTCCCCTCTCTCTCTCTCCCGCTCTCTGACCCCCTCTCTGTCATCCTCCCTCTCTCTGTCCCCCCTCTCTGACACCCCTGTCTCCCTCACTCTGTACCCCTCTCTCTGTTCTCACTCTCTGATCCACTCTATCTCCCCAACTCTCTGCCACCCTCTATCTGCCCCTTTCTCTTTCCCCTCTCTCTCTCTGCCCCCCTCTCTCTGACCCCTCTCTCTGTCCCTCTCCACCTGCCCCCCTCACTCTGTCCCCCTCTGTCTGCCCCTATCTCTCTCTGTCCCTCTTTCTCTGTCCGCCTCTCTCTGTCCCCCTCTCTCTCGGTCCCCCCCTCTCTCTGTCCCCCTCTCTCTGTCGCCCCCTCTCTCTGTCCCCCTCTCTATGACCCCTCTCTCTCACTGTCCCCCTCTCTCTGCCGCCCTCACTCTCTCCCACTCTGTACCCCTCTCTCTGTCCCCCACTCTCTGTCCCTCTCTCTCTGTCCCCAGTCTCTCTGCCCCCTCTCTATTCCCCCCTCTCTCTGTCCCCCTCTCTCTGTCCCCCCTCTCTCTGACCCCCTCTCTCTGCCCCCTCTCTCTCTGTCCCCTCTCTCTGTCCCCCTCTCTCTGTTCCCCTCTCTCTCTGCCCCCCTCTCTCTCTGTCCCTCTCTCTGTCCCTCCTCTCTCTGTCCCTCTCTCTCTGTCCCCCTCTCTCTGTGTCCCCCTCTCTCTGCCCCCCCTCTCTCTGTCCCCCCTCTCTCTGTCCCCCCTCTCTGTCCCTCGTCTCTCTGTCCCCCTCTCTCTGTCCCCCCTCTCTCTGTCCCCCTCTCTCTCTGTCCCCCTCTCTCTCTGTCCCCCTCTCTCTCTGTCCCCCTTTCTCTGTCCCCTCTCTCTCTGTCCCCTCTCTCTCTCTGTACCTCCTCTCTCTGTCCCCCTCTCTCTGTCCCTCCTCTCTCTGTCCCCCCTCTCTGTCCCCCTCTCTCTGTCCGCCTCTCTCTGTCCGCCTCTCTCTCTGTCGCCCTCTCTCTGTCCCTCCTCTCTCTGTCCCCTCTCTCTGTCCCCCTCTCTCTGTCCCCCCTCTCTCTGTCTCCCTCTCTCTCTGTTCCCCCCATCTCTCTGGCTCCGTTTCTCTGTCCCTCCTCTCTCTGTCCCCTCTCTCTGTCCATCTCTCTCTGTCCCCCTCTCTCTCTGTCCCCCTCTCTCTCAGTCCCCCTCTCTCTCTGTCCCCCTCTCTCTCTGTCCCATCTCTCTGTCCCCTCTCTCTCTCTGTACCTCCTCTCTCTGTCCCTCCTCTCTCTGTCCCCCCTCTCTGTCCCCGTCTCTCTGTCCCCCTCTCTCTCTGTCCGCCTCTCTCTCTGTCGCCCTCTCTCTGTCCCTCCTCTCTCTGTCCCCTCTCTCTGTCCCCCTCTCTCTGTCCCCCCTCTCTCTGTCTCCCTCTCTCTCTGTTCCCCCCATCTCTCTGGCTCCCTTTCTCTGTCCCTCCTCTCTCTGTCCCCTCTCTCTGTCCATCTCTCTCTGTCCCCCTCTCTCTCTGTCCCCCTCTCTCTCTGTCCCATCTCTCTGTCCCCTCTCTCTCTCTGTACCTCCTCTCTCTGTCCCTCCTCTCTCTGTCCCCCCTCTCTGTCCCCCTCTCTCTGTCCCCCTCTCTCTGTCCGCCTCTCTCTCTGTCGCCCTCTCTCTGTCCCTCCTCTCTCTGTCCCCTCTCTCTGTCCCCCTCTCTCTGTCCTCCTCTCTCTGTCCCCCCTCTCTCTGTCTCCCTCCCTCTCTGTCCCCCCATCTCTCTGGCTCCCTCTCTCTGTCCCTCCTCTCTCTGTCCCCTCTCTCTGTCCCCCTCTCTCTGTCCCCCTCTCTCTGTCCCCCTCTCTCTCTGTCCCCCTCTCTCTCTGTCACCGTCTCTCTATCCCCCCATCTCTCTGTCCCACCTTTCTCTGTTCCCCCTCTCTTTGTCCCTCCCTCTCTCTGTCCCCCTCTCACTCTGTCCCCCTCTCTCTGTTGCCTCTTTCCGCCCCCCCTCTCTCTGTCCCCCCTCTCTCTCTGACCCCCTCTATCTCCCACGCTCTCTGTTGCCCTCTCTCGCTGTCGCCCCTCTCTTTGTCCCACTCTTTCTGTCCCACTCTCTCTGCCCCCCCGACCCCTCTCCCTGTCCCCCTCTCTCTGTTCCCCTCTCTCTATCCCCCACGCTCTGTCCCCTCTCTCTCCTCTGCTCTTTGACCCCCCCTGTCTCCCTCTCTCTCTGTCCCCTCTCTCTGTCCCCCTCTCTCTATCCCCATCTCACTGTCCCCCCTCTCTCTCTCCCGCTCTCTGACCCCCTCTCTGTCATCCTCTCTCTCTCTGTCCCCCACTCTCTCCATCCACCCACTCTCTGTCCCCCTCTCTGACCCCTCTGTCTCCCTCACTCTGTACCCCTCTCTCTGTTATCACTCTCTGATCCACTCTATCTCCCCAACTCTCTGTCACTCTCTCTCTGCCCCCCTTTCTCTGACCCCTCTCTCTGTCCCTCTCCACCTGCCCCCCTCACTCTGTCACCCTCTGTCTGCCCCTATCCCTCTCTGCCCCTCTCTCTCTGTCCGCCTCTCTCTGTCCCCCTCTCTCTCAGTCCCCCCTCTCTATGTCCCCCTCTCTCTCACTGTCCCCCTCTCACTGCCGCCCTCACTCTCTCCCACTCTGTACCCCTCTCTCTGTCCCCCCCTCTCTGTCCCTCTCTCTCAGTACCCCTCTCTCTCTGTCCCCCTCTCTCTGTCCCCCCCCTCTCTCTGTCCCCCTCTCTATGTCCCCCTCTCTCTCACTGTCCCCCTCTCTCTGCCGCCCTCACTCTCTGCCACTCTGTACCCCTCTCTCTGTCCCCCACTCTCTGACCCTCTCTCTCAGTACCCCTCTCTCTATGTCCCCAGTCTCTCTGCCCCCTCTCTCTTCCCCCTCTCTCTGTCCCCCTCTCTCTGTCCCCCTCTCTCTCCATCCACCCACTCTCTGTCCCCCTCTCTGACCCCTCTGTCTCCCTCACTCTGTACCCCTCTCTCTGTTATCACTCTCTGATCCACTCTATCTCCCCAACTCTCTGTCACCCTCTCTCTGCCCCCTCTCTTTCCCCTCTCTCTCTCTGCCCCCCTTTCTCTGAACCCTCTCTCTGTCCCTCTCCACCTGCCCCCCACACTCTGTCACCCTCTGTCTGCCCCTATCCCTCTCTGCCCCTCTCTCTCTGTCCGCCTCTCTCTGTCCCCCTCTCTCTCAGTCCCCCCTCTCTATGTCCCCCTCTCTCTCACTGTCCCCCTCTCACTGCCGCCCTCACTCTCTCCCACTCTGTACCCCTCTCTCTGTCCCCCACTCTCTGTCCCTCTCTCTCAGTACCCCTCTCTCTCTGTCCCCCTCTCTCTGTCCCCCCCTCTCTCTGTCCCCCCTCTCTATGTCCCCCTCTCTCTCACTGTCCCCCTCTCTCTGCCGCCCTCACTCTCTCCCACTCTGTACCCCTCTCTATGTCCCCCACTCTCTGACCCTCTCTCTCAGTACCCCTCTCTCTCTGTCCCCAGTCTCTCTGCCCCCTCTCTCTTCCCCCTCTCTCTGTCCCCCTCTCTCTGTCCCCCTCTCTCTGTCCCCCCTCTTTTTCCCCCCCTCTCTCTGTCCCCCACTCTCTGACCCTCTCTCTCAGTACCCCTCTCTCTCTGTCCCCAGTCTCTCTGCCCCCTCTCTCTTCCCCCTCTCTCTGTCCCCCTCTCTCTGTCCCCCTCTCTCTGTCCCTCCTCTTTTTCCCCCCCTCTCTCTGTCCCCCACTCTCTGACCCTCTCTCTCAGTACCCCTCTCTCTCTGTCCCCAGTCTCTCTGCCCCCTCTCTCTTCCCCCTCTCTCTGTCCCCCTCTCTCTGTCCCCCTCTCTCTGTCCCCCCTCTTTTTCCCCCCCTCTCTCTGTCCCCCACTCTCTGACCCTCTCTCTCAGTACCCCTCTCTCTCTGTCCCCAGTCTCTCTGCCCCCTCTCTCTTCCCCCTCTCTCTGTCCCCCTCTCTCTGTCCCCCTCTCTCTGTCCCCCCTCTTTTTCCCCCCCTCTCTCTGTCCCCCACTCTCTGACCCTCTCTCTCAGTACCCCTCTCTCTCTGTCCCCCCTCTCTCTTCCCCCTCTCTCTGTCCCCCTCTCTCTGTCCCCCTCTCTCTGTCCCCCCTCTTTTTCCCCCCCTCTCTCTGTCCCCCACTCTCTGACCCTCTCTCTCAGTACCCCTCTCTCTCTGTCCCCAGTCTCTCTGCCCCCTCTCTCTTCCCCCTCTCTCTGTCCCCCTCTCTCTGTCCCCCTCTCTGTCCCCCCTCTTTTTCCCCCCCTCTCTCTGTTCCCCTCTCTCTCTGTCCCCCTCTCTCTCTGTCCCTCTCTCTGTCCCTACTCTCTCTGTCCCTCTCTCTCTGTCCCCCTCTCTCTGTCCCCCTCTCTCTCTGTCCCTCTCTCTGCCTCTCCTCTCTCTGTCCCTCTCTCTCTGTCCCCCTCTCCCTGTGTCCCCCTCTCTCTGTCCCCCCTCTCTCTGTCCCCCTCTCTCTGTCCCCCCCTCTGTCCCTCCTCTCTCTGTCCCCCTCTCTCTGTCCCCCCTCTCTGTGCCCCCTCTCTCTGTCCCCCTCTCTCTGTCCCCCGCTCTCTCTGTCCCCCTCTCTCTTTCCCTCCTCTCTCTGTCCCCCCTCTCTGTCCCCCTCTCTCTGTCCCCCTCTCTCTGTCCGCCTCTCTCTCTGTCGCCCTCTCTCTGTCCCAACTCTCTCTGTCCCCTCTCTCTATCCCCCTCTCTCTGTCCCCCCACTCTCTGTCTCCCTCTCTCTCTGTCCCCCCATCTCTCTGGCTCCCTCTCTCTGTCCCTCCTCTCTCTGTCCATTCTCTCTGTCCCCCTCTCTCTGTCCCCCTCTCTCTCTCTGTCCCCCTCTCTCTCTATCCCCCTCTCTGTCCCCTCTCTCTCTCTCTTTCCCGCCCTCTCTCTCAGTCCCTCTTCTCTTTCCCCCTCTCTCTCTGTCCAGTTCTCTCTCTCTGTCCCCCTCTTTCTGTCCCCCTCTCTTTCTCTCTGCCCCCCTTCTCTCTCTGTCCCCCTCGCTCTGCCCCTCTCTCTGCCCCGGTCACTGTCACCCTCTCTCTGTTGCCCTCTCTCTGCCCACTCTCTGCCCTCCTCACTCTCTCCCACTCTGTACCCCTATCTCTGTCCCCTCTCTCTCTCCCCCGCTCTCTGACCCCCTCTCTGCCCCCCTCTCTCTGTCCCCCCTCTCTCTGTCCCCCTCTCTCTCTGTCCCCTTCTCTCTATCCTCTTCTCACTGTCCCCCTCTCTCTGTCCCCCTCTCTCTGTCCCCCTCTCTCTGTCCCACTCTCTCTGTCCCCCCTCTCTCTGTCCCCCCTCTCTCTGTCCCCCCTCTCTCTGTCCCCCCTCTCTCTGTCCCCCCCTCTCTCTGTTCCACCTCTCTCTGTCCCCCTCTCTCTCTGTCCCCTTCTCTCTATCCTCTTCTCACTGTCCCCTCTCTCTCTCCCCGCTCTCTGACCCCCTCTCTGTCGCCCGCGCTCTCTGTCGCCCCTCTCTCTGTTGCCGTCTCTCTGTCCCCCATCCCTCTGTCCCCTCTCTCTCTGCCCCTCTCTCTCTCTGCCTCCTCTCTCTCTGTCCCCCTCTCTCTGCCCCCTCTCTCTCTGTCGCCCCTCTCTCTGCCGTCTCTCTGTCCCCCTCTCTCTCTGCCCCTCTCTCTCTCTGCCTCCTCTCTCTCTGTCCCCCTCCCTCTGTCCCCTCTCTCTCTGCCCCTCTCTCTCTCTGCCTCCTCTCTCTCTGTCCCCCTCTCTCTGCCCCCTCTCTCTCTGTCGCCCCTCTCTCTGCCGTCTCTCTGTCCCCCTTTCTCTCTGTCCCCCTTTCTCTCTGTCCCCCTCTCTCTCTGTCCCCTCTCTCTCTGTCACCATCTCTCTGTCCGCCCTCTCTCTGTCCCCCCCTCTCTCTGTCCCCCCTCTCTCTGTCCCCCCTCTCTCTGTTCCCCTCTCTCTGTTCCCCTCTCTCTGTCCCCCCTCACTCTGTCGCCCTCTCTCTGTCCCCTTCTCTCTGTCTCCCTCTCTCTATCCCCCACTCTTTTCCGCTCTCTTTCTCCCCCGCTCTTTGACACCGTCTCTGTCGCCATCTCTCTCTGTCCCCTCTCTCTGTCCCCCTCTCTCTATCCCCATCTCACTGTCCCCCCTCTCTCTCTCCCGCTCTCTGACCCCCTCTCTGTCATCCTCTCTCTCTCTGTCCCCCACTCTCTCCATCCACCCACTCTCTGTCCCCCTCTCTGACCCCTCTGTCTCCCTCACTCTGTACCCCTCTCTCTGTTATCACTCTCTGATCCACTCTATCTCCCCAACTCTCTGTCACTCTCTCTCTGCCCCCCTTTCTCTGACCCCTCTCTCTGTCCCTCTCCACCTGCCCCCCTCACTCTGTCACCCTCTGTCTGCCCCTATCCCTCTCTGCCCCTCTCTCTCTGTCCGCCTCTCTCTGTCCCCCTCTCTCTCAGTCCCCCCTCTCTATGTCCCCCTCTCTCTCACTGTCCCCCTCTCACTGCCGCCCTCACTCTCTCCCACTCTGTACCCCTCTCTCTGTCCCCCCCTCTCTGTCCCTCTCTCTCAGTACCCCTCTCTCTCTGTCCCCCTCTCTCTGTCCCCCCCCTCTCTCTGTCCCCCTCTCTATGTCCCCCTCTCTCTCACTGTCCCCCTCTCTCTGCCGCCCTCACTCTCTGCCACTCTGTACCCCTCTCTCTGTCCCCCACTCTCTGACCCTCTCTCTCAGTACCCCTCTCTCTATGTCCCCAGTCTCTCTGCCCCCTCTCTCTTCCCCCTCTCTCTGTCCCCCTCTCTCTGTCCCCCTCTCTCTCCATCCACCCACTCTCTGTCCCCCTCTCTGACCCCTCTGTCTCCCTCACTCTGTACCCCTCTCTCTGTTATCACTCTCTGATCCACTCTATCTCCCCAACTCTCTGTCACCCTCTCTCTGCCCCCTCTCTTTCCCCTCTCTCTCTCTGCCCCCCTTTCTCTGAACCCTCTCTCTGTCCCTCTCCACCTGCCCCCCACACTCTGTCACCCTCTGTCTGCCCCTATCCCTCTCTGCCCCTCTCTCTCTGTCCGCCTCTCTCTGTCCCCCTCTCTCTCAGTCCCCCCTCTCTATGTCCCCCTCTCTCTCACTGTCCCCCTCTCACTGCCGCCCTCACTCTCTCCCACTCTGTACCCCTCTCTCTGTCCCCCACTCTCTGTCCCTCTCTCTCAGTACCCCTCTCTCTCTGTCCCCCTCTCTCTGTCCCCCCCTCTCTCTGTCCCCCCTCTCTATGTCCCCCTCTCTCTCACTGTCCCCCTCTCTCTGCCGCCCTCACTCTCTCCCACTCTGTACCCCTCTCTATGTCCCCCACTCTCTGACCCTCTCTCTCAGTACCCCTCTCTCTCTGTCCCCAGTCTCTCTGCCCCCTCTCTCTTCCCCCTCTCTCTGTCCCCCTCTCTCTGTCCCCCTCTCTCTGTCCCCCCTCTTTTTCCCCCCCTCTCTCTGTCCCCCACTCTCTGACCCTCTCTCTCAGTACCCCTCTCTCTCTGTCCCCAGTCTCTCTGCCCCCTCTCTCTTCCCCCTATCTCTGTCCCCCTCTCTCTGTCCCCCTCTCTCTGTCCCCCCTCTTTTTCCCCCCCTCTCTCTGTCCCCCACTCTCTGACCCTCTCTCTCAGTACCCCTCTCTCTCTGTCCCCAGTCTCTCTGCCCCCTCTCTCTTCCCCCTCTCTCTGTCCCCCTCTCTCTGTCCCCCTCTCTCTGTCCCCCCTCTTTTTCCCCCCCTCTCTCTGTCCCCCACTCTCTGACCCTCTCTCTCAGTACCCCTCTCTCTCTGTCCCCAGTCTCTCTGCCCCCTCTCTCTTCCCCCTCTCTCTATCCCCCTCTCTCTGTCCCCCTCTCTCTGTCCCCCCTCTTTTTCCCCCCCTCTCTCTGTCCCCCACTCTCTGACCCTCTCTCTCAGTACCCCTCTCTCTCTGTCCCCCCTCTCTCTTCCCCCTCTCTCTGTCCCCCTCTCTCTGTCCCCCTCTCTCTGTCCCCCCTCTTTTTCCCCCCCTCTCTCTGTCCCCCACTCTCTGACCCTCTCTCTCAGTACCCCTCTCTCTCTGTCCCCAGTCTCTCTGCCCCCTCTCTCTTCCCCCTCTCTCTGTCCCCCTCTCTCTGTCCCCCTCTCTGTCCCCCCTCTTTTTCCCCCCTCTCTCTGTTCCCCTCTCTCTCTGTCCCCCTCTCTCTCTGTCCCTCTCTCTGTCCCTACTCTCTCTGTCCCTCTCTCTCTGTCCCCCTCTCTCTGTCCCCCTCTCTCTCTGTCCCTCTCTCTGCCTCTCCTCTCTCTGTCCCTCTCTCTCTGTCCCCCTCTCCCTGTGTCCCCCTCTCTCTGTCCCCCCTCTCTCTGTCCCCCTCTCTCTGTCCCCCCCCTCTGTCCCTCCTCTCTCTGTCCCCCTCTCTCTGTCCCCCCTCTCTGTGCCCCCTCTCTCTGTCCCCCTCTCTCTGTCCCCCGCTCTCTCTGTCCCCCTCTCTCTTTCCCTCCTCTCTCTGTCCCCCCTCTCTGTCCCCCTCTCTCTGTCCCCCTCTCTCTGTCCGCCTCTCTCTCTGTCGCCCTCTCTCTGTCCCAACTCTCTCTGTCCCCTCTCTCTATCCCCCTCTCTCTGTCCCCCCACTCTCTGTCTCCCTCTCTCTCTGTCCCCCCATCTCTCTGGCTCCCTCTCTCTGTCCCTCCTCTCTCTGTCCATTCTCTCTGTCCCCCTCTCTCTGTCCCCCTCTCTCTCTCTGTCCCCCTCTCTCTCTATCCCCCTCTCTGTCCCCTCTCTCTCTCTCTTTCCCGCCCTCTCTCTCAGTCCCTCTTCTCTTTCCCCCTCTCTCTCTGTCCAGTTCTCTCTCTCTGTCCCCCTCTTTCTGTCCCCCTCTCTCTCTCTCTGCCCCCCTTCTCTCTCTGTCCCCCTCGCTCTGCCCCTCTCTCTGCCCCGGTCACTGTCACCCTCTCTCTGTTGCCCTCTCTCTGCCCACTCTCTGCCCTCCTCACTCTCTCCCACTCTGTACCCCTATCTCTGTCCCCTCTCTCTCTCCCCCGCTCTCTGACCCCCTCTCTGCCCCCCTCTCTCTGTCCCCCCTCTCTCTGTCCCCCTCTCTCTCTGTCCCCTTCTCTCTATCCTCTTCTCACTGTCCCCCTCTCTCTGTCCCCCTCTCTCTGTCCCCCTCTCTCTGTCCCACTCTCTCTGTCCCCCCTCTCTCTGTCCCCCCTCTCTCTGTCCCCCCTCTCTCTGTCCCCCCTCTCTCTGTCCCCCCCTCTCTCTGTTCCACCTCTCTCTGTCCCCCTCTCTCTCTGTCCCCTTCTCTCTATCCTCTTCTCACTGTCCCCTCTCTCTCTCCCCGCTCTCTGACCCCCTCTCTGTCGCCCGCGCTCTCTGTCGCCCCTCTCTCTGTTGCCGTCTCTCTGTCCCCCTCCCTCTGTCCCCTCTCTCTCTGCCCCTCTCTCTCTCTGCCTCCTCTCTCTCTGTCCCCCTCTCTCTGCCCCCTCTCTCTCTGTCGCCCCTCTCTCTGCCGTCTCTCTGTCCCCCTCTCTCTCTGCCCCTCTCTCTCTCTGCCTCCTCTCTCTCTGTCCCCCTCCCTCTGTCCCCTCTCTCTCTGCCCCTCTCTCTCTCTGCCTCCTCTCTCTCTGTCCCCCTCTCTCTGCCCCCTCTCTCTCTGTCGCCCCTCTCTCTGCCGTCTCTCTGTCCCCCTTTCTCTCTGTCCCCCTTTCTCTCTGTCCCCCTCTCTCTCTGTCCCCTCTCTCTCTGTCACCATCTCTCTGTCCCCCCTCTCTCTGTCCCCCCCTCTCTCTGTCCCCCCTCTCTCTGTCCCCCCTCTCTCTGTTCCCCTCTCTCTGTTCCCCTCTCTCTGTCCCCCCTCACTCTGTCGCCCTCTCTCTGTCCCCTTCTCTCTGTCTCCCTCTCTCTATCCCCCACTCTTTTCCGCTCTCTTTCTCCCCCGCTCTTTGACACCGTCTCTGTCGCCATCTCTCTCTGCCCCCTCTCTCACGGCCCCCTCTCTCTGTCCCCCTCTCTCTGTCACACCCTCTCTCTGCCCCCCTCTCTCTGTCCCCCTCCCTCCATCCCCCTCTCTCTGCCCCCTCTCTCTCTCGCGCTCTCTGCCCCCCTCTCTGTCACCCTTTCTCTCTGCCCCATCTCTCTCTGCCCCCACTCTCTCTGCCCCCCTCTCTGTCCCCCCCACTCTCTGTCCCCCTCTCTCTGACCCCCTCTCTCTCCCCCACTCTGTACCCCTCTCTCTGTCTCCCCTCTCTCTGCACCCCCTCTCAGTCACCGTCTTTCTAACCCCCCTTCTCTCTGTTCCCCCTTAGTCTGTTCCCCCTCTCTCTGTCCCCCCCTCTCTCTGTCCCCCCTCTCACAGTCCCCTCTCTCTCCCGCTCTCTGACCACCTCTCTGTCACCCCCTCTCTCTGCCCCCCCTCTCACAGTCCCCTCTCTCCCGCTCTCTGACCACCTCTCTGTCACCCCCTCTCTCTGCCCCCCCTCTCTCTGTCCCCCTCTCTCTGTCCCCTCTCGCTCTCTGTCCCCTTCTCTCTATCCTCTTCTCACTGTCCCCTCTCTCTCTCCCGCTCTCTGTCCCCCTCTCTCTGTCCTCCTCTCTCTGTTCCCCCTCTCTCTGTTCCCCCTCTCTCTGTTCCCCCTCTCTCTGTCCCCCTCTCTCTGTGTACTCTCTCTCTCTCCCCGCTCTCTGACCCCCTCTCTGTCGCCCGCGCTCTCTGTCGCCCCTCTCTCTGTCCCCCTCTCTCTGTCCCCCTCTCTCTGTCCCCCTCTCTCTCAGCCCCTCTCTCTCTGCCCCCTCTGTCTGCCCCTCTCTCTCTGTCCCTCTCTCTCTGTCCCCCTCTCTCTGCCCCCTCTCTCTGTCCCCCCCTCTCTCTGTCCCCCCTCTCTCTGTCCCCCTCTCTCTCTGTCCCCTCTCTCTCTGTCCCCATCTCTCTGTCCCCTCTCTCTCCCCCGCTCTCTGACCCCCTCTCTGTCGCCCTCTCTCTTCCCCCCACTCTCTCTGCCACCCTCTCTGTCCCCCTCTCTCTGTCCCCCACTCTCTGTCCCCCTCTCTCTGTCCCCCTCTCTCTACATCCGCCCACTCTCTGTCCGCCTCTCTCTGACCCCTTCTCTCCCCCACACTGTACCCATCTCTCTCTCTTCCTCTGCCCCCTCTCTCTGTCACCGTCTCTCTATCCCCCCTTCTCTCTGTCCCCCTCTCTCTCTGTCCCCCCCCTCTGACCCCTTCTCTCTCTGTCCTCCTCTCTCTTTGTCCCCCTCTCTCTGTCTCCTCTTTCTGCCCCCTTCTCTCTCTGTCCCCCTCTCTCTCTGTCCCCCTCTCTCTGTCTCCTCTTTCTGCCCCCTTCTCTCTCTGACCCCCTCTCTCTCACTGACCCCCTCTCTTTCTGACCCCCTCTATCTCCCCCCACTCTCTGTCCCCCTCTCTCTGTCGCCGTCTCTCTGTCCCCCTCTCTCTCTGTCCCCTCTCTCTCTGTCCCCCTCTCTCTGTCCCTCTCTCTCTGTCCCCCTCTCTCTGTCCCCCTCTATCTGTCCCCTCTCTCTCCCACGCTCTCTGATCCCCTCTCTATCCCCGCTCTCTGACCCCCCCTCTCTCTGACCCCATCTATCTCCCCCGCTCTCTGTCCCCTGCTCTCTGTCCCCCTCTCTCTCTAACCCCCTCTCTCTCTGACCCCCTCTATCTTCCCCGCTCCCTGTCCCCCCTCTCTCTGTCGCCCTCTCTCGCTGTCGCCCTCTCTCTGTCGCCCTCTCTCTGTCGCCCTCTCTCTGACCCCCTCTCTCACACCCGCCTCTCCCTGTACCACCTCACTGTCCCCCTCTCTCGCTGTCGCCCCTGTCTCTGTCCCACTCTCTCTGTCCCACTCTCTCTGCCCCACCCGACCCCTCTCTCTATCCCCCTCTCTGTCCCCTCTCTCTCTCCGCCTAACTCTCTGTCCCCCTCTCTATCCCCATCTCATTGCCCCCTCTCTCTGTCTCCCGCTCTCTAACCCCTTCTCTGTCATCCTCTCTTTCTGCCCCCTCTCTCTGCCCCCTCTCTCTCTGTCCCCTCTCTCTCTGCCCCCCCTCTCTCTGTCCCCCCTCTCTCTGTCCCCCCTCTCTCTGTCCCCCCCTCTCTCTGTCCCCCTCTCTCTCTGTCCCCCTCTCTCTCTGTCCCCCTCTCTCTCTGCCCCCTCTCTCTCTGTCCCCCCTCTCTCTGTCCCCCTCTCTCTCTGTCCCCCTCTCTCTGTCCCCCCTCTCTCTGTTCCCCTCTCTCTGTCCCCCTCACTCTGTCCCCCCTCACTCTGTCGGCCTCTCTCTGTCCCCTTCTCTCTGTCTCCCTCTCTCTGTCCCCTCTCTTTCTCCCCCACTCTTTGACACCGTCTCTGTCGCCCTCTCTCTCTGCCCCCTCTCTCACTGCCCCCTCTCTCTGTCCCCCTCTCACAGTCCCCTCTCTATCCCGCTCTCTGTCCCCCTCTCACAGTCCCCTCTCTATCCCGCTCTCTGACCACCTCTCTGTCACCCCCTCTCTCTGCCCCCCTCTCTCTGTCCCCCTCTCTCTGTCCCCCTCTCTCTGTCCCCCTCTCTCTGCCCCCCTCTCTCTGTCACCCTCTCTCTGCCCCCTCTCTCTCTGCCCCCTCTCTCTCTGCCCCCTCTCTCTGTCCCCCTCTCTCTGTCCCCTCTCTCTCTCCCCCGCTCTCTGACCCCCTCTCTCTCTGCCCCCTCTCTCACTGCCCCCTCTCTCTGTCCCCCTCTCACAGTCCCCTCTCTATCCCGCTCTCTGTCCCCCTCTCACAGTCCCCTCTCTATCCCGCTCTCTGACCACCTCTCTGTCACCCCCTCTCTCTGCCCCCCTCTCTCTGTCCCCCTCTCTCTGTCCCCCTCTCTCTGTCCCCCTCTCTCTGTCCCCCTCTCTCTGTCACCCTCTCTCTGCCCCCTCTCTCTCTGCCCCTCTCTCTCTGCCCCCTATCTCTCTGCCCCCCTCTCTGTCCCCCCTCTCTCTGTCCACCTCTCTCTCTGTCCCCCTCTCTCTATCCCCTTCTCACTGTCCCCTCTCTCTCTCCCGCTCTCTGTCCCCCTCTCTCTGTCCCCCTCTCTCTGTCCCCCTCTCTCTGTCACCCCTCTGTCTGCCCCCCCTCTCTCTGTTCCCCCTCTCTCTGTCCCCCCTCTCTCTGTCCCCCCTCTCTCTGTGTACTCTCTCTCTCCCCGCTCTCTGACACCCTATCTGTCGCCCGCTCTCTCTGTCGCCCCTCTCTCTGTTGCCGTCTGTCTGTCCCCCTCTCTCTGCCCCCTCTCTCTCTCTGTCCCCCTCTCTCTGCCCCCTCTCCCTCTGTCGCCCTCTCTCTGTCCCCATCTCTCTGTCCCCCTCTCTCTCCCCCGCTCTCTGACGCCCTCTCTCTGCCCCCTCTCTCTCTGTCCCACTCTCTCCATCCGCCCACTCTCTGAACCCCCCTCTCTCCCCCACACTGTACCCCTCTCTCTCTCTCTCCCTCTGCGCCTCTCTCTGTCACCGTCTCTCTACCCCCCCTTCTCTTTGTCACACCTTTCTCTGTTCCCCCTCTCTTTGCCCCCCTCTCTCTGTCCCCCCTCTCTCTGTCCCCCCTCACTGCCCCCTTCTCTCTCTGTCCCCCTCTCTCTCACTGACCCCCTCTCTTTCTGACCTCCTCTGACTCCCCCAATCTCTCTCCCCCTCTCTCTGTCGCCGTCTCTCTTTGTCCCCTCTCTCTCTGTCCCCTCTCTCTCTGTCCCCCTCTCTCTGTCCCCCTCTCTCTCTGTCCCCTCTCTCTCTGTCCCCGTCTCTCTATCCCCCTCTCTCTGCCCCTCTCTCTCTCACTCTCTCTGACCCCCTCTCTGTCACCCTTTCTCTCTGCCCCCTCTCTCTCTGCCCGACTCTCTCTGATCCCCTCTCTGCCTCCCCTCTCTGTCCCCCCTACGCTCTATCCCCCTCTCTCTGACCCCCTCTCTCTCCCCCACTCTGTACCCCCCTCTCTGTCTCCCTCTCTCTGCACCCCCTCTCTGTCACCGTCTTTCTATCCCCCCCTTCTCTCTGTCCCCCCTCTCTCTGTCACCCCTCTCTCTGTCCCCCCTCTCTCTTTCCCCACTCTCTCTCTGACCCCGTCTATCTCCCCCACTCTCTGTCCCCCGCTCTCTGTTGCCCTCTCTCTGACCCCCACTCTCTCTGTCCCCCTCTCTCTCTCTGTCCCCCTCTCTCTCTGACCCCCCTCTATCTCCCCCGCTCCCTGTCCCCCCTCTCTCTGTTACGCTCTCTCGCTGTCGCCCTCTCTCTGTCGCCCTCTCTCTGACCCCCTCTCTCACACCCGCCTCTCCCTGTACCACCAAGCTGTCCCCCTATCTCGCTGTCGTCCCTCTCTCTGTCGCCCTCTCTCTGACCCCCTCTCTCACACCCGCCTCTCCCTGTACCACCTCACTGTCCCCCTCTCTCGCTGTCGTCCCTCTCTCTGTCGCCGTCTCTCTGTTCCTCCCTCTCTCACTACACCTCTCTCTCTCTGCCCCCTCTCTCACTGCCCCCTCTCTCTATCCCCCTCTCACAGTCACCTCTCTCTCCCGCTCTCTGACCACCTCTCTGTCACCCCCTCTCTCTGGCCCCGCTCTCTCTGCCCCCCTCTCTCTGCCCCCCTCTCTCTGCCCCCCTCTCTCTGTCCCCCTCTCTCTGTCCCCTCTCTCTCTCCCCGGCTCTCTGACCCCCTCTCTGTTGCCCTCTTTCTGCCCCCTATCTCTCTGCCCCCGTGTCTGTCCCCCTCTCTCTCTCTGTCCCCCTCTCTCTCTCTCTGTCCCCCTCTCTCTCTCTGTCACCCTCTCTCTCTCTGTCCCCCTCTCTCTATGCCCTTCTCACTGTCCCCTCTCGCCCGATCTCTGTCCCCCTCTCTCTGTCCCCCTCTCTCTCTCTGTCCCCCTCTCTCTATGCCCTTCTCACTGTCCCCTCTCTCCCGCTCTCTGTCCCCCTCTCTCTGTACCCCCTCTCTCTGTCCCCCCTCTCTCTGTCCCCCTCTCTCTGTCCCCCCTCTATCTGCCCCCCTCTCTCTGATCCCCCTCTCTCTAACCCCCATCTCTCTGCCACCCTCTCTGTCCCCCTCTCTCTGTCCCCCTCTCTCTGTGTACTCTCATTCTCCCCGCTCTCTGACCCCCTCTCTGTCCCCCTCTCTCTGTGTACTCTCACTCTCCCCGCTCGCTGACCCCCTCTCTGTCGCCCGCGCTCTCTGTCCGCCTCTCTCTCTGCCCCCCATCTCTCTGCCCCCTCTCTCTGTCGCCTTCTCTCTGTCCCCATCTCTCTGTCCCCTCTCTCTCCCCCGCTCTCCGACCCCTCTCTATCGCCCTCTCTCTGCCCCCTCTCTCTCTGTCCCCCTCTCTGTCCCCCTTTCTCTCTGTCCCCCCCTCTCTCTCTCTATCCCCCACTCTCTCCATCCGCCCACTCTCTGACCCCCTCTCTCTGACCCCCCTCTCTCACCCACACTGTACCCCTTTCTCTCTCTCCCTCCGCCCCCTCTCTCTGTCACCGTCTCTCTATCCCCCCTTCACTCTGTCCCACCTTTCTCTGTTCCCCCTCTCTTTGCCCCCCTTCTCTCTGTCCCCCCTCTCTCTGTCCCCCCTCTCTCTGTCCCCCCTCTCTCTGAACCCTTCTCTCTCTGTCCTCCTCTCTCTCTGTCCCCCTCTCTCTGTCTCCTCTTTCTGCCCCCTTCTCTCACTGTCCCCCTCTCTCACTGACCCCCTCTCTCTCTGACCCCCTCTATCTCCCCCACTCTCTGTCCCCCTCTCTCTGTCGCCGTCTCTCTGTCCCCCTCTCTCTCTGTCCCCTCTCTCTCTGTCCCCCTCTATCTGTCCCCTCTCTCCCACGCTCTCTGACCCCCTCTCTCCACTGCTCTCTGACCCACTCTCTGTTGCCCTCTCTCTGCCTCCGCTCTCTCTGCCCCCGACCCCTCTCTCTGTTCCCCTCTCTCTGTTCCCCTCTCTCTGTTTCCCTCTCTCTGTTCTCCTCTCTCTGCCCCCTCTCTCTCTGCCCCCTGTCTCTCTGCCCCCTCTCTATCTGCCCCCACTCTCTCTGCCCCCCACTCTCTGTTCCCCTCTCTCTCTCCCCCACTCTCTCTGTCCCCCTCTCTCTGTCCCCTCTCTCTCTCCTCCGCTCTCTGACCCCCTCTCTGTTGCCCTCTCTCTGCCCCCTCTCTCTCTGCTCCCCGACCCTTCTCTCTGTCCCCCTCTCTCTCTGTCCCCCTCTCTCTGTCCCTCTCTCTCTCTGTCTCCCTCTCTCTGTCCCCTCTCTCTCCCCCCCCGCTCTCTGACCTCCTCTCTGTTGCCCTCTCTCTGCCCCCACTCTCTTTGCCACCCGACCCCTCTCTCTGTCCCCCTCTCTCTCTGTCCCCCTCTCTCTGTCTCCCTCTCTCTGCCCCCCCCCCGCTCTCACCGTCTCTCTATCCCCCCTTCTCTCTGTTCCTCCTTTCTCTGTTCCCCCTCCTCTCTGTCCCCCTCTCTCTTTCCCCCTCTCTCTCTGTCCCCTCTCTCTGTTGCCTCTTTCTGCCCCCTCTCTCTGTCCCCCTCTCTCTCTGTTCCCCTCCTCTGGCCCCCTCTCTCTCTCTGCCCCTCTTTCTCTGTCCCCCACTCTCTCTGTCTCCCCCCTCTGCCCCCTCTCTCTCTCTGCCACTCTCTCTCTGTCCCCCTCTCTCTCTGTCCCCCTCTCTCTCTGTCCCCCTCTCTCTCTGTCCCCCACTCTCTCTGTCTCCCCCCTCTGCCCCCTCTCTTTCTCTGCCCCTCTCTCTCTGTCCCCCTCTCTCTCTGTCCCCTCTCTCTCTGTCCCCCTCTCTCTCTGCCCCTCTCTCTCTGACCCCCTCTGTCTCTGACCCCCTCTCTCTCTGCCCCCCTCTCTCTCGATACCCTCTCTTTCTGTCCTCCTCTCTCTCTGTACCCTCTCTCTGACCCCTCTCTCTCTGTACCCTCTCTCTCTGTCCCGCTCTCTCTTTGTCCCGCTCTCTCTGTTCCACCCCTCTCTGCCGCCCTCTCTGACCCCCCAATCTCTGTCCCACTCTCTCTCTCTGTCCCTCTCTCTCTACACCTCTCTCTCTGTCCCCTCTCTCTCTCTGTCCCCCCCTCTCTCTGTCCCCTCTCTCTCTCTGTCTCCCTCTCTCTCTGTCGCCCTCGCTCTCTGTCTCCCCCACTCTGTCCCCCTCTCTCTGTCACCCTCTTTCTGCCCCCTCTCTGTCCCCCTCACTCCCTGGCCCCCTCTCTCTCTGCCCCCCTCTATCTACTCCACTCTCTGTCCTCCACTCTCTGCCCCCTCTCTCTGTCGCCCTCTTTCTGTCCCCCTCTTTCTGACCCCGTCTCTCTCCCACCTGCCTCTCCCTCTGCCCCGCTATCTGCCCCCTCTCACTGTCGCCCTCTCCCTGTCCCCCTCTGTCTCCTACCCGCCTCTCTCTATCCCCCCTCTTTGTCCCACTCTCTCTCTGTACCCCTCTCTCTGTTTGCTCTCTCTCTGTCCGCCTCTCTCTGCCATCCGCCTCTCTTTGACCCCCTCTCTCTCCCACCGACCTCTCTCTCTGTCCCCCTCTTTCTCTCCGCCTCTCTCTCTGTACCCCTCTCTCTGCCCCCCTCTCTCTGTTCCCCTTTCTCTCTGGTCCCCTCTCTGTCACCCTCTCTCTGCCCCCTTGTCTCTGCCCCCCTCTCTGTCCCCCTCTCTCTCTGTCACCCTCTCTCTCTCTCTGTCCCCCACTCTCTCCATCCCCCCACTCTCTATCACCCTCTCTCCCCCCACGCTGTACCCCTCTCTGTCCCCCACTCTCTGTCCCCCACTCTCTGTCCCCCTCTCTCTGTCCCCTCTATCTCCCCCTCTCTCTGTCCTCCTCTCTCTGTCCCCTATCTCTCTCCCCTGCTCTCTGTCCCCTCTATCTCCCCCTCTCTCTGTCCTCCTCTCTCTGTCCTCCTCTCTCTGTCCCCTATCTCTCTCCCCTGCTCTCTGATCCCCTCTCTGTTACCCTCTCTCTGCCCCCTTCTCTCTGCCCCCCTCTCTGTCCCCCTCTCTCTCTGTCTCCCACTCTCTCCATCCCCACACTCTCTGTCCCCCTCTCTCTGACCCCCTCTCTCCCCCCCACTCTGTACCCTCTCTGTCCCCCACTCTCTGTCCCCCTCTCTCTGTCCCCTCTATCTTCCCCTCTCTCTGTCCCCCTCTCTCTGTCCCCTCTATCTCCCCCTCTCTCTCTGTCCCCCTCTCTCAGTCCCCTCTCTCTCTCCCCCCCGCTGTCTGACCCCCACTCTGTCGCCCTCTCTCTGCCCCCTCTCTCTGTCCCCTCTCTCTGTCCCCCACTCTCTCCATCCCCCCACTCTGTCCCCCTCTTTCTGACTCCCTCTCTCTCCCACTCTGTACTCCCCTCTCTGTCCCCTTCTCTCTGTCCCCCTCTCTCTATTGCCCTCTCTCTGCCCACTCTCTGTCCCCCTCTCTCTGACCCCCTCTCTCTCCCCCTCTCTCTGTCCCCTTCTCTCTGTCACCATCTCTCTGTCCTCCCTTCTCTCTGTCCCCTCTCTCTCTCCCCCAATCTCTCTGTCCCCCTCTCTCTGTCCCGTCGATGTCTCCCCCGCTCTCTGCCCCCCCCCCCCCGTCGCCCTCTCCCTGCTCCCTCTCTCTCTGCCCCCTCTCTCTCTGTCCCCCCTGTCTCTCTGTCCCCCTCTCTCTCTGTCCCCCCTCTCTCTCTGTCCCCCACTCGTTCCATCCCCCACTCTCTGCCCCCCACTCTCTGACCCCCCTCTCTCTCCCCCCACTCTGCACCCCTCTCTCTGTCTCCCTCTATATCCCCTCTCTCTGTGCCCCTCTCTCTGTCACCCTCTCTCTGCCCCTTTACCCTCCCACCCGCCTCTCTCTTCCCCCCCTCACTGTCCCCCTCTCTCTCTGTCCCCCTCTATCTTCCCCACACTCTGCCCCCCTCTCTCTGCTCTCCTCTGTCTCTGTCCCCCTCTCTCTCTGTCACCCTCTCTCTGTCACCCTCTCTCTGTCGCCATCTCTCTGTCGCCATCTCTCTGTCGCCATCTCTCTCTGTCACCCTCTCTCTGTCGCCATCTCTCTGACCCCCTCTCTCTCTGTCCCCCTCTCTCTCTGACCCCCTCTCTCCCTGACCCCCCTCTATCTCCCCCAATCTCGGTGTCCTTCTCTCTGTCCCCCTTTCTCTGACACCCTCTATCTCCCCCACTCTCTGTGCCCCTCTCTCTGTCGCCCTCTCTCTGTCCCCTCTCTCTGTCCCCCCTCTCTCTGACCCCTCTCTCATTATGTCCTCCCCTATTTCTCTCTCTCCCTCCCTCACCTTATCTCTCCCTTCCCTCTCTCTCTCCCTCTGTCTCTCCCTGCTCCTTCGCTCTCTCTCCATCTTCTCTCACTCTCGATCCCCCTCCCTCGGTGTCTCTCTCTCTCCCCACCTCCCTCCGTTTCTCTCTGACTCAATCTCTCTCCCTCCTGTCCTGCCCTTCCTCTCTCTCTGATACACTCTGTCTCCCTGGTCCTTCCCTCTCCCTCTAACCTAGAGACTAGGTGTTTGTGGTGAGGCTGCGTGTGGGGGGTGGGGGTGAGATGATTGAGAGATGTGGGAAGTGGGGAAATTGGGGTAGAGACGGAATTGCGGGAGGGAGACAGATGGCAGGAGAGAGAGATTGAGGGTGAGGGTGAGAGAGAAGAATGGAGGCAGGTGGAGAAACTCATGTTGGGGGTGTGAGAGAGAGAGGGGGAGAGTGAGGCAGAAAGAATAGTGGAGGCAGGTGGAGAAACCGGGGTTGGGGGGGGGGGTGTCTGAGAGGGGACCAGAGAGAGTGAAAGGGAGAGGAGGTGAGAGAGAAAGACAGTGTGCAGAAAGAGAGAGAGAGGGAGAGAATTGAGGAGGAAGAGTGGGGGAGAGGAAATGGGGAGGTCAGGTTGGAGTGGGGGAGGGGACAGAGGGAGTTAAACCCAGCTCCTGAGCTCAGGGCCCGGTGCCCTCCCCTTCCCTGAGGACCAAGACTTGGGGCTGAGTCTGTCTCTCTCCAGCTCAGCTTCTCCAACACAAAGACACACAATAACATCGGTCACTCTGCTGCTCGGCACGCTTTAATCAACATTTTTATTGTTTACAAATGGAAGTGATGGATACAGTCAGTGGGATGGTGTCTTTTCTCACCGGCCCCTGAGTTGTGAGAAACATTGAAATGTTTCCCTGTAACCCCCCTGTGGGATAAGGATCCCTCAGTCTGTTACCATACCGACAGGCTGCTCCATCACTGAAACACTGAACTGAAATGAGAAAATCCCGGATGGATTGACTAATGAGGGAATTTGAGTGATGGATGGATCTGGGTGAAGGGATATTTCAGCACATTATTCAGCTGCTGCCTGAACTTAGTCTGGGTCACGGCATAAATCGCGGTGTTTGTGCAGCAACTGAGGAGCTGCAGCATGAAGCCCAATTCCTGCACAAAGGCATCGAGAGACAGAGGGGTATCCACAATGAACCACATCCGTCTCCATATAGAATACAGCATTAACGCTGACCATAACAGGATGAAATTGGCCGAGATCACAAACAGTAAAATGATGGATTTTTTTCGGTTTCTCATTTCTGTGTCGGTCTGAGCGTCCCCATTGGTGTGAGCGCGGAGTCTCCTGCGGGCTCTGCTGGTCACTACAATGTGTCTGACGGTGAGAACATTGAGCAGCAGAATCAGGAGAAATGGGACACACGGGGTTAGAATGTTGTGGAGGGACTCGATTGTGACCCAGACAATGGAGAATCGAACAGCGTCTGTTACATAACAAAACCAGGGGATGTTCCTCAGCTTATACCAAGTCGTGAGCATAAAATACCAGAAAATGTTCTTTAAACAGCTCAGCACAGTCACTGCTCCCAGAACCACAGCCGCCGTTTTCTCACTGCAATATTTACTTTTCAGCTTCTGGCAACAAATGGCCACAAACCGATCAAAGGTGAAAGTGACGGTGAACCAGACAGAGCAGTCAGTGGCTGCATAAAGCAGGACGGCGTGGATATTACACACGGGGACGGAGTCCATCAGGAAATAAAACTGTTCCCGATAAACAATGGGAATGTGTCTCAGGATCAGGTCGAGGATAATGACCAGGAGATCCGCCGCTGCCATGGCCCCCAGGTAACGTCTGACACATGGAGACAATCCACAATCTTTATAAAGCAGGACGTAGATGGACACTACGTTAACTGTGAGGAAGGAAAACAAACCCGTTATCCATCAGCCTGGAGCCAAAGGGACCCGTTTGATCGGGGACCCAGTGAGATTTTCAAATGTGTCCCTGTATTCAGGGATTTATTAAAATAATTGGAGCTGGAATTACAAATGGGAAGATCTGAATTACTGACAAAAAAGTGACATAAACCACAAGAAACCCTCCCTCCCCAAACACACAGAGACACATCCATAAGGACAGATGGTTTCTAGAACATTCCCACACACTCGATCACTCGAGAGCAGACGCAGGTCACTCCTTCCCAGTTCCTAATACAGAGGGTGGAAACGTCGCTGTCCTGAAGGATTCTATCCCAGTTTCCTGAAGACAAATAGAGTTTGGGAATTCCTGTATTTTGGTCTAAATTGTGGTCGATCCTGTGTCGGGAAGAAATGTAAACGCAGGGAAAACGTATTCCCCCCTTTAACTGCCTGAGGGGCCTTCGGAACAGTGTCTCCTTCTCCCTGGAACGGGATCTCTTCCTCGGGATCTTATCGTTTGTTCAATTCACTGACGTCCGGCCGTTCACAAACAATGTCAGGGACAGAATGTTCCGGGGAATGTCAGTTATAGAATGTCAGGGACAGAACGTTCCGGGGAATGACGGTTATAGAATGTCAGGGACAGAACGTTCCGGGGAATGTCAGTTATAGAATGTCTGGGACAGAACGTTCCGGGGAACGTCAGTTATAGAATGTCGGGGACAGAACGTTCCGGGGAACTCTTTGACCTGTCCATCACCTTTCCCCCCTACCCACCCCACCAACATGATGTACTGTACCTGGACACACTAACATTAATGGGGTGAGAGACGGAGGGTCCAATCACAGGAATGGGAACTAAAGGCATTGCCGGATCAGCTGAAATGGTCAGATATACCACATTCTCAATCCACCTCACAGAACCAGCCCAGACACCATAAAGCCAGAGGAGATATCTGTTCACCGTGGAACACTGTGCAGACCAGGCCAGTGTCCTGCTCAGTACAACCCAGCAATCTGTCCAGAGTGGAGCACTGCACAGATCAGATCAGGGCATTGACCTATAATTCCAGACCACTTATCTGTCCAGCGCAGTGAGAAGTGCAGACCACAGCAGTGCATTGATCTATAAACCCAGATTAGATATCTATCCAACAGGCGGAGCTGTGCAGATCACAGCAGTGCATTGACCTATAACCCTGGAGTAGATATCTGTCCAACACGGGGAGTTGTGCAGACCACAGCAGTGCATTGATCTATAACCCCGGAGTAGATATCTGTCCAGTAGCGGGAGAAGTGCAGACCACAGCAGTGCATTATCTATAAACCTCAACCAGATAGTCTGACCAGCACAGTGACCTGTGCAGTGGTCACCCGTGAATTAATCTGTAAACCAGGAGCAGTTACCCTCCCAGCATGTAGGACTATGTACACCAAACCAGGGCATTGATCTGTAACCCAGGAGCAGTTACCCTCCCAGCAGGTGGGACTGTGTACCCCAAACCAGGGCATTCATCTGTAAACCAGGAGCAGTTACCCTCCCAGCATGTAGGACTGTGTACACCAAACCAGGGCATTCATCTGTAAACCAGGAGCAGTTACCCTCCCAGCATGTGGGACTGTGTACACCAAACCAGGGCATTCATCTGTAAACCAGGAGCAGTTACCCTCCCAGCATGTAGGGCTGTGTACCCCAAACCAGGGCATTCATCTGTAACCCAGGAGCAGTTACCCTCCCAGCATGTAGGGCTGTGTACACCAAACCAGGGCATTCATCTGTAAACCAGGAGCAGTCACCCTCTCAGCATGTAGGGCTGTGTACACCAAACCAGGGCATTCATCTGTAAACCAGGAGCAGTCACCCTCTCAGCATGTAGGGCTGTGTACACCAAACCAGGGCATTCATCTGTAAACCAGGAGCAGTTACCCTCTCAGCATGTAGGACTGTGTACACCAAACCAGGGCATTCATCTGTAAACCAGGAGCAGTCACCCTCTCAGCATGTAGGGCTGTGTACACCAAACCAGGGCATTCATCTGTAAACCAGGAGCAGTCACCCTCCCAGCATGTAGGTCTGTGTACACCAAACCAGGGCATTGATCTGTAACCCAGGAGTAGTTACCCTCCCAGCATGTAGGGCTGTGAACACCACACCAGTGCATTGCTCAGTAACAGTGTGTTAGATCACTGCCCAGTGTGGGGAATCTTGCAGCCCATGCTGGAAGTGACAGGATGTGCAGCTCCCACCCATTTACAACTCCATATCTCCATTGTGCCCTGACAAGGGGATGCTGTGGGTGTGAACATCCCTGCCACAGAGATGGAGGGGAATCAGTTTAAACAATAACAAATGGGAGGGGTATGTGAAATAGACAGAGAGGGGGAGACTGAGAGAAAATGTTATGGAAGGATGTGTTCCCAGGTTTCAGAATGCAGAAATGAAAACATTTTAACAGCATCCTGTAACATAAGTGTTTCCAGGAATTGTAGGTGAACATGATATTGGTGGGAGTTCAGATGATGCAGAGTTTTAGATGAGTATTTGTTCTGCAGCTTTGTATCTGGGTGTAGGGTCAGCAGAGTCTTTGGCTCATTGAGCTCAATCTAACAAGAATATTTCTCAGTGCCATTTCCATTGACTGTGACAGAGGGATCATCTACACTAGACCGAGCTAGTTTCCTGGTGCTATCTTATCGAACTCACCTCATTAACTACCAACCCCACCCCATGGTGTCCCTCTTATTCAATACCAGCCCGATTCTCCCACCCAATATGGCTGGAGGTACTCACCACCGCCCGGGTGTCCCGGGATATTCCATGATCCATGACACTGGCGCCATCTTTAAAAGGCCACTGAGCACACGGTTGAGCTTTCTCCGTTTGGAGCTGCCCTGCACAGTTTACCCCGAGCCTGGCAGATAAGGGGTAATTACACCACGGTTTGTCAACAGGAGCACGGAGGTCCTGGTGAATGGGCTAGTACAGAGGGGGACCATTCTCTTCCCAGAGTGGGCCACACAACCAGACCCACCGAGCATGGTCTGACCTCCCCACCCAGCTCAGTGCAGTATCTGTGGTCTGAAGAAATGTTCAGCAATACAGGACAAGCATCAATAACCTTCCCCGCACTGTCAGGGTAAGGGTCACCGTATTCTCTCTGCTCCCTCACACTCACTGTATATCTGTTATAGCACTGACCCCTGAACAAGGCTCATGGTCCATCACTCTCACTGCCGCATGCTGCACCTTCTCTCTCTGTCTCTGTCTCTGTCTCTGTCTCTGTCTCTCTCTGTCTCTGTCTGTCTCTTTCTCTCTCTCTCTCTCCCTCCACTTTACCCACCCCCCCCCCCCCCCCCATTAATAACACTGCATGGATACAACACTGTGGACTGACTCCCTCTGGACACCGCACCATGACCATGTCCCCACCTACACATCGTCACCACCACCTCCCAGGAAGGGAGCATGGAGACTCCCTCCTACACCTCCCCCTGTAAACAGCTCAGATAATGAAACTAATCTGTGATAGTTACTGCTCTCCCCACTTGTCCTGACATCTTCAACAATCTGTGCTCATATACACCCAGGACTCTCTGCTCCCGCACCCCATTTATAATGGCACAGCCTGTTTCAAACTGTCTTTCATTGTCTTTCCTACCAAAGTGTATCACCTCAAACTGTTCTGCATTAATCCCCATCTGCCATACACCTGAACACTACACCAACGTGTGACTGTCCTGTTAGAGTTCCACACTGTCCTCCATAGACTGCAGAGTTCTTCCAGGTTCGGTGCCATCTACAAACATTGAGATTGTTACAGTGTCACAGTCCCCATGAAACAACTGAAATCCTGCCCCACACACACGAGTGTGAGCAAGTGAAATACCGCTATATTCCTATGGACAAAGTCGAATAATGACATGCTGTCAATGGAGCAACAAAAGTCCTGACACACACCAGACGGAGCAAATGAAATATTGACAAACCACAGAGCAAGAGAAATCTGGATAGGTCCCACTTATCGATATTCACCAGGGTATAATGTGATGAAGTTGAAAGCGTGTACTGTACCTTTAAGCGAGGGTGAATTCTGTTCTGAACTGAGAGCTTACAAGCACCTGTGGTATGAGAGGATGGCAGACCCAGAAACAATATATTGCTATAGAGCTGGAGTCGGGAAATAAGCAGTTAAGAGAAAGGGGGGTCCCAGAGTTGTGAATAGTCCATGTAAAATATTCACTTTCAGAGTTAAAAAATAAATTGATGTTTTTATTTAAACAGTGGGATTTGGTAGATCTGACACTCATATTTTAACAGTTTACGAGGCGAATTGAGCATTTCTTTATGCTTCATTTAAGTTACCAGATGAGCTTCACGTAGTGCCCTAACCATCCCCGTGTGTGTTATCTGTGTGTCTCTGTGTGGGGCAGGTCTGGTAGTCTCTGTGGTGCTTAAAGTGATGCAATGCCACCCTCTGCTGGCCTCCACACGCCACTGCACAGGCATTGGCGGAGGGTGAAAACCAACAGGGATTCATTCAGAGAGGGGGAGGGAGAGGGCAGCTGCTCACAGCATCATCCAAACTGATGTCTTATCCATGGACTGATCTAAATGTCCTTTAAACATTGTAACTGTCCCTGCTTTCACCACTTCCTCTGGAAGTTCATTCCACACACAAGCCAGATTCTATTTCAAATAATTACCTCTCATGACTTATGCAAATCTTTTTCCTCGCACCTTAAAATATCCCTCAGTTTTGAATCCCCACCTTGAGGGAAAAGACATCAGCCCTTCAGCTTATCTGTACCCCTCATGATTTTATAAACCTCTGTAAAGCTACCCCTTAATCTCATACTCTGCAGTGAAAAAAAGTCCCAGCCTACCAGCCTCTACTTATAGCTCACTCCCTTCCATTCCCAGAAACATCCAGGTTAATCTGTTCTCAACCCTCTCCATCTTAATTATATCTAGGTCAATAATATCAAAGTGAACAGTCAAGGTGTTTTCGAAGGGTACAGGGAGACCAAAGCTAGAGGACATAGGTTTAAGGTGAGAGGGGAAACATTTAAAAGTGACCTAAGGGGCAGCTTTTTCACCCAGAGGGTGGTGTGCCTATGGAATGAGCGGGCAGGATGACCAGACTGGACACAGTATTCCAGAAGAGGTCTCACCAATGAACTGTACAAGCACAACATGACGTCCCAATTCCGATACTCAAAGGTCTGACCAATGAAGCCAAGTGTGTTAAACACCTTCTTAACCACACTATCTGTATGAGATGCAAATTTTAAAGGACTATGCCTGATGGCCTAGGTCTCTGTTATGCAACACTACCAAAGGCCCTGCTTTTAATTGTATAGAACCTGCTCTTGTTTGATTTACCAAATCCAATAGCTCGCATTAATACAAACTAAACTCCATCTGCCACCCCTCAGTCCAGTGTGTGATATTATTGCCACCTCACCCACCCCCTTCAGTTTTAAAATGCCCATCCCCCTCTCCAGGAGGCCTGCACACTCCGGCCTTGATTTTCACAAAGACCCCGAGCTTGGGTTGCCTTGTGTGGATGGGAGGGGGGGGGGGGGGGCAGATCGAAGACACAGTCAGTGAGGAGGAGAGGCTGGACAGTAATAACCGGCCTGGTATCATTTCATTGTTTTAGGAAGAAGGCAGTCGCACGTTAGAATTGGTTAAGAGTGATCGGTGTTTTGGGACCAGAAATTAAGCACTTCCTTCGTCTCTGGTGTTCAGTAATAAATATCTATTTGAGACCCTTCATTGGGCAGAGTGTGTCTGCAGGATTTCTTTCCCTAATATTGCAGACTACAGATAATAGCGATTAAAGATGGTCATAGTTAATTTCGATGGCACAGCACGTACCCTCAATATCCTACAGTTGAGACAAATATCTTGCATTTGTTTAATAATAGTGTTTTTTGTAATTCAGTAATGGTAACCTGATTATAATAAATCCACACCAAGCTGAAAGTGGCCACTAAAATATGACCCAAAATCTGGGTATGGTAGTGTGGTGGGTAGTGTCCCTGCCTCTGAGCCACATCTCTGGATTTGATTCCAATTCCTGAACTTGTGTGGTAGTGCTCCAAGCTCTGGACTAGAAGGTCTGGATTCAAGTCCTGCCTATTGCAGAGGTATGTCACAGCATGTCAGAACAGGCTGATGAACAAACACACAGGAGAATAATGTTACAGCTTTATGGGTATTGCTGAGTGAGTCTAGTGTCCCTACCTCCGGGCACAAAGGTCTAGGGGCAAATCCCACAGAAGTGTCTCATAATACATCTGAACAAACTGATTAAAATGGATTTAGAATTGTGACTTGATGGATAAGGAAGAGGTGTCAGCATTGCATTTCAGAATTTAGGCCCAGGATGACTGAAAGTCCAGCCATTCGTGTTGATTGGAGTCACATTTCGCAGCAGTAAAGGTTTATAAAATCAAAATAGCCATGGATAGGGTGAGTTGTCAGGGTTTTTCCCCAGGTTAGGGGCGTCCAATACGAGAGGGCATTGTTTGAAAGTGAGAGGGGAAAGGTTTTGATGAGGCCTAAAGGGCACCTTTTCACACAGAGAGTGGTGTGTGTATGGAATGAGCTGCCAAAGGAAGTGGTGGAGGCTGGTACAAATATAGCATGTAAAAGGAGCTTTTCCAGAAATTTCTGTATTTGTTTAAAAAATGCGTTCATTTTAACACAGGTATTCTGAATAAATTAAACAATTTATTTTTTTAAAGACGCAGGGACATGTAAACATATTTCAAATTGACCGAGACCATTTTCTGCTAAGCGTATGGCTCTGTGTATGTATGACAGCAGCAATGGTGCACCTACATGGAACAGGGAATGTGATGGGGACATAGTTTGGACAATGTACAAGGAGACCTCACATGGTACAGTTTTGTGCGAGATATGTAGCTGTCCGGCCCCATCTCCGGCACTTTTATTTCCCTTCCCAGGAACAAAGACACGGAGGAGTCTGTCCAAAACTTTTTCATTCAACTTTGCAAAGTCGGGTGTTGTTCCCGTGGGTACACACACAAGCATAGTAATCTCCACGCATTATATACACGTATATGTGGGCTGGGTCTCCTACTGCTGTCTTGACCAATGAGTGCTAGGGTTCCCCACTGTTTTCCTTATTTGGGTTCTGGTCCCTGCGATTATTTTGTTATTCACTTGGCCAATCAGTGTTCGAGCTCCCCGTTCTTTCCTTATATGGATGATGTTGTACAACTGTGGTTAAGGGCGGTCTCTCAACTATCGAGGAAAGCTGTTACAATTGTTTCATTCATTAAAAACATGGGGGAGTTCCAGCAACAGTTTCGAGTGTCTGCTTGTGTTTACTATAAGGTAGAAAAGAATAAAATGCAGCTAACCATTTCAAAATTACACTATCCCCTACAGTTTGGGAGAGGATGACATTCCTGTGTGATTCAGCTCAGAGAGGGAGAAAATGTAATCTGCCTGAGAAGGAACGGCCTCTTGCACTCTCACTCCTTCATTGTTCCTCATCACAGCAATGTGTGCGAGCTAAAAAAAAACTCTAAAGTCATCGTTACCATTCTTATTTTAATGGAATCCCTGCAGTGTGGAAACAGGCCTTTCGGGCCAACAAGTCCATATTCACCTTCCCAATCCATTTCCCTATATTTACCTCTGACGAATGTACGTAACCTAGATATCCCTGAACACTACAGATAATTTAGCATGACCAACCTACCGAACCTACACAGTTTGTGGTAGGAAACTGGATCACCCATTAGAAGTTCACACAGACAAGGGGCGAATGTGCAAACTCCACATAGACAGTCACCCAAGGCTGGAATGAAACCCAATTCCCTGGTGCTGTGAGGCAGCAGTGCTAACTACCGTGCTACCCTTTGGGTGATCCCTGACCAGAATTCACTGGAATCTCCTCACTGCCTAAAGCAAAGGGAATTCAGCCAAATCCAACTCTCCCAGGATGTTGGTGAGGCCACTTTAAGAATACTGCGTACAACTCGGTTGTCTGCAGAAAAGATTTAGTCAGATGACCCAGGACTGGAAGTTTGAGCTTCGAGGAGAGGTTGATTAGGTTGTGGTGTTTCCCCCTGGAGTGTAAGAGGCTGAGGGGTGACATTATAGAGGTGTATAAAATCATCAGGGGCATGGATATTCTGAATAGCCACGTTCTGATCCCAGTATAGCGGAGTCCAGAACAAGAGAGCATAGGTTGAAGGCGAGAGGGCGAATGATTTAGAAAGGACCTGAAGATAAATGTTTCACACAGAGAATGTTGTGTGTACAGAAATTGCTGTCAGAGGAAGTGGTCAAGTTGGGTACAACCACGGGAGGAATATTGGCCAAATGCTGGCAAATGGGACTAAATCAGATTTGATATCTGACCGGAGTGAACAGATGGACTAACGGGTCTGTTTCCGTTCTGCAGGGCTCTCTGCAGGATTCTATAAGAAGAATGACGAAAAATTCTTAAAGGACCTTTCAAGTGGGAAATCTCTTCACTGGAAGTTTTTATTGTGCCTCGATGTTCACATGGACTGAAAACTGCGTTAGTTAAATATTTGACAGGGAAGTGAGTCACGGATAATGGGATACAGTCAGGAAAGTGGAGCTGAGACCACAACCTGATCAGCCACAGTCTTAGTGCCTGGTGGAGAAGGCTCAAAGTATCTAATGACCCACTCCTGCTCCTCAGTCCCATGTTTCTGTGTTCTATTCAGCCCCTCAAACCTGCTAGACAGGAGCAGTTGGAGGCTACTTACATCTATAACCTGATGCACAGAAACAGAGAAGACCATTCAGCCCTTCAAGACAGTCCCACACGCTTTGAGGTGATTTGGGAAATGTAATTGGAAAACCCAGGCTGGGTATGAAAGAGGCCCCTCATCTCGCTTTACAAAATTTTCCCTCTCTGCAACTTATGCTTCATTTGTTGGTCATGTTGTAGACCCAAATTCACTGAGAATACAGACAACTTACCTCACCCACAGATGACTCACAAAATCCTCTGGTCTCCCTGGCTGCAATATTCAGTAATTGCACATTCATGAAAATAACACCCACTAACTTTTCAATCACAAAATGTGAGTACATCAGAAACAGGGGAGGTCGTTCACTCCCCAAGCCTGCCTTGCCCTTCCCTAAGATCGTGGCTGATATGCTCTTGGTCTCAAATCCTCTTTCATTCCCAATTCTTCATAGCCCTCAATTCTCTGGCAGGTCAATATCCATCGACCTTGTCTTGAAACACTTTCAGTCATCTAGCTCCCCGAACAGTGTTGAGAACAGAAATCCTGACATTCAATACCATCTATTTGAAGAAAACCCTTGCTGCTCCTATACCATGACCTCTTGATATGAACAAAAGAGGCTGATACAAGGGTTCAGACAAAAATGACTGGCCCTGATATCAAGGCAGTGGTTAACTTCTGCTGGCATCAAGGAACTTAACAAAACTGGACTTAATGGGAATCAGAGTAAACTCTCCAGTGTTTGGGATCAAACATGGCACAAAGTAAGATGTTCATCATCTCAGTCCTGAGTCACCTCTGTGCGAGATCCTCAGGGTAGCTTCCTCTTCACAAACATCTTCAGCTTCTTCATCAATGTCTCCCCGCCCCCACCCTCCCCACCATAAGATCAGAAGTGGGGATGGTCACTGAAGATTCCACAATGTTCAGAACATTTTGTCCCTCGTCAGCTCCTGAACTGGTCTCTGTCCATGTGCAGCAAGACCCAGACACCACTCAGGTTTGTTCTGTTAAAGTGTCTGTAACATTCATGTAACAGCACTGCCTGACACTGCACATTGTCACAGTAAAACAAGAGTTCATTCGGCACCTCACGCTGGTTTCACAGGAATATGAGGAAGCCATTCAGCCCATTGACACGATTGGAGAAGAACAGGGACAGCCCATTCAGTGCCTCCAGCCTATTACTCAGGAAGAGAGGGAGTCTAGTGTGATGGACCACACCAGAGCCCCTCGAAAATGTTTGAGGGCGTTAACCTAGACTCTAATATTTTCATATTTTAAATGAAATGTAAACTGTCTGTTCCAGATGCAATGTGAATGGTCAAACTATTTGGTGAGAAGCAAAACACCATTTATTTAAATATGGAAGATAAATTGAAACCAAAGAAAGGGGAATTTAGAATAACGTAATTCTATTGGCTAAGTTCACAGAATAATAGATCGTGGAACTATTCCTAATGAACTGTTCCAATATAGGAAACTCCCATAAACACAGACCCTGGCAAAAAGGAATATTCAGAAACAGATTGGCACAAATATTTCTCCAATCCAGGAATTAAAACAGCATCAAGAGAAAATTCAGACAGAGTAGCAGCCAGGAGACATCTACTGAAGCTTCCAACTCTGTGTTGACCCCATTAGTTTCTGATGTTGCTGAGAAACCAAAACCCATCGACCCGAATCTGTAAGAGCTGGCCACACCCATTCAGGCTGCACTAAAACAACACAAAGGCCTCCCTCGCTGTTTACTCCAGTGGTCTTAACTAGCCAGCTTGGTAACTATCGCTCAATCTCTCTCTTAAAAGAAACCAGGAGAAAATAACCTCTTTAAAGCTGCAGCACCATCACACTTGGCAGCACATCGAACTGTCAAACAGGAACCAGGGGTAACCCAGTCAGACCCTTGGCCCTGTCCAATCGGACGAGGAAGAAGCCAGTCAGTCTGTTGAGTCACTGACACAGCAAGAGGATGACGCCATTCAGCCCCTTGAGCCACTTATAAAGGAACAGGAAGAGTCCATTCCCGCTCAACGCACTTACACAGGGACAGAATGAGGTAATTGATGCTGATTCCTGATGAATGGCTTATGCCCGAAACATCAATTCTCCCGCTCCTCGGATGCTGCCTGACCTGCTGTGTTTTTCCAGCAATCCATTCTCTACACCAGCATTCTCTCCAGCATCAGCAGTCCTCGCTGTCTCCTAATAGATGATCTGACGTGATGAAAAAGTGGGGCAGAGGCTGCACAGACAGACTGCTCCACGTTGTTCCTCATGATACACACGTGGTATTTTAACGTGGTTTTCTAGTGGTGAGCAGGGAAGCCATATGTCTTGTGTGAAATCTCAAGAAGGCATCTTTCATTTCCGAGAAAACAGCCTGGTGTTCTCTATGTCGGGCGGAATCTGGTGGGAATGGCTACCTGTTTCAGATGGAAGGTATTGTGGCTGCTTTTGGGGTTTGTGAGCAACATGAGGTTCAGTACGGGTTCACACGCCGACTGCACAATAATGTGGGGAGAGTTCATCTAGGCATATAAACTATTAGGAAAGTCACGATAGACTGATGCATGGACTCTCTAAGTTCAAATAATGATGATATTATTCATGTTGATCTTGTCTAGTTCATGTCCTGTTCAGTGAAACCTGTATGAATTTCTCTGTACAAGTTTATTTTCTCCCTATGATCTGTATAGTCATGCTTCCTATGACCTGCCTCCACTGCTTATATATAAAATGTTTCCCTGTACTGGGGTACACGTGGCAATAAATCAAACCAATTAATCCTGCGTAAAGTATGGTATTTCTCACCCAATCAATGTCTCTTTTGGAAATACGTGATCACTGCCACTCCTCTTGTTTCAGCATCACCATTTCTTCATCTCTCACAGCTCTACAGATTAAACACTCAGTGTCTTCACTCTCATCTCATGTTACCAAAATCCGTGTCTGTGGTAAGGAGATCATTCCTTACAAAGGAGATCAAATCTGTACAGAGTGCCTCAAATGCTCTCTCAGCAAGGCTTTACAACAGCAGGAAAATGGCTTTACTTATGTACTCGAATCATCTTACAATGAAGGAGAGCATACCATTGACTGCACCCATTACTTAAACTGGGTTTGATTCAGAGCAGTCCGCATATACTTGTGAGTGGGAGATCGTGCTTCCCAAATTTCTTAGAGTCCTTTGATGAAGAGACCAAGAAAGTTGATGAGGGCAGAGCGGCAGGCGTGGCCTCTATGGATTTCAGTAAGACTTTGATAAGTTTCCACATGGCAGGCTGGTCAGGAAGTTTCCATCACGTGGAATGCTGGGGGGACTGACCAATTGGATACACAGTTGGGTTGATGGGAGGAAGCAGAGGGTTTAGTGGAAGGATGTTTGTCAGACCGGAGGCTTGGTCCATTGCTGTTTGTTATCGATGATTTGGTTGAGAATGTACAAGGTATGATTAGTAAGTTTGCAGATGACTCTAAAGTAATTGGGAGCATGATCAGTGAGGAAGTTAATCAGAAATTGCAGCAGGACCTTAATCAGGTGGGGAAGTGGGCCGTGAAATGACAAATGGAATTTAATATAGAAGTGTGAGGTCTTGCATTTTGGAAACTCAAATCAAGGTAGGGGTTTCATGGTGAATGGAAGGGTCTTAAGGGGTGTAGTGGGTAGAGAGACCTTGGTGTTCAGGTGTACACATTTCTCTTTGAGTGCAGTCAAAGGTAGACAGGGCACTGAAGAAGGCTTTTGGAACATTGTCCTTCATCAGACAGGATATTAAGTATAGAATTTGGGAATTTATTTTGCAGTTACCCAGGACTTTGGAAAGGCCGCACTTGGAGTAATGTGTTCAGTTTTGTCACGTTGTTATAGGGAGCATATTAATACATTAGAAAGATTGCAGCAGGAATTTACAAAGACGTTGCCAGGACCCAATGGTCTGAGTTATAGGGAGAGTTTGGACAAGCTAGGACATTTTCTTTAGCGTGTAGGAGACGGAGGGAGTCCTTCTAGAGCTGTATAAGATTACGAGGGGTATGGATAGGGTTAATGCTCTCAGCCTTTTTCCAAGGTGTAGAGAATCAACGACTGGATGGGATCAGTTTAAGGTTAAAGGGGAAGGAATAAAAGGGAACCCGAGGGGGCACTTCTTTATACAGAGGATGGTACGTGGATGAGCTGCCAGCAGATGTGGTTGGTGGGAGGTACATTAACAACGCATTTGGATAAACATGTGGATAGGAAAGGACTGGAAGGATATTGGCCAGCTGCAGGGAAATGGGGTGAGTGTGCATGGACATTTACAAGGTGGAGTGGAACTCCTCTATTCATTCAAATCAAGCACCCAGAAAAGCTCGCCTCACCTCGTAAACTGTTAAAATATGAGCGACACAGATCTCCTACATTCCACTATTTAAACAAAAAATAATAAGTTAGTTTCTTAACTTTAATAGTGAAAACTAAACAAAAACTATTCACAAATGCAAGCCCCTCTTTTCTTAGCTACTTACTATCTGACTCCAACTCTGTATAAATATGCTCGTCGAATTACTCACATATTAAACATTACAATCTCAAATGCACACAGAATCCATCTTCCCTGCTGTGTTCACTCTTCCAGCTGCTGATCTCCCTGAATCATTTTTTTTTATTGCAAGTAGCTTTTAAATGGACATGTATCATTGATAGAAAATGTTTGAGATGGCCAGTTAGCACTCCTGCTCTACAGCAGTTACTCTGCTGTTGGAAGGCAGTGGCTCTCCCTCTAATGTTCAAAATGCTGAATTTATATACTTCCCATGATACAATAATTCTCACAATTTGATTTCTTTCCAGGTGTCCAAACAATAATATTCAAATTCCGTTGGCTTCTGGTATCCTGAGCGTTATTTAAACACTTTGGTTGCATTTGAATTGTTGTCAAAACAGCAACCAAAACTCAGGTATCCGTTTCCCAGCTAATGGTGACATATGGAACAGGCTGATCTTTAGCAGGCATCTGTGGCTGTACATTCTATTCAGCAAAACCCGTTCTGTCTTGAAGTGACCGGACATGCTTTTGGCTTCATAACATCTCCCCTCTTCATAAAAAAAAACATGGACCAGAGAATGAAAAGATGGCTTCATTTCTTTTCCTCTAATTCTTAATCCCATTATTATGAATTACAAAAATATGAATCTCAGTTACACCATTCATATTAATTCTGCAAAAAAATATAACACAGCAATAAGTCAAATCTTATCTAAATATTTTCCTTTAAGTTAGCGATAACACATCTGCTATCACATTTTAGGACCCACAGCATGTACATTTAATAAATTTAAAGTCGGTAAGATAGAATTCCAATTAAATATTCTCATATTCTGGTCTTTAAATATTCAAAAAATGCGAGAGTTTGTCGTTATCCACAACCATCTCTGACAATTTGTTTGTCATATACACATTAAAATATTGTCAGGCCAGTTTGAAACTTCATCATTCTTTTCCAATAATTGAGACTTCATATTTTTTTGTGGTGAATATTGAGTTTTTTCGACAAGTAGCCAATTGGCCATTCAATTCCATCATCATCTTTCTGCATCAATACACCTCCGACCCCTATATCCCGAGCATCAAACACAATTTTCAAAGGGTTTTCAAAATATTTGGTGCAGCTAAAACTAGTGCGGTGATTAATCCTGCTTTTAATTTCTCAAATGCCTCTTGGCATTGTTCTGTCCACCACAATTCTGTGTTCTTCTTTAATACATCCGTCAGTGGTGCCAATATGCTGCTGAAGTTTGGAACAAACTTCCGATAGAATCCACTGAGTTCCAAAAACCGAAGTCCCTCTTTCTTCGAGGATGGTCGTGGAAATTCCTCAAAGCCCATCGTCTTTGTGTTCCGTGGGATCAACCTTCCATGTCCAATGTAATGTCCCAGGAACGTCACCTCTGCCTTTGCGAATTCTGTTTTCTTTAAGTTTTTTCCCAAGATTGCTTCTTGTAATCGTTCAACATGCTCTGCCAACTGTAACATGTGAGCTTTCAATCACTTGCTAAAGATCACTACATCATACAGATAAACTGCACAATTTGTTCATTTGGCCACAACTCTGTTCCTGAGTCTTCAATGTTTCTGGAGCATTATTCATTCACATGACATTCCCTAATTTTTTTTGTCATATCCGGTATCTTCACCAAATAGTTTAACTGACTCAACATTTTTTTTAATTTGAAAGGGGCCACTAAACCTGACTTTCAAGGGATTTCCTATCACTGGTGGCAATACTAATAAGTCATCCCCACAGGAAATCGGCAAAGTTTCAGAGTTTTTAATCTGCCACCTGCTTCACTCTCTCCTGTGCCCACTTCAGGTGCTGTTTAGCTAACTCACCTACTCCATCTAATTTCTCCCTCACCTCAGATACATAATCCAAGTGTGACTTTGGTTCTGTCTATGATCAGCAGATATTGGTTTCCACTTTTATTTCAGAAAGGGGAGCTACACAACTAATCATAACCCACCTGAAAGGTTCTTCGAATACAGGAATTGGCAACAAAGCTGCTGGTTTTATTACTGCCTGTGATGTACCTACTATTTGGAATGTATGACATGTACAACAAAAATTAACCACTTCCTTGTGCATTCCAGCCACTAGAAATGTTTTAGCCTGAGTCTTCCGTGCATCAACTCCTTTGGCTTTTTCTTTCGGTTTTCCTTCCTGTTGTAACGTATGACAGTGGGATCTTGTTACTTGATAGTCTGGAAAAATCCCTGGGTATTTTTATTTTTATTCCACAGTTCCCTGGTCTTACTTTTGCTTCTCCACCACAAGGGGTGCCTCTCCCACCTTGGATCCAGCTAAGTCAATCCCAGGAACAAACTGTATTCCTGGAACTGACACTCTCTCACTCACTCTCACTGTTACTTCCCCAATCTTGACTTGGCACTCCACCTAATGTTACACAAGGTAATGCTTAATTTCTGTCCCCATTTTACAAATTATCACGCTGTTGAATGACATGTCAGAAAGAGTGAAAATACTCCCATCTCTTGCTATTAGAGGCGGAGGGAAAGTGAGGACTGCAGATGCTGGAGATCAGAAATGAAAAGTGTGGGGCTGGAAAAGCACAGCAGGTCAGGCAGCATCCGAGGGACAGGAGAGTTGACGTTTCAGGCATAAGTCCTTCATCAGGAAAGTGGGAGGCAAGGAAGGGGGAAGGGGCTGAGAATTAAATAGGAGGGTGGGGGTGTAGCTGGGTGGAAGGTAGCTTAGAAGGCGATGGGTTGATATAGGTGAGGTCTGATGATGATAGGTCGGTGAGGAGGGTGAAGTGGATAGGTGGTAGGACAGCTGAAACCGTCATACTATACAGCATCAACGTTGACTTCACCAATTTCCAAATCGCCCCCCCCAACCTCATCCCAGATTCAACCGTTCAAATTAGCACTGCCCTCTTGAGCTGTTCTAATTGTCCATCTTCCTTCCCATCTATACACTCCACCCTCCCCTCTGAAAATCACGAACACTCCCACCTACATCTTCCTATCACCCTCCCAGTGACCCTCCCGCCAGCCCAGCTCCTACCCTCCTATTTATCTTTCAGCCCCCTTGACCCCCGCCATATTCCTGACGATGGGTTTATGCATGCGACGTGAATTGTCCTTCTCTTCGGATGCTGCCTGATCTGTTGGGCCTTTCCAGCTCCTCACTTCTCAACTATTAGAAACTGAACAGATCCCATTTCTTGCAAAATTGTAAATTCTTGTCCTCCCCTCACACCACATTTTTTCTTAGTGGGTTTACTTACAGAGTCAAATTCTTTATACAGATCAGGCACTGACTCCATACACAGCCCCTGTCTCGGCCGTGCACTCTCCTGCAGCTCCTTGGCTCTACTTGGGGTCTCCTGTACCAGGTTCACTAATGCCACTGGCTTAAACACTTTTACCACATCTTTTCCCAAAGTGTCTTCCTTCAACGCACAGCACTGTGTGTCCCAGTTTCCTGCAGGGAAAACAGTTTTCCCAGTGCCCTTCTTAAACCATTGGTACTGTAATTTTATGTGTTCCACTACGTTATAGCGAGACTTGAGGCCTTTCACTTCCTTTCAAACACTTTGGGCTTTTTTCCACCTGTGGTAAACTATTGCCAGCGTGCTTCACTCTATCTTTTGTAGTGTAGGATCTCCCCTTCTCCCAATTTCTCTCCCTCACAGGATGAAAGTCCTCCCAGAAGCTAAATTTCATCTCATGCACCAATGCATACTTAACTGCCATTTCTGCTGCGCTTCTCACTTCTTGAACTTCCTGTTCATTCACATGAAATGTTACGTCTCTGGAAGTGAGTCCTTAAACTCGTCCAGCAGAATAATCTCCCATCGGGCCTCACAGGTCTTATCTATTTTTAAGGCCTGCACCCATTTATCAAAATGGTTGTGATTAATTCTTTCAAACTCATTATAAGTCTGACCTGGTTCCGTCTCTATATTTCTTCTATCACCAATTCATAAGCACTCAAAACAGCCCGTTTGACATCTGCGTAATCTATTGCTCCAGCATGTGACAGAATTACACATACCTCTCAACCTGTCCCAACCATCTTAGTCTGAACTAGCATTACCCACAGGTTCACTGGACACACCATCTGCCGAGAAAATGAGGTCTGCAGATGCTGGAGATCGGGAGATGGAAATGTGTTGCTGGAGAAGCGCAGCAGGTCAGACAGCATCTAGGGAACAGGAGAATCGACGTTTCGGGCTGAAGAAGGGCTAATGCCCGAAACGTCGATTCTCCTGTTCCCTAGATGCTGCCTGACCTGCTGCGCTTCTCCAGCAACACATTTCCAACATCATCTGCCGAGCCAATTTTGCAAATGAAATAAAAAAGTTTTTGGCATTTTTCTCACCGAATATGGCAATGTATTAACTTAGTTGTATACATCCCGACGTTCTCCCTTCATCTTCATCCTGCTAATTTAACTTTTTTATCTAATTCCAAACTTCTGAATTTCAAATTCTCCCTCTCTTCCTTTTTTCTCTCTTTCTCTTTCTCTATCTTCTCTCTCTCTCTTTCTGTCTCTCTTTACCTTCTAACTCCAATTGCCCCACTTGCAATTTAAGTTTTTTCTAACTCGACTGCAGTTTCCTGCTTCTCTGATACACCAAAGTGCTTGACCAACTCCATTATGGTGACAGCTTCCCTTTTGTCCCTGGTGAAACCCAATTCTAATCTACATGTTAATTCTAAACGTATGCCCTTCCTTTGTCTTTCTAAACATTGTCGGCAAACTTGTGAATCGTCTTCAAACTTAGAACCTCTTTAGTAATGTTAAAATCCATTTCTTTTAAATTAACTAACCACAAGGAAACAAAATTAAATGAAATTTCTCAGCTGTTTTATTTGAAGATCTAGGTCACTAACTGCCAAGTGATGGAATCTGCTGGGACCTTTTGTACCCCAAATCTGTTCAAATCCCATACGACAAGCACTCATTCCGTTATGATGTCGATGTCTAACCCTTCTGTTAATTAAAACCACACAGCCAGAAAAGCTCACCTCGCCTCGTAATCTGTTAAAAGATGAATGACAGAAAAGCCCCAAATTCCACTATTAAGAGAAAAATAACCATTTATAAGTATGTAAGTGAGCTCGCTGAGCTTGAAGGTCTGTTTTCAGATGTTTCGTCACCATGACTAAGTAACATCATCAGGGAGAGTCTCTGGTGACGCATTGTTGGTATGTCCTGTCTTTCTATTTATAGGTCTTGGTTTCTTAAGGTGCATGATGTTTTTTTCAGTTTTTTTCAAGAGAAGGTAGATAGGTCCTAAATTGATATATTTATTGATGTACTTCTGGCGAGAATGTCATGCCTCAGAAGTTTCGTGCGTGGATTTGTCCTAGGAAGTGTGTGTTGTCACAGTCAACGTGGTGTCCTTCTTTGTGATTTTGGGTCATGTCTTTTGATGGCCAGCTGGTGTTCATATGTCCTGCTAGCACGACAACAGGACAGTTTGAAATGGTGGAAAAATGATTTTATATACACTGTTTAATCAGTGTGTGTTCAGATAAATAACATTGTTCATATGTGTACAACACATTCTGAATGAACAACGGAGACACAGTTCATGAAAAATGATGCACATGATGTATACAATTTATAAAGCATTAAAACATTATTTGATCCTCATCTGAAGTGATAACTTCCTTTTCTCACAACGTTCCCCCTTTTCTGATATTCCCAACTATAGTCTCATTCTTATCAGGATGTGTGTTATAAATTCTTGCTTCTCGTGTCCCAATTTATTTTAGTTAATCCCCTTTCTACCGGGAATTCAATATATTGGCCGGCTGGGTTCTTTCCAAAGTTAGTGTCTGACATATTATTGGAGGAAAGGTTCTGGCATCAGACCCAGCATTTGAACATATTACTCTGTTGTACGTGCACTAACAAAGGACCACAACACACAGGCATTGCCAAGCATTGAGGGATATACATCTACTTCTTTCGATAATGTAGATTTCTCATTTTCCACATCTCCATATCTATATCCTCTCTCTCGTTCTCCCTTTGCATCTTGGTAAGAAATCCATCAATTATTCTTCGTGGCCCATCTCTCAAAACTCCTCCTTCCAGTTTATATCTAATGTTCTCTTCAAGATGTAATGTGGTTATAATTAAGCAATGTAACTACAAAGACATGCGAGAGGAGCTGACCAGAGTTAATTGGAAGGGGAGCTGAGCAGGAAAGGCCATGGAGCAGCAAGGGCAGGAGTTTCTGGGGATAAGTCGGAAGATAATACCAGAAATGCAACCCCAAGAAGATGAAACATACTCATGGGAGGACAAGGCAGCCATGAGTGATAAGGCCTCAGACCAAAAGAGAAAACATACAATGTGGTGAAGATGATTGGGAATCCAGCGAATTCCTTGGCTCTGAAACTACATAAGACTTGCATCACTGACACTACAGGGTCCAAGGAAGTTCCTGTGGAGTGAAGAGTGAGGCTTTTGCTCAGAAGTCTTTGACAAGGAGGTTGAGTGAAGTGATTACACCACAGTTGAAGAGGGTGAAGACATGACTGCCCAGCTGGTTCAGTGCGCTACGTGCTTGATGTGGGAGGTCAACGACTCTGGTGTGTCTGGCTCGTATATGTGTGGAAAGTGTGTGCACGTTCAGCTACTGACCGAGCATGTTGCAGCACTGATGAAAGAACTCGAGGACCTTAGGCTCATCCGAGAGAACGATATCTTTCTGGGCAAGACCTTCAGTGAGGTTATTACACCGACCATACCAGCTGGTGCTGGAGCCGACCAGGGAGAAGGCAATGCTGGATCTGGTATTGTGCAACGAACCAGAATGGATCAGGGACCTCGAAGTGAAGGAGCCATTGAGAAGTAGTGACCATAATCCAATACGTTTCAATCTGCAATTTGAGAGGGAGAGGGTACAATCGGAAGTGACAATATTTCTGTTGAATAAAGGGAATAATGGAGCTATGAGGGAGGAGCTGACCAAAGTTCAATGGTGCAATACCTTAGCAGGGATGACAGTGGAAGAACAATGGCAGATACTTCAGTGTATAATGCAGAAGATGCAGGATCAGTTCATTCCAAAAAGGAAGAAATATCCGAGGAGGAGTCATGGCTGGCCGTGGCTGACGAGGGAAGTTAAGAAACATATAAAGTTAAAACAGAAAAAGTATAACACAGCAAAGATAAGTGGGAAAACTGAGGACTGGGAAGCTTTTAAAGAACAACAGAGGATTACTAAGAAGGAAACATGCAGAGAAAAAAAATGAGGTACGAAGTTAACTGGCCAAAAATATAAAGGAGGATAGTAAAAGCTTTTTTAGGTATGTGAAAGGCAAAAAACAAAATGGTTAAGACTAAAATTGGGCCATTGAAGACAAAAACAGGGGAATATATTACGGGGAACAAAGAAATGGCAGAAGAATTGAATTGGTACTTCGGATCTGTGTTCACTGGGCAAGACACAAACAATCCCTGAGGTAACAGTGGCTGAAGGACCTGAACTGAAGGGAATTTATATTTGCCAGGAATTGGTGTTGGAGAGACTGTTAGGTCTGAAGGTTGATAAGTCCCCGGGGCCTGATGGTCTAGAACCCGGGTACTGAAGGAGGTGGCTCGAGAAATCGTGGATGCGTTGGTAATTGTTTTCCAGAGTTCGATAGATTCGGGATCAGTTCCTGTGGATTGAAGGGTGACTAATGTTGGACCACTTTTTAAGAAAGGTGGGAGAGAGAAAGCAGGAAATTATAAACCAGTTAGTCTGACATCAGTGGTGGGAAAGATACTGGAATCGATTATAAAGGATGAAATTACGACACATCTGGATAGTAGTAACAGGATAGGTCAGAGTCAGCATGGATTTATGAAGGGGAAATCATGCTTGACTAATCTTCTGGATATTTTTGTGGATGTAACTCTGAAGATGGACGAGGGAGATCCAGTAGATGTAGTGGACCTGGACTTTCAGAAAGCTTTTGATGAAGTCCCACATAGGAGGTTAGTGAGCAAAATTAGGGCGCATGGTATTGGGGGCAAAGTACTAACTTGGACTGAAAGTTGGTTGACTGACAGGAAACAAAGAGTAGTGATAAACAGCTCTATTTTGGAATTGCAGGCAGTGACCAGTGGGTATCGCAGGGATCAGTGTTGGGACCGCAGCTTTTTACAATATATATTAATGATATAGAAGATGGTATTAGTAATAACATTAGCAAATTTGCTGATGATACTACGCTGGGTGGCAGGGTGAAATGTGAGGAGGATGTTAGGAGATTACAGGGTGACCTGAACAGGTTAGTTGAGTGGGCAGATGCATGGCAGATGCAGTTTAATTTGGATAAATGTATGGTTATCCACTTGGTGGCAAGAACAGGAAGGCAGACTACTACCTCAATGGAATCAATTTAGGTAAAGGGGCAGTACAAAGAGACCTGGGTGTTCTTGTACACCAATCAATGAAGGTAAGCATGGAGGTACAGCAGGGAGTAAAGACGGCTAATACATTGCTGGCCTTCATAACAAGAGGGATTGAGTATAAAAGCAAAGAGGTTCTACTGCAGCTGTACAGGGCCCTGGTGAGACCACACCTGGAGTATTGTGTGCAGTTCTGGTCTCCAAATTTGAGGAAATACATTCTGGCTATTGAGGGAGTGCAGCTTGGATTCACAAGGTCAATTCCTGGAATGCGGGACTACCTTATGCTGAAAGTCTGGAGCGACTGGGCGTGTATACTCTTGAGTTTAGAAGACTAAGAGGGGATCTGATTGAGACATGTAAGATTATTAAAGGATTGGACACTCTGGAGGCAGGACACAGCTTAAAAATATGGGGTAGACCATTTAGGACAGAGATGAGGAGAAACGTCTTCACCCAGAGAGTGGTGGCTGTGTGAAATGCTCTGCCCCAGAGGGCAGTGGCGGCCCAGTCTCCAGATTCATTTAAGAAAGAGTTGGGTAGAGTTCTTAGGGATAGTGGAATCAAGGGTTATGGAAATAAGGCAGGAACAGGATACTGATTAAGGATGATCAGCCATGATCATATTGAATGGTGGTGCAGGCTCGAAGGGCAGAATGGCCTTCTCCTGCACCTATGGTCTATTGTCTACAGAACTCTTAATCATGGTCAGGGAGGGAAACGGAGGAAACACATTCACTTTAAACACAGAAGATGGCATTTCGCAAGGGAAAAGATTCAGCTTAATTAAACATTTGAATTAAACATTTAAAATAAGATCAGTTAAATGTTTTTGTGGAATGTGTCAGATTGGAAATAAGACCCGGGGAGACAGACCCTCAGCATAATGAGAGTTTGAAAATTGAAGTATTTCCACATCAGAAACCAGGTTAGGTCACTGAGTGCAGGGCTGATGGGTGAATGGGTCTCTGAGAATTGGGGAACAGACAGCAGCATTGCATTGCAGATATTGCAACTCGAAACTGCGTATTTATGTAGTGCTGTAAACCACAGCAGCAGGAGAAGCAGAACAGCATTCAACCACAACCTGTAACTTTTTGCCAGGATGACACCTCAGTCTGTCATTACCATTAACACCATCTATGGCTCAGTGACGAGTGTGGGTGAACATGTCAGAGTCAGAATCACATGAACCTTAACCTGATGCTAACTCATTAAAGTTACGGGACTTGACCAACAATCTGAACAAAGCCCAGCAGTTCTGCCACAGTCAGTCATAAATGGTGATGGATAATTAAACGAATGACTGGAGGAGAGGGTTCCACAAACATCCCCTTCCTAAATAATGGAAGTGTAAAAGAGAAGGATTTTTTATCTGCACCATCCTCTGCCAGAAGTGTTGAGTCGATGATACACCTCACCCTCATCATGATGCCCACAAAATCACAGATGGCAGTCTTCAGCCAATTTGATTCGCTGCATGTGACATGAAGAAACAGCTGAACACAGTAGATACGACACAGACAATGGGTCCTGACCCCATTCCTGCAATGGGACTGAAGACTTGTGCTGTATAACAAGCCGTGTCCCTAGGGAAGCTGTTTCATTCCAGCTCCAACCCTGACATCTCCCTGGCAATGTGGAAAATTATTCAGCTCTGTCCTGTCCACTAAGACGGGAAATATTACAAACTGACCAATTACTAACCCCTCAGTCCCATCATAACAGCCAAATTGGTGGGAGTTCTTTTTGACAGAGTGTCAAGCAACACAGAAGTAACCCGTTCAGTATGGTTTCCGATAGATCCCCATGTGGATATGGTGCTGTGGAAATGTCACTGGATTATTAATCCAGACCAGGCTAATACTCTGGCAGCGGGTGGAAGTTAAAAGCAATTCATAAAATATCGAGATCTAAAATCTGGTGTCAGTAACAGTGACCTTGAAGCCAATATGGATACAGAATTTCCTTCTCCAATGTACTTTTAGGAAGTGAATCTCCCGTGATTTCCTGGGCTGGCCTAAAACTGACTCCAAAGACCCTGACATGTGATAAACATTTCAATGGTCTCTGAAACGGCCAATAAAGGCACTCATTTGTATCAAACTACTCCGAGGTCTGAAAGGATGAAACCGGACAGAACACCCGGCCTCAGCATCAGTGTCGGAAAAGGGAATGGGAACACAGTCCTGTCGACCCTGCAGATTCCTCCTTCCTAACATCTGAGAGCTTGTGACAACATTTACAGAGCTTTCCCACAGACTGCACAGAAACAGCGGGAAAGGAGTAGGTCATACAACACTTTGAGCCTCCCCCATTCTAGTTCATGAAAAAAATCTCCGCAATGCACTTACCCCACACGATACACATATCCGTTAATGTGAGTAACCTTGGGAAGCTATAAAATAGGCAGTGCAGTCGTACGTTTGGTCCATCGAGTTTGCAACACATTCAATGAAATGATGGTTGGCCCTTCATTTACATACCGTACCCCTGCTCTCCCACCATCCCTTAACTGTCTCTAAATCCTTATTTATAATCAGTGTCTCGGTTTCCAGGTGCGAGCGAATTCCCCAGGTTCCCCAGTCAGTGAGTACAGGCATTTATTCTCATCTCAATGCAGAGTGACCTGCGTGTACCAGCCAGGGGAATTATCATTCCTGCTTCCAATCTGTCTCACCCTGTCAGACTTTTGTATATTTCACTGATTTCTCCACTCATTTTCCCAAACCCCATGGAATACTGGCTCAGTCACCACAACCTCTGCTCCCACAACAAGCTCGCCGTCCCAGATATCAGTCTGGTCATTCTTCACTGCTCTCTGTCAATGTCAGGTTTGTCCTTTATTAGATATGGAGATGAGAACTGTCCACAATACTGCACAATCTTTGTGATGATGTCTCCCCAAGGCCCTGTACAGCTACAGTAAGACACCATTTCTCCTGGACTCACATCCCCCTGAAATGAAGGTCAGCACATCATTTATCTTCTTTCCTACTTTCTTTCCTGCAATATTGCTTTCAGTGACTGGTGTACAAGGAGATCCAGATCCTTTTCAATGTTATAGCTCCCTACTTGCTGATTGTATATACACTGGGCAGCGTGCCAATGCCATGCCCAGTATTGACTTCTGGTTACAGGACTCACTGCGCTGCAGGGGCCTCAGAGGTTTATGCAGAAGGAAACAACAAAAAGGAGCATACGTCCCTTTGTAGATCAACATGTTTCAACCAATCCCTTTCAAATGGTCGGCTGCCAATTTATCGTTTCCACCAAAGGGCACACCGTCACCTCTATCCACATTGTTCTCCCTCTGTCACGTATTTACCCATTCACTCTACTTGTCTTAGTCTTCTCGGTGCTTTTTTACATCCTCCTCACCCACTCACAATCCCACATCCGTTAGTGCTGTCAGCAGGCTGAGATATATTGTATCTGATTCCAGCAACCCAATGTTTAATGGGTATTGTGAACAGCTGTGCCCAAGCACCGATCCCTGCGACACCTCAGCAACCATCCTCTGTTCATTTCTATTTATTTATTTCATGAATCTGGGTGTGACTGGCTGGGCCAACATTTATTACCTGACCCTAGATGCCCTTGAGAAGGTGGTGGTGAGCTGCCTTGTTGAACGCTGCAGTCCACCTGCTGCTGTTGACCTCCAATGCCATTAGGGAGGGAATTCCGGGATTCCGACCCAGCGACTATGAAGGAGCAGTGATATATTTCCAAGTCAGGATGGTGAATGGCTTGGAGGGAACCTAAAGATGATCGTACTTCCATACATCTGCAGCCCTTGTCCTACTAGATGGACGTGGTCGTGTGTTGGGAAGATGCTCTCTAAGGATCTTTGATGAATCATTTCACTGCAGCATATAGATAGTAAAACACTGCTGCTGCTGAGCGTTGATGGTGGAGCATTGTGGATGTAGGGACAATCAAACTGGTTGCTTTGTCCTGGATGGTATAAAGCTTCTTGAGTGTTGTTGGGGCTGCACTCATCCAGGCAAATTGGGAGTCTTCTATCACACTTCTGACTTATGCATTGTAGATGAAGGACAGACTTTTGGAAATCAGGATGTGAGTTACTCGCCACAGTATTCCTAGCTCCTGACTTGCTCTTGTAGTTATTGTGTTTATGTGGTGAGACCAGTGAGTTTCTGAGAAATGATTACCCACCAGGACTTTGATTCTGGGGGATTCAGTGATAGTAACACCATTGAATACCAAGGGGCAGATTAGATTGTATTTTATTGGTGATGGTCATGGTCTAGTATTTGTGTGGCCTGAAAATTACTTGCCATTTGTCAGCCTGGATACTGTCCAGATCTTGTCGTAATTGAACATGGACTGCTTCAGTATCTGAGGAGCCACAAATGTTGCAGAACATTGTACAATCATTGGCGAACATCCCCACTTCTGACCTTAAAATGGAAGGAAGTTCATTGATGAAGCAGCCCTGAAGAAGTTTTCAGCCACTGCTCGAGGGACTCCTGCAGACTTGGAGCTGAGTTGACTGACCTTTATCAACCATGACCATCTTCCTACGTGTCAGATACGATTCTAACCATCGGGGAGTTTGCCTCTGATACCCATTGATTCCAGTTTTGTTAAGGCCCCTTGATACTACACTTGGTAGAAGGCAGCCTTGACTTAAAGGGCTGTCACTATCACCCCACCTCTGTAATTAAGCTCTTTTGTCCATGTTTGAACCACGGTAATGAGGTCAGGAGCTGAGTGGCCCTGCTGGAGCCCAAACTAGGTGTCATTGACCAGGTTATTGCTGAGCAGGTGCTGCTTAAAAGCACTGAGACCTTCCACCACTTTACTGATGATCGAGAATAGACTGATGAAGTGGTAATTGGCCGGATGGATTTGTTTTGCTTTTTATATACAGGAGATACTTTGGTAATTTTCTACATAATCGGGGAAAGCCATTGTTGTAACTGTATTGAAGCATTTTGGCGAGGGGAGTGGCAAGTTCTGGAGCACAAGTTTTCAGTACTATTGCCTAAACGTTGTCAGATTATGGACCCTATGGAGTATCCAGTATCTCCAATCATTTCTGGATGTCACGTGGACTGAATCAAATCGGCTGATGACTGGTAACTGAATCGCTGTGGACAACTGGAGGATCATCCACTCAGCACTTCTGACTGAAGATTGTTGCGAATGCATCAGCCTTATCTTTTGGAGGAAGGGGTTATTTGTGGAATCTCTGCCTCCAGTGAATTGTTTAATTGTCCCCAATGTTTCTTGACTAGATGTGGAAAGACTGCAGAGCTTAGATCTGAACCGTTGCTTGTGGGATCACTTAGCTCTGTCTATCACTTTCTGCTTATGCTGTTTGGCGCACAAGTAGTCCTGTTTGGTGGCTTCACCAGGCTGACACCTCATTGTCAGGTATGCCTGGTGCTGCTGCTGCCATCCTGCACACTCCACTGAACCAATGTTGATCCTCTGGATTGATGGCAATTGTTGCGAGGGGGATATGCCAGGCCATGAGGTTATGTGGGAGTACAATTCCACTGCTATTGATGACCCACAGCACCTTATGGACATCCAGATTTGAGCTGCTAGATCTGATCGAAGTCTGTCCTATTTAGCACCGTTTAGTACCACCCACAATGGTTGAGGCTATTCTCAATATGAAGGTGTGACTTTATCTCCATAATGACTATGCGGTGGTCACTCTTACCGATACTGTCATGGACAGATACTTCTGCAACTGCCAGATTAATAAGGCTGTGGTGAAGTATGTATTTTCCTCTTGTTGGTTCCTTCACCACCTGCAGCCAGTTATATCCTTTAGGACCCGGCCAGCTCGATCAGTATTGCTGTAGCTGAGATACTGTTGGTGGTGAACATTGAAATCTCCCACCCAGAGTACATCCTGCGTACGTGCTATCCTCAGTGCTTCCTCCAAGTGTTGGTCAGCATGGAGGAGTACTGATTCATCAGTTGAGAGAGGCTGGTACATGGTAATCAGCAGGAGGTTTCCTTTCCCATGTGCAAACTAATGTCATGAGACTTCATGGGATATCGAGTCACTGTTGAGGACTCCAAGAGCAATTCCCTTCCAACTGTATCCCACTGTGCCGCCACTTCTGCTGTGTCCATCCTGCTGATGAGACAGGAGATATCTGGGGAAGGTAATGGGGAGTCTCGGACATAGTCATACTCACCGAATCATACCTTTCAGACAATGTCAGGCTATTACTTGTCGAGTCTGTTTATTTCGATTCACTGTTTCCTGCCAGCTGTCCCATTCTAGAAACATGTCCATATATTAGCCCCAATCCACTGAGATTTGATGTTGCAAATTGGGCTTGGAGCATTACCAACATTTTTCTAAAAATCAAAATGTTTTATATCCATTGCTTCTCTTTCATTTGTCTCCCAGTCTGTTTCACAAACATAATTCCCATTTCATAAATGTATGTTGGTGTTGTCTATGACCATTACTTCAAGCAACAATAATTTCTGCTAAACCATTTACTTACTATGTTATTATTCCATGTACCCTACCATTTTCCCACACCAGACTCGGTTTTCCTTGTATTGTTGGAAAGTTTTGTGAAGACAGAACTGAAGTAATGTCTTCATAGTTTTCCCATTTCCCTGTTCCCCATTTTCCATTCACTGGTTTCAAACTGTCAGGAAGCTGCACTTGTTTTGTCATATTTCTCGCATTGACATAATTTAACAAGCTAATACAGTTCACTCTTATAACCCTTATGAATATAACTCTTCAGAAATCCATCAATTCCTGCCTTAAACTGCTCAATAATTGACCATCCACACCATACACTCACAGGGGCATAGACTCTGTGCCAACAGAAATACAGCACGATCTATACTCGTCCCACTTTCCTACAGCAGGCCTGGAATGTTATGACACTTCCAATTGCTCGTCCAAGTACTGTTTAACGATTGTGAGGTGATCATTCCCCTCTCAGGAAGTAATCCCCGAACCCCAGACCTCGAAGTGAAAAAATGTTTAAATCATCGCTGAACCTCAAACTCTTCACTTTAGATTACATTACAGTGTGGAAACAGACCCTTCGGCCCAACAAGTCCACGCCGACCCGCCGAAGCGCAAACCACCTATACCCCTAACCTAACACTACGGGCAATTTAGCATGGACAATTCACCTGACCTGTACATCTTTAGACTGTGGGAGGAAACCCACGCAGACACGGGGAGAATGTGCAAACTCCACACAGTCAGTCGCTTGAGGCAGCAGTGCTAACCACTGTGTCACCATGCCGCCCACAATTTAAAAGTGTGCTCCTTTGCACTTGACCCTCTGACTAAAAGGAACAGCTGCTGCCTATCCACCCTGTCCGTGTCGCTTCTCATCTTATCCTTCTGAATCACTGACCTCTCAGCTTTCTCTGCTCCAAAGTAAACAACCCGAGCTTATCCAGTCTATCTCCATAGCTGATATGCTCCATCCCACGGAACATCCTGGTGAATTACCATTGCACCCTCTCTAGTACAATCACATCTTTCCTGGAATGTGGTTCCCGGAGCTACATACAGTACTCCATTTTGGCCGAACCAAAGCCCTGTAATGCTCTTATAATCTACACCCAGATTAGGAAATGCTACACCCAAGGTACAATTCTTAACTAGTCCATTAACCTGTCCAGGAGAAAGTGAGGAATGCAGATGCTGGAGATCAGAGCTTAAAAAATGTGTTGCTGGAAAAGTGCAGCATCAAAGGAGCAGCAGAATCAACATTTCGGGCTTAAGCCTTCTACAGGAATCTGCCCGAAACATCGATTTTCCTGTTTCTTTGATGCTGCCTGACCTGCTGCGCTTTTCCAGCAACAAAGTTTTAAGCATTAACCTGTCCAGTCAAATTGAGGAATGTGTTCCCAGTGTGCTGCCATTCATTGAGTCCTCCACTGCCTGGTTCCATCTCCCAAAGTGCATCACCTCATATTTATCAGGGTTACATTCCATCTGCCATTGATCTGCCCATCTGACCATTCCATCTGCATCTTCCTGTAAACTTAAGACCTTCCTCCTCACTGCGAACCACCCAGCCAATCTTTATGTCAAACATATACTTACTTCTTACACCTTCCCCACTCTCCACCTAGCCCCCCTCCACATTCAGATCTATATTTTGTTATGAATAACACAAACAATAAGGGACACAGCACTGATCTCTGTGGTACACCACGGGACACTGGTCTCCAGTCACACAAACAGCCTTCTCCCACCACCCGCTGTCGCCTGCTACTAAGACAATTTTTGTTGTAACTTGCCAAGTTATCCATCATACTGTGAGATTTTACTTTATTTTTCAGTTTCCCAGGTGGAAATTTGTCAAAGGCCTTCCTACAAAACTAAATAATCTACCTCCTCAAACTTATTCAATCAAATCCATTGGATGTGACTTCCTCCTGATAAAGTCATGATTATTATCCCTGATCAAACCTTGCAACTCCGATTGGAGTTCGATTTTCTCCCTCCCTATTTTATCCAGTAGTTTCCTTAACAGTGATCTAATACTCGCTCGTCTATAGTTCCCTGGTCCATCTCTCCCACCCTTACTGTGAAGTGGAATTGTATTAGCAGTTCTCCAGTTCTCTGGCACCTCCCCTATAGTCAGATTCTAATTAAAATATTCAGTCAGGATCTTTCCTCCTTTGACCCAAACAGCCGCCTGTGATACAACTCATTCAGACATGGAGATTGGTCCAAATTTGTACAGAACAAAACCTCAAATCCCTGCTCGTATTTTACATCAATCTGTTCAAGAGCTTCCCAGTCCATCTTCTTGAATTCTGTACCTGCCTCCTCCTTCTCCCAAGTAAAATAGATGTGAAGGTCTCATGTAACAATCCATCAATGTTCTCCAGCTTGACACACAGATTGCCCCTTTGGTTTCTAATGGACACTAACTGTTTGCTGATTATACTGTTCGACTTGCCCGTGGAGAATATCGTGGGATTCTCCCTTATCTCGCCGACTTGTACTTCTCCATGTCCCTCTGTTATTCAGTCCTTTCGATGTTTCTAAGATGTACGGCAATCAACTGTCATGTTTTGAAACTCGAGATTACAGGCTGAGGTTCCCAGCAGACAATCTTGCCATTTTACGGATTAATCTGGATAATACCTTTTGCAGTTCCTCCGTAGTCGATATATTCTTTTTGAGATTGGGACTCCGAACGATACACAATACTCTAAGTTTAGTCTCACCAACGCTCGATGCAACTGGTGCACGACATCCTCTATCTTCCAATTACATTCACATGAATGTAAACCTCATTTTTACTTTCTCATTTGCATATGTTCTTCCCAATACCTCTCGGTTTAACTTTTCTTATGAACTTACAGTGTGAGTTCTTCAGAAAAATCTCATGAATATCCAACTACACGTTATCCAATGGTTCTTCATTGCCTATGCCCACAAGAATCATCTTCAAACCATTCCAAAACAATGTTTGTCACTTCTGGTTTTCCTTTCATCGGTACATTCTCACACTCCCCAGTTATGTTATTACCTTCTATATATCTAGTAGCATGTTCTTTATAATCGAGTCCAACAGATACCTGACTGCGGATGACAAGATAACTGGTCTGTAGTTCACCATTGTCCAAATTCATCCTTTCTTCAACTGTTGGATAATATTTATAACCTTTGCCTTATCCAGATTGGCTAAATGACTTTCGGGAATGTGTCGGAAAATAAAGTGAAAATCCACGATGCAATCAACATGTCTATTGCTGCTTCTTCTAAAATTCTTGTATGATGTGCATCTCGTCTGTCAGATTTATAAATGCTCCATCCAGCTTTCTTTTCAAAGATGACCTCAACATTGATAAGAATGATCTTAGGCTTTACTTACACAAGTCCCATTGTCACTTGGTATTTCTGGAAGAATTTCTGGACATTCTTCCATGAAGTTGGACACAAAGAAACTGTTTCTTTTCCCTGCGATTTCTCTGTTCTCTGCAATAAATTATCCTGAACGCACACCAACTGCTCCACATTTGACCTTGTTTTTATTTTTTTTCATACATTGATAGACGCTTTTTAGCAGTCTTTATGTTTTTCTTTCGTTTGCACGCTTTTTCTCTTTTTGATTTTCATCTCAGTTTCTTGGTCATCCTTTGCCGGGTCCGACATTTCTCTGAATCCACTGGTCTTATTGCAGCACTTGGCATTTTTCTAAGCTGCCTCCTTTCATCTAATAGGGAGATGAAGGTGGGTTTGAAAGTGATAGTCAGAGCGGAGGGTGGACCAGATTGATAGGAAGGAAGGTGGACACGTAGGAATATTCAAAACGGCTGTGCTGACTTTGAAGGTTAGAGTGGGAAAAGGTGGGATTAGGGGAAATGGTGGAATCCACTATCACCCCCTGTGGTTGGAGGGTCCCAAGGCAGAGAGGAGGCTTTCTTCCTCCAGGCTTCTGGTGGCTCGGGTTTGGTGATGGAGCAGGTCCAGGACCCTCATGTCCTTCGTAGACTGGGAAGGGGAGTTAAAGTGCTCAGCCACAAGGCGATGGAATTGTACAATGTGGCTGTCCCAGATATGTTCTCTGAAATAATATACAAGTTGACCTCCTGCCTCGCCAATGTAGAGAAAACCACATTGGGTTTAGTGGATGCAGTAGGTGAGGCGTTCTGTCTCCCTTCGTCACCTATCACTTTCAACCCCACCTTCATCTACCTATCACAATCCCAGCTACCTCCCCCCTGCCGCACCCCCTTCTCATTTATCTCTCAGCCCCTTTGGCCCATAAGCTTCATTCCTGATAAAGGGCTTATGCCCGAAAGATCGATTTATCTGCTCTTAGTGTGCTGCCTGACTGTGATTTTCCAGCACCACACTCTTCGACTCTGATCTCCAGCATTTGTAGTCCCCACTTTCTCCTCACACTTTCATGGCTTGCATGACTCAGATTTATAACGGTTACTTCAAATAAAACAAAAACTGCCGTGTACTCAAACAGCATAAAAGAAAACCAATGCATTGTGGTCACTGTTCCCAAAAGGTCCTTTACAGCAAAAGTTTCAATTAGCTCTTCTGATCACTCAACACCAATTCCTAAATAACCTGATCTTGAGCTCAGTGCTCGACATAATGTTAACGCAAACCATCTAACACATGCTCATGAAATCCATTTTCCCAGCATGAGCATTCAATTGGGTTAACACAGTTTAGATATAATTTAAGCAGGACCCACCAATGTGTATATCTCATTTCCTGTTTAATAACACGCCCAGCATTTGTATTGCAGCTTTCACTTTGATATATAACTCCCATCAATGTTTGCTCCTCCTTGCTATTTTTGCGCTCCACCTGACTAGATGCTGTGGAATCTGAGCGACGTGGGCTCTGGGGAGATTAACGGGCAGACATCTCTCACATCATTTATGATCTTCTCAAACTTTAATTTCTCCAGAACTCCCGTTATACCGATGGAGTAGAGAAGGACAATGATCTTCCAACAATGCTCTGTATTCCCCCAGAGAGCTGAGACTGCTCTAACCTGGGACTGAACTTTACAGCAGGCTGATAAAGTGTTGATGCTGCTGTACAGAGAGATCACATCTGGAGTAGTATGTACAGATTTAGCCTCTTCTATGAAGAAAGGATGTTGTTATATTGGAAGCAGCTCAGAGATGGTTCCCTCAACTGATTCCTGCAATGAAGGTGCTAGCTTATAACGAAAGGATGATCGGGTTGACCCAGTAGCCATTGGAGTTTACAAAATTAAAGATGAACTTATTTGAACATAGATGACAGAAGGAGTTAACAAATGAAGTGAATTACACAGATAGTGAGGAATCCATTCCGTTCTCCAGTGTGTTACACAGGAACATCAGGAGGATATTCAGGCCTTCGACCCTGTTACACCAAATCAGGACGAGGCTATTCAGCCCCTGGAGCTTGATATACATTTACAGAAGGAGGCCAATCAGCCACTCGAACCTATAACACTGACCCAGAGTAGACCATGCTGCACCAGTATCCTGTTAAACAGCAACAGGATCAGTCCATTCAGCCTCCTTAAATATGTAACATAGGAACTGGAAGAGGTCACATAGTGACTGGATATTGTTACACTGGGATAACAGGAGGCCATTCAGACCCACCGAGCCTATTGCAAGGGAATTGGATAAGGATAAAAACTATCTGAGACTTCTTTCATGAGAAAGGAAGAGGTAATTTAGACACGTGTCTGTTGTATGGGAGAAGAGAAGACCAATCAATCTCTCGGTCCCATCTCCAGGATACATGAGGAGACCGTTCAGTATCTCCACCTGTTATGGAGAAGTATGAGAAGACCCATCAGTCCCTCAAAATGTTACACAGCAACAGGAAGATTCCATAATCTCCCAATCCTCTAAAGCGTCAACAGGAAGATGTCATTCTGGCCTTGGAAATGGCAACATGGGAACACCAGAAAGACGTCAGCCCATCGAGTTTGTACACCAGCAGGATGATGAGCCCATTCAGCCACACATGGCTCTTACTCAGCAATTGGAGCTGATCTCTTAAAGTCTTGTGCCCATTAAACAGGAATTCAAAGAAAACGTGAAGGCTTTCGAAAGGGAAGAACTTATAATATTGGTATACATCAGGGGCTAAATTGTAACAATAAACTATTGTAATTTAAGGCAAATTTTTAGAGTCCATTGTCCAGGACATTTGCAAACTCAAACCACAATTCGTCAGAGTCAACATGGTTTTACAAAGGCTAAATCGTATTTGAATTGTTTGCTTGAGTTATTTGAAGGTGTCACAAACAAGGTGGTTAGTGGGAATCCTGGAGATGGAACATATCTGGTCTTGCTGAAGGCATCGGATGTGTTGCTTCTCCAAAGAGAAAGTGGTAAGATCAGACAACATGGGTTTAGGAGTAATTTATTAGCTTGGATGGAGGGTTGGTTATCCAACAAAATATAGTCAGGTGGATTAAATGTGTCATTTTCTTTTGGCAAATGCAGTTTGTGCCATTGATTTCAGTACTCATGCCTCAAGCATTTGCAATCGATGGTATTACTGTACTCGGTTGATGGGAGAGAAAATATAATGCCACATTTTCAGATGACACTAACATCGGTGGGAAATTACTTCGGAATGATGATGCAAGAGATTTTAAAACTATATGGATAGGTTGGGTGAATGGGCCAACATTTGGCAAGGAGAATTAACGTGAATAAATATGGGGCTATTCAAGTTGGCCAGTATAAAAGAAAGACAAATTATTATCTAAATGGAGAGAAAGTTCAAAGTGTTTAGGTGCAGGGGGATCTGGGTGTCTGCTTGCATATCACAGAAAACCTGCCTGCAGGTACTGCAAGTAATGAGAAATGCAAGCACAATTTCAGTGTTTATTTATAAAAGGATAGAGTAGAAAGGTAGGGAGTGTTGGTGCAGCTATTCAAGGCATTTGTGAGGATGCAACTGGAGTAAAGTTTGGGTGTCCTGCAGAATGAGGTATTTCCATTGGAGGCAATTAGAAGAAGTTCATCAGATTGATTCCATATTTGAAGTGTTTGTCTTATGAAGATTAATTGAGCAGTTTAGGCCTATAGTCTGGAGTTTATAAGAATGAAAGGAGATTTCGTTGAGGTCTGTGAAATGCTAAAAGTAATTGAATGTGTAGATGTGGAGTGGATTTTTTTTTCATGTGGCCCAATCTACAACAAGAGATTAGAGTGTTAGGATGGAGAGGTGGCAGGAAAGTGGAACAGAGGCCGCGTTGCCATCAGCCTCATCGAGGGGTTGGGTACCTCACAGATGGTCCTTGTTCTTATTCAACTCTTCGACTGTGTTGCCCAGGAATAGGGTAGGACTGGGTATCATACAGGAAGCAGGCACTCAGGATAAATCAGTAAGAGAGAACGTAACCAGTAGGGTCACACAGTGACCAGCGCTGGGTTCTCAACTATTTACAGTCTATATTACTGATCAGGAGGATGGAGCAGATATACAGATGCTGAGTTTAGTGATGTCCATAAGACCATAAGACCATAAGAATAGGAGTAGAAGTAAGACCATTCGGCCCATCGAGTCCACTCTGCCAGTTAATCATGGCTGGTGGGCATTTCAACTCCACTTACCCGCATTCTCCCCGTAGCCCTTAATTCCTTGTGACATCAAGAATTTGTCAATCTCTGCCTTGAAGACATTTAGCGTCCTGGCCTCCACTCCACTCCGCGGCATTGAATTCCACAGGCCCACCACTCTCTGGCTGAAGAAATGTCTCTGCATTTCTGATCTGAATTGATCCGCTCTAATTCTATGGCTGTGCCCATGGGTCCTAGTCTCCTCGTCTAATGGAAACAACTTCCTAGCGTCCACCATTTCAAAGCCATGTATTATCTTCTAAGTTTCAATTAGATCTCCCCTTAACCTTCTAAACTCTAATGAATACAATCCCAGGATCCTCAGCCGTTCCTTGTATGTTAGACCTACCATTCCAGGGATCATCCATGTGAATCTCTGCTGGACACGCTCCAGTGCCAGTATGTCCTTCCTGAGGTGTGGGGACCAAAACTGGACACAGTACTCTAAATGGGGCCTAACCAGAGCTTTGTAAAGTCTCAGTAGCACAACGGTGCTTTTATATTCCAACGCTCTTCAGATAAAAGACAACATTGCATTCGCTTTCTTAATCACAGACTCAACCTGCATGTTTACCTTTAGAGAATCCTCGACTAGCCCTCCTAGATCTCTCTGTACTTTGGCTTTATGAATTTTCTCACCGTTTAGAAAGTAGTCCATGCTTGTATTCTTTTTTCCAAAGTGCGAGACCTCGCATTTGCTCACATTGAATTCCATCAGCCATTTCCTGGACCACTCTCCCAAACTGTCTAGATCCTTCTACGGCCTCCCCACTTCCTCAGTACTGCCTGCCTGTCCACCCAACTTCGTATCATTGGCAAACTTCGCTAGAATGCCCCCAGTCCCTTCATCCAGATCATTAATATATAATGCAAACAGCTGCGGCCCCAACACTGAACCCTGTGGGACACCACTTGTCACCGGCTGCCATTCTGAAAAAGAACCTTTTATCCCAACTCTCTGCCTTCTGTCAGACAGCCAATCCTCAATCCATACCAGTAGTTCACCTCGAATACCATGGGCCCTCACCTTACACAGCAGCCTCCCGTGTGGCACCTTATCAAAGGCCTTTTGGAAGTCTAGATTGACCACATCCACTGGATTTCCCTGGTCTAACCTACTTGTCACCTCTTCAAATAATTGTTATGTCGCTGTGATAAGGAAGAGATTAAATTATTAAGAGAGGGTGGAGAGTCTGCAAATAGATTCAGAGAGGTAAAGACAATAGATAATAGTTTGGGTAGGTGGCATTTAAGATGATATAACCTGTCATTCCATTTACAGGAATAATGGAAGGCAGTATGTTACTGAAATTGAGAGGGATTACAGGACTTAATGATACGGTGTACGGGGGGGGGGGGGGGGGGGGGGTTCACTCAGACCCGTTCAGACATGGGAGGTTTTGAGCCATACCTGATCGTCAGCTCCCAGACACTAAAAGTGACCCTATTGCTCTCCGAACACATGGAATACTTTGATGTGGTTGATTGGTGGTGGGGATGGTGTTTTGAAACGTGCATCAAGGGGACGGCCTTTATCCAAGATATATTCATTTCTTTCTACGTGGAGACCCGATGGCGATGGGAATGGCTGACTGCTTCTGAATGAAGAGGCCGTGACTGCTGCCAGGACAGTGGGTATTCACCAACATGATGTACTGTGCATGGACACACTGTAACATTAATAGAGAGAGAACTCCTTCAGTTCCTCTACCTCTCCCCATTGACATGGATACCCTGCAGATGCCATGTACACCATCGGGAATCCCACTATACTGGACACACCCGGCAGCTCCCTGCTGTGGGAGAAACAATCTATATACCTCATCAACCATATATATCCTCATCAATGTCACCGAATGGTGTTGAAGGAGGTGACACCGCTCTGTGACCAGCTCCTTGTTCATTCAGTGCCCCTCACTCTCTGCTCCTGGGTTAAGTGAAGCTTGGGAAGCTGTTCCTGGATAACCCGATGTGGATACAGCAGATCCCTTACCCCACACACACTCACTCTGTGGTTTCAGAGCTTCCCCTCTCTGCAGCCTCTGCTCCATTTGTTGTTCGTGTTACACACCCATATGCTGTAACTACAGTCCCCATGCTCCATCCAGTGTTGGGTCACCAAATCCTCAGGTCTCCCTGAATGTCTGAGGCAGCTCACAGCACAACCTCCAGCAAACCATCCCCAGCCCCTCCACTAAATTTTCAATTACAGGAGCCAGTCAGAAACCCCTCGGTACAAGTGTTGTGGACCAGACCAGATCCCCCCAGAATGGTTTAAAAAGGCCGCTTAGACCCAAACCTTTCCTTATTTTGAATATAGATGTGAAGTGTGCCTTACAGATATGTTGTGATTGGTCAAAACACTCGACATTAAGCAAAATATAATCTATTCAAATGCTTTAGTTAAAATACAATCAAAGAAAAGAACATTTTGGGATAGCTTATATGTTGGAACACTTACACAAACAATAAGATCTCACACATTCTTCTCAATCTCTCACAGCAACCAAACTTAGATTTCTGAACTTAATCATCATCATCAACCATTTCAGCTTCTAATCTTGCCATTGTTTCTCTCTGCTCTTCCACACGAGTTCTCACGACTGCAGGAAGTGAATTATTGAACTTCTCCAGAATAAGAATCTCTTTAAGAGGGTCATAGGTTTGCTCTGTTTTTAATACCCTTACCCACATTTCAAAATTACTTTGTTTGATCCTTTCAAACTCAATGTGCGTTTAAGCAGCTACCCTTTTTTTAGATTCCTGAAACACTGTCTGTCGGCTTCTGGCCCAAGCTCATATGCACTTCAGATGGCTTTCTTCACCACCCCATACTGGCCAGATACCTCCTCTGATAGGGATGCAAATACCTATCAGCTTTGTTTGGATCAACTAAATCCACATGGCTACTGGCCACTGCATTCGTTTAGCCACTTTCTCAAATGAAATTCAAAAGGCTTCCCCATCCTTCTCATCAAATTTAGAGAATGCTTGGATATATTTAAACAGAATCCCATCAGGCCATTGGCTACTATAGGGTTACTCAACCGCACTAACCTCCTCATCCCGCCGACCGTCTACCTTCATCTCCGCCTTCTATGTCAGCTTTCCTCTCTAATTGCTAACTGTTTAAGTTGAAACTCTCTGCTTTTCTTCTGTCCTTTTCTCTCTTCCTTCTTCATTTCCTTTTCTTTTGTTTCTAGTTTTCATCATAATTCAAACTGTTTCAATTCCTTCTCATGTTCAAAGTGCCTCATTTGAAATTGAATTCTCGCCATTTCCAAAGAGTCTGATGGCGTTTCCACTAAATGTAATTGCCGAGCTACAGCTGTAATTATCTCTCATTTTCGCACAGACGAACGCAACCCCAACACCAGCTTGTCTATCAATTCCTACATCTTTGCTTTCATTACCTTTTGTAAAAACCCAACTTCACTTCTTCCACACCCAGAGAACTCTTAGTGACTGAAAGAATTTTTATACACAAAAATACTGCTTAAACCAACTGAATTCAACATCTGGAACCAAAGACATGAACAACTACCATACGTGACCTTTAAACCTAATAGCCTCCTGGTGCATACTCTCCAGTGTCTGCATGAACTTATTCGGGATTGTCTGGTTTCCTCCCACAACTCAAAGATGTGCATGTCAGGTGTATTGGCCATGCTAAATTGTTCGTAATTTTCAGGGACGTGTGGGTTAGTTGCCTTGGGGTAAATGTGTAATAATAGGGTAGAGGAATGGGTCTAGGTAGGTTACTCCTCGGAGGGTCGGTGTAGACTTGTTGGGTCGAATAGCCTGTTTGCACAATGTAGGGATTGTAATTCTAAACCCAATTTGGTATTATCGATTTAGAACTAGACAAGAGTCCCCAGTTTGCTATAGACCAACCAGACTGCCTCAAACTAGTTTAAGAGGGTAGCTTGGATGCCAAACCTTTCTTATTTTAAAAGTAAATGGGAAGTGGGTGTTACAGATGTGATTCTACTAGTCAAACCACTCACCATTATGCAAAACACAATATATTTAAACAATCTAATGAAAATCCATAAAAAATGAAGAGGAATTTAGAATAACTTAACTATTGGAAACCTTAACTGAATGATGGATACAGTACCTTCTACTAATGAACTGTTCCAATTTATTAACATTACAGAGCGGCACTGTGGGTGGCATGGTGGCACAATGGTTAGCACTGTTGCCTCCCAGCGCCAGAGACCCACGTTCAATTCCCACCTCAGGTGGCTGACTGTGTGGAGTTTGCACATTCTCCCCGTGTCCGCGTGGGGTTCCTCTGGGTGCTCCGGTGTCCTCCCACAGTCCAAAAATGTGCAGTTTAGGTGAATTGGCCATGCTAAATTGCCCGTAGTGTTAGGTAAAGGGGTAAATGTAGGGGAATGGGTCTAGGTGGGTTGCTGTTCGGCGGGTCGGTGTAATTGAGCCGAAGGGCCTGTTTCCACACTGTAAGTAATCCAATCCATTCAGACATGCATTCTTGCACACAGTTCTCCAATCCAGGAGGAAACAGTATCAAGTGAGGTTTCAGAGAGAATAGCATAGAGGGATAATTTACCAAAACTCACAACCTTTCTAGGACCCGCAGCACTTGGTAACTTTTACATCTACAAGAAAAAATCTGGAAAACCTGTCTGTGCGAGCTGGGCCATTGTTACTACTATTTATTAAAAACACTAAAGCCTCATAAGTTGTTTACTTCAGCCGTTTTCAGTAGGCAGTTTGGCCTTTAAGATCGCTTTCTACAAAAAAAAGGAGAAAATAACTTTTTAACAAAAAAGTGACATTATTGTCACACAATTTAGATGCCTGGCCCTTTACTCAAGGGGCTTCCTCGTGTTACTGATAGCAAGATCACCTGAGAGGGGCAAACACAGGTACAGACCAAGTTACAGGAATGTGTCTCATGACTTCTGAAAAACGCCTGTTCATGGATTATCACATCGGACATACTGGGAAGGGAACAACAGCATGACACATCCCATTTCATTATTTCTGAGTTACACAATTCCAGCACTCGATACACTAGGGAACCAAAACCCAAGGCCAGGGAAAGATACAGAGGGACAGACAGATTCACAGTAAAGACAGAAACAGACAGTTAATTAACTGAGAAGATGTTGTAGAAATATGTGGAAAAAGACAGGGCAGTGGGAGTAACTGGAGAAGTGAGACCTTCGAGAGTAAAATTACAAGAATGAGAACATTGAATAAAGGCACTGTCAGATCAGCTGAAATGGTTTGTTACATCAAATTCTCAATCTGCTTGACAGAACACCACAAACAACATAAACTGGGACAAGATGACAGCCCAGCATGGAGAGTATTGCAAACTTTACTACCATACGCTAACTATACTCGCATCAGATTACTGCCTACAATTGGAAGGTTTGCTCTCTCTGCGTGTGTGTTTGTGTGTGTGTTCATCAGAGACTGAGAGAGAGTGTGTGTGTGTGCGCGCTATACGCGTGGTTGAATGCGAAACTCATTGTTTGAGAAGGAACGCACATGGAGGAAACTATTTTAAATACGAACAACTGGCAGGCTTTTTGTTAATCAACAGAAAGGGAACGAGAGAGGTTTCATGGACAGATATGGTAAAGTGTTTGATAATGTTTAAATAAAGTCATTGCCAGACATAACAGCAATATACATCGGCATACACATGAATGACAGATGGATGGGAGTTTGGTGTGAGGTCGCATCAGGATTGAAACCGGGAGCGTCAGCAGCAGATTATTGGCTTCATTAAGACTGTACTTCATAGCTCAAGGTTGAAACGGGAGATGGAATAAGCCAGTGAGATATATTCTGGAGTGGTGAGTATTTCATGTTAGAAATGTTCAGGGAATGGTGTCAAGATTCAGCTCATGGTCAAAGGGATGCCCACAGTTGGGACTTGTGTGCTTCAGCCGCGGATATTGGCCAGGGATGGGATGGAAACAGTGGAAGGAAGTGGAATTTGTAACCAGAACAGTGACCACATTTGTAACCACAGTGACCTCCATGCTCTGAATATTTAAATAACGAAGGCAATGATACAATGCATTATGGTTCTCCGCTGAAACTGAGTAGGTCAACATTGAGACCCGTGAATAACACTGCCAGAGCAGAGGGAAACAATAATTGAACACCTTCATTAATGTAGTTAGTAGTGGTCTGTAGAGTGAATATCTGGATTCAGAGTTACAACAGGAATAATAATAGTGACAAGAAGTGTAGACTATATAAAAGAATAATAATACAGTCATAATTGTTTTATAGAAAAGAAAATCTGGACAGTGACGCTTACAAGGAACACCAACGATAGCCAGGAAGGGATAATAAAAGTATTGAATAATGAGAAGAGCGTAATAAATCTGCGATGATAATGACAACCAATCAAATGCAGAAAGATACCAAACATAATCGGATAAGCTCCTGTATATTGTTGGAATATTCCAGTCTAAGATTCTCAGATTCTGATCCATTGTTGAAACATTCCAGTCTAATGTTCGCATTTTCTGATCCATTGTTAGAACATTCCAGTCTCATGTTCTCAGATTCTGATCTCTCCTCCCCTTTTCTCTGGATCTGCTGATCCATGTCAGTGCTGTCGGTGATATTCCCGCTCATGTTATGGGATAACACATTGAACGGCGCCCATTTATCATTAAAAGATGGAAACCCTCCACTGGGATAATTAGAATCCATGGAGACTGGCATTAATCGCAGTCACTGAACAAATAGGCTCAATTAACTAGTTACATGCATCACTTTTCATAACACTATAAAAGGGAACATTTACTGGGTTTGGATGGAATGGATGAGGGTTGCTGAGGGATGGACCATAAATCTTTCAATGTTTTTAATCTTTTTTTCCTTGTATATGAGAGTATTAACAGAACACTGCACGGGTCTATATTTGTTCCACTTTGTTTATGAAAGGAGGTAGTTATAAAATAACAGATCGGCTGCATAAAAATAAATCTGGATCAGTGGTGCTGGAAGAGCACAGCAGTTCAGGCAGCATCCAACGAGCAGCAAAATTGACGTTTCGGGCAAAAGCCCGACATCAGGCATTCCTGGTCCAGAATCTGGTTTCCAGCATCTGCAGTCATTGTTTTTAACTGCATAAAGAAAAAGTCGGGTGGACAAGTTTCTAGATACCTTAACACAAAGTACGGTACTTAATGACCAGTGTGAGGCTACTCCTGGTTTTAATGCCCTGTTATCAAATCCTTTCATAACCTTGAGACAGAGCATTGAGACTGCTGCTCAGGAACAGGCCGAAGCAATACTGTCCCGATGGACCTATTACAGATGGTTAAGAGAAGACCATTCAGCCCATATTAGCCTGTTGCTACTTGAAAGGTGGAAAGCTGGAATATTGGCACATGTTGTCAACAGAGTCATTCAAAACAAAGAGATGTGTCGCTGCAGCTGTATGAGGTGTTACTGAGAGGGCACCTGGAGAACATTTTGTTGTCTGTGTTTCTGTAACTGAGAAGGGATGGGCCTCCGTCAGATACAGTTTAACCACTGCTCGTAATCCACGGGTTCCTGTGTCATTTAATGTCTCGGGTCTGTTACACAGGGACAGGAGGAGGCCATGAAACCTCTCGAATGTGTTATAGAAGAACAGGAGGAGGCCATTAAGCTTCTTGAGTCTATTACAGAGGGACAGGAGGAGCCTATTCAGCCTCTCAAGCCTGTTACAGAGGGGCAGGAGGAGGCTATTCAGCCTCTCAAGCCTGTTACAGAGGGGCAGGAAGTGCCTATTTAACTTTCAAGTCTGTTACGCATAAATATTAGTTTTACACTAGTTGTGGAATGGGAAAGACCTGATGTAAATTTCTAACTTTGAATAAGCCCAATTTTGAAAGTGTTAGGTGAGCCCTGTGAAAGGCTGGTTGGGATATCCTATTCACAGGTAAAGGGACTGTTGGAAAATGCAAGGCCATCAAAACTTGAATTCAGAGAGTCCAGAGCCAACGTGTTGCTTTTTGTGAGATGGGCAAGGCTGGTGGGTGCAGGGAGTGCTGGATGGCTAGATATATGGATGGTCTGGTCAAGGTAAGGAAGGAGGCATATGTCACGTAAACAGAGCTGAGATCAAGTAAATCCCGAGAGGTGTATAAGGGCAGAAAGTGCATAGTCAATGCGGAAATCGGGCCAGAAAAATGTGGACATGAGATGGCTTTAGAAATAGGGTTAACGAGGCATTGAAGAAATTCTACAAATCCTTTAATGGCAAGAGATTAACTGGGGAGAGAATAGATCAATAAGGCTATCTATGTGTGGAAACACATGAGGTGGGAGGGATACGAAGCAAGTATTTCTCCACTGTATTTAATGTGGAGGGGGTTACAAGAGCGAGAGAATGAAAAAATATATCGTAATATCTTGAAAAGTATCTATATTTCAAGGAGATGTAGGGCATTTTAAAACATACGAAGGTGAGCAAATTCCTGGGACTGATGAGTTTGTGGGAGGCTAGGAAAGAGATTGCTCAGCCTTTTGCTGATATGTTTGTTCATTGATTTCCACAAGTGAGGTGTCAAAAGACTGGAGGGCTGCTAACATAGTGTCATTATTTAAAAAAGTAAGGAAAAAGCAGGTAACTATAGATTGGTGAGCCTGACGTCAATGGTGACTAAATTGTTGGAGGGGATTTTGAGGAAAAGGATGTATATGCATATGGAAAGACCAGGACTGAAGAGGGCTTTGTACATTGGAGTTCACGTCTCACTGACTGTGTGGATTTTTTTGAGGAAGCGATGAAGATGATTGATGAAGGCAGGACAGTGGATGTTGTCTTTATGGAATTCAGTAAGAAAACCAAAATGTTCTACATGGCAGACTGGTTAACAAGGTTCGACTGCCTGAAATCCCAGGGCGAGCTCGCCTGTTCGATCCAAAATTTTCTTGAATATTGGAGACAGGGCGTGACAGTGGACATTTGTTCTTTAAACTTGGAGACCTGTGGCCAGTGGCATGCCGCAAAGATCAACAGTGGATCCACTGCCTTTTGTCACTTATACAAATCATTTGCATTTGAGTATATGAAGTATGGTCAGTAAGTTTGTAGATAATTCCAAATTTGGTGGTGCAGTCGACAGTGAAGAATGAACTCTCAGACTGTAATGGGACTTTGCTGAGGTGGACCGAGGAGTGGCAGATGGAGTTTATTTTACTTAAATGTGAGGTGTTGCATTTTGGCAAGGCAAATCAAGGCAAAACATGTAGGTAGGGTCCTATCGAAAGCTGCCAATCAAGAAGAACTCCATAGAAATTATCGAATCCCTACAGTGAGGAAACAGCCTATTCGGCCCATCGAGGACACACCGACCCACTAAGAAGTATCCTATTGGACAAACCCCTACCCTAACCCTCTGAGCTTGCATTTCCCATGGCTAATCCACCTCACCTACACATCCCTGGGTACTTTACGCAATTTAGCATGGCCAATCTATCCTTATCTGTATATCTTTATACTGTCGGAGGAAAACATAACATCCGGAGGAAATTCAAGCAGACACGGGGAGAATGTGCAAACCCCACACAGGCCGTCATTCAAGGATGGAGTTAAACCCAGATCGCTGCGCTCTGAAGCAGCAATGCGAGTCACTGAGCTACTGTGTCACCTTGTGGTGCAGGTTCTCCGTTCCTTGAAAGTGCCGTCACAGGTAGACAGCGCAGTGAAGAAGGCACTTGGTGACCTGCCCTTTATTGGTGCGTGCTTTGTGTCTAAACATTTTCACGACGTGTTGCATCTGTATAGGACATTGGTTTGGCCACTTTTGTAATACTGCCTTTAATTCTTGTCTCCCTGCTGTCGGAAAGATGTTGTCAAACTTGAAAGGGTGCAGAAGAGACTTAAAATAATGTTGCAGGTATTGGATGGTTAGAGTTACAGGGAGAGTTTGAATAGGCTGGGGCTATTTTCAAGTGTTGAGGCTGAGGGGTGACATTAAAGAGTTTTATGAAATCATGAGGGGCATAGATAAGGTAAACACTCAACGTCTTTTACCCAGGATAGGCAAGTCCAAAATTAGAAGAAAAAGGTTGAAGGTGAGAGGGGGAAAGATTTAAAAAGGAACATGAGGGACAACATTTTCACACAGAAACTGCTGTGTGTATGGATTGAACAGCCAAAGGAGGTGGTGGAGACAGGTACAGTTACACCATTTAAAAAGCATTTGGGTGGATAGATGCTTTGGAAGTGTTTAGAGGGAGATGGGCCAAGTGCTGTCAAGGGGGACGAGATTTATTTAGGAAATTTGGTCGGTATGGGCGATCAGACCAAAAGGTATTTTTCCGTGGTGTACATCTCTGAAACTCTATTGCCTCTTGAGTGTATAACACAGGAACAGGAGGAGGCTATTCAGCTTCTGAATTCTGTCAGGCAACTTGTTTGTTCAATTGCTGAGAGTAAAATACAAAAATACATCATTCAGATTTTGATGGTGTTTTACAAAAACAGGAGAAAGGCTTTTAGCCAAGAGAAGATGTAAGGAATGTGAAGAGGCCATTCAGGCCCTCGACTCTATTCCACAGGAGCAGCAGGTGAGCACAGAGCTATTGGAGCCTGTCAGTCAGTAGCAGGAGGAGGACATCTACTTTCGCAAACCTTGGATCAGGAGGCAGTCACTCAACTGCCCAAGATTGGGACACATAATAGGACGCAGTCATTCAACTGCTTGAGACTGTGACACAGGGACAGGATGCAGTCACTCAGAGCTGAAACTGGGGCACAGGGAAATCTGGAGGTTAGTGAGGCCCCAGCATCCTGTTATGCAAGGACAGGAGGAGGTGACTCACTCCCCACCAGTATGGGACACTGGGAGAGAAGGGGAGTTTGCTTGGAACAAATAGAAATATATGAATGGGTTGCATTAGTGGTCCACACAATCCTGCCCCAACATTCACTCAGACCACGGCTGATCTGATTCTGATTCCCTCATTCCATTTTACGGAGACTGTCCTCTCTGCAGCCTCTGCTCCATTTGTTGGTCATGTTGCACACCCAGATGCTGCAACAACACTCACCATCACTCATCCAGAAGGATGGATCTAACAGGATAAGTCAGGATTTGAGGGGTCCAATCACAAGAATGAAAACACAAAATAAAGGTATTGTCAGATGTTCCGTACTCTCACATTCGCAATCCAACTCGCATAACCAGCCCATCCATTACATATTCACGATGGAGCACTGTGTAGATCCGGCTCGTGTACAGCTGAATGCAACCCAGCAATGTCCAGAGTGAAACTCTGTGCAGCCTACACCAATACTTGATCTATAATCCTGGGCTAAATGTCCAGCGTGGGGAGCCGTGCAGTCCGCACTGGTTCATTCATATATAAACCCAGGCTGTTGCATTGTTCGGTAACACTGTGTTAGATCACTGCCCAGTGTGGTGAAAAATGTAACCAATGCAGGAAGTGACAGAATGTGCAGTTCCCATCCATTTACAGCTCCATATCTGCACTGTACCTTGACAAGGGGTGCTGCGAATGTGAAAATCAATGTGAGGAAGAGATATAAATGGAAACAGTTGAAATACCAATAGTTCTGATTAAGGCGCATATCACTCTAGTATTTAAAGTTGAAATAACTGAGATAATATCCAATGAGGTTTTGTGAACGGTGCAAAGAAGTAAGAGGGGGATGGTGATGTTATAGTGGTTGCACTATAAGCCAGCAAATAATCAATGGGAATTAGAGGAACAAATATTCAGGGAGACTGGCGAGACTTGCAGGAGCAATAGGGTTGTCATAATAGGTGATTTTAATTTTCCTAACATAGACTGGGACTTCCAGATGGTTAAGAACTTAGATGGAACGTAATTTGTTAAGTGTGTTCAGGAAAGCTTCCACAAGCAATATAGAGAGGTTCCTATTGGGGAAGGACAAACTCGACCTACTGTTGGGAAATAAGGTCGGAGAGGTGACGGAGGTAAAGTGGTGGAGCATTTTGGGAATAGTGACTAGAGCTGTATTAGTTTTAAAATAGTAATGGTAGGGACAAAATTGGTCCACAGAATCAAGTTCTAAATTGGCGGCAAGGTGTATTTTGTTGGAATTAGACAGGGGTTTGCAGGGGATGATTGGAGGAGTTTGTGTAAGGTAAAACGATCCCGGGCAAGTGGAAGGGCTTCAAAAGTGAGATAGCTCGAGTTCAAAGTCGATATGTTCCTGTGAGGATGAATGGAAAGTGAGGCGGGAAGAGAGAGCCTGGAAAACAAGAAATATTGAGGCTCTGACCAGAGAAAAGGAGGCGTGGCTCAGGTACAGGCAGCTGGGAACACGGAAATCCCTGGAGGTACACAGGGGATACAGGAGTTTAGTGAAGAAGGAAATCAGCAAGGTGAAAAGGGGGTATGAGATAGCCTTGGCTGAGCAGATTAATGTGAATTCAGTATAAGAAAGAAAAAGAACAACTAGAAAGAGAATAGGACGCCTTACAATCCAAAATGGGCACGCGTGTGTAAAACCTCAACAGATGGGTGAGGTCCTCAATTTCCCCTCTGTGTTTATCATGAAGAAAGACATGAAGCCCTGTGACCTTTGGGAGGTTAGTTGTGATATCTTGATACAGTGAATATCACAGTAGAGGTGCTGATGGACATATTAGAATGCAGAAAGTCAGATAAATCTCTTGGTCCTGACCAGATATATCCAAGAGCAATGCAGGTAGCGAGTGAAGACAGTTCAGGGGCCAAGGACCCGGAAGACTGGGCAAGAACAAACGTGCCCTTATTCTTGTAGGGTTTCAAAGAAAAGCCTGGGAAAGATAGACCAGGAAGCTTCATATCTGTTTTCGGTAAACCACTTGAGAAGGTTCTGAGGCAAAAGATATGCATGCATTTGGAAAAACAGAGTTTGACTTGGAGCAGTCAGCATAGTTTTGTGCATGGCAGATCATGCCTTAGAATTTTTGTTAGAGTTTTTGAGGAAGTGATCACAAAGGTTGACAAGGGCAGGGTGGTGGACACAGTCTACATGGATTTCAGTAAGGCCTTTGATAAGGTTCCACATGATAGGTCGCTCTGGAAGGTTAGATCGCATGGACTCCAATGTAAACTGGCAAATTGGCGACACAATTGGCTTGACGTTATGAAACAAATGGCTATGGTGGAGGTATGTTTCTCGGACTGGAGGCCTGTGACTAGTGGAGAGCCTCAGTGGTCGGTCCCGGGCCCATTGCTGTTCGTTATTTTATACCAATGATTTGGACCAGAGTGCACAACGCAAGGTTAGTAAGTTTGCAGATGACTCTAAATTAGGAGGCATCATTTACCATGAGCAATATTATCAGAAATTGCAGCATTAACTTGGTCAGCTGAGGAAGTAGGCTCAGAAATAGCAATTTGAGTTTAATACAGATAAGTGTGACGTCTTGCATTTTGGAAAGTCAAATCCAGGTATGAGTTTAATGATGAATGAGAGGGTCTTAAGGAGTGTAATGGAACAAATGGACGTTGGAGATCAGGTGCACGGTTGTCTGAAATTTGAGTCACAGATACACAGGACAATGAAGAAGGTTGTGGCACACTGGTCTTCATCAGCACATTGAGTATAGACGTTGGGACGTTATGTTGCAGTTGTGCAGGATGTTGGTAAGGCTGCAGTTGGAGTATTGAGTTCAGTTTTGTTCATCTTGCTCTAGAAAGGATATTATTGATCGAGAAAGAGTGTGGAACAAATTTACAAAGATGTTTCCTGGGCTAAAGGCTCTAAGTTATAGGCAGAGGTTGGACAGGTTAGAACTTATTTCTTTACAGCGTAGGAAACTGAGGGGGTTCTTATAACTCTTATAAAATCATGAGGGGCGTGCATGGAGTGAATACTTCAATTGTTTTCCTAAAGTTGGGGAATCGAGGACTCGAGGACATCCATTAATGTTTGGAAAGGAAAAAAAGTATATAAAAAGGAACCTGAGGGGCAACTGTTTTACACAGAGTATGGTATGCATACAGACTGAGCTGCCAGTGGAAGTGATTGAGGTGGGTACAATAACAACATTGAAAAGGCATTTGGACAAATATACAGATAGGGTAGGATTAGAGGGATACAGAGCACGGGCAGGGAAATGGAGTGAGTGTGGATGGACATTTTATTTGGCATGGACCAGCTGGGCCAAATGGCCAGTCATTCTGGCAGTCTCGTGCAGTATGACTATAAATGAGTGTGTTATGGAGTGGAGGCAGAGAGGGGGAGACTGAGAAAAAATGTCATTGAAGGATATGTTCACAGGTTCAGAATGCTGAAATGAAGACATTTCGATAGTATCATGCAACACGGGTCAGTATTAAGAAGAATTATGAGTGAAATGGATATTGCTGTGAGTTCAGGCGATGGAGACTTTTGGATGAGCATTTGTTCTGCAGCTTTGTAACTGGGAGTGAGGACAGCAGAGTCTTCACCTCACTGGGCTGAATCTAACAAAAATCTGTCTCAGTGACATTTTATTTGAGTGTGACATTGGGGTTGTATGCACAAGGCTGAGCTAGATTCCTGATGCTATCTTACCAAACTCATTTCATTAACTACCCATCCCACTCCATGGTGTCCCTCTCATACAATGCCAGACCGATTCTCCCACCCATCATGACTGGAGGTACTCAAAATCGCCCGGATGACCCTGGATATTCCATGACCCCTGACACTGGGACCATCATTAAAAGGCCAAGGGGCACACAGTTGAGCTTTCTCAGTTGGAGATGTCCTGCACAGTTTACCCCGAGCATACCAGATAAGGGGAAATTACATCACGGTTTGTCGACAGAGACACGGAGGTCCTGGAGGATGGGCTAGTACAGAGGGGGACCATTCTCTTCCCAGAGGCATCACACCACCAGACACACCGAACACGGTTTGAACTCACCACCCACCTCAGTGCAGTATCTGCAGTCTGAAGAAATGTCCAGCAAAACAGGACAAGCTTCAATAACCTTCCCCACACTGTTAGGATAAGGGTCACCATATTCTCTCTGCTCCCTCACACTCACTGTATGTCTGTTATAGCAAGGTTAGGTCTCATGGAATACAGGGAGAACTAGCCATTTGGATACAGAACTGGGTCAAAGGTAGAAGACAGAGGGTGGTGGTGGATGGTTCTTTTTTAGACTGGAGTTCTCTGACCATTGGAGTGCCACAAGGATCGGTGCTGGATTCACTACTTTTTGTCATTGACATAAATGACTTGGATGCGAGCATAAGAGGTACAGTTAGTAAGTTTGCAGATGACACCAAAATGGGAGGTACAGTAAACAGCGAAGAGGTCACCTCAGATTACAACAGGATCTTGAGAAGATGGGCCAATGGGCTGAGAAATGGCAGATGGAGTTTATTTCAGATAAATGCGAGGTGCTGCATTTTGGGAAAGCAAATCATAGCAGGACTTATACACTTAATGGCAAGGTCCCAGGGAGTTTTGCTGAACAAAGAGACCTTGGAGTGCAGGTTCATAGCTCCTTGAATGTGCAGTCGCAAGTAGATACGATAGTGAAGAAGGCGTTTGGTATGCTTTCCTTTATTGGTCAGAGTATTGAGTACAGGAGTTGGGAGGTCATGTTGCAGCTGTACAGGATATTGGTTAGGCCACTGTTGGGATATTGCGTGCAATGCTGCTCTCCTTCCTATCGGAAAAATGTTGAGAAACTTGAAAGGGTTCAGAAAAGATTTATAAGGATTGGAGGATTTGACCTATAGAGAGAGGCTGAATCGGCTGGGGCTGTTTTCGCTGGAGCTTCAGAAGCTGAGGGATGACATTATAGAGGTTTTCAAATGTATAAGGGGCATGGATGGGGCATTAGGGAAAGTCTTTTCCCTGGGGTCAGGGAGTCCAGAAGTGGAGGGCATAATTTTAAGGTGAAGGGGTAAGATATAAAAGAGACCTGCAGAGCAACTGTTTCACACAGAGGTACGTGTATGTAATGAGCTGCCAGGTGAAGTGGGGGAGGCTAGTATAAGTGCAATATTTAAGAGGCATTTGGATGAGTTTATTGAATAGGAAAGGTTTGGAGGGTTATGGGCCGGGTGCTGGCAGGTGAGACTAGATTGTATTGGGATATGTGGTCAGCATGGACGGGTTGGCCCGAAGGGTCTGTTTCCATGCTGTACATCTCTATGACTCTATGACTTATATTAATCTCTGTTTTTTGGTGCACCATACTGGTGAGAAATTCCAAAGGGATATTCTCCATGATGAGCTTACAAAGACCCAACACATCCTGGGAGTTTCAGACATCCAACACAACAGAATATTATGTCCTAGCATAGAAAGTAAGGAAATATTTTTTTTTCCCATGTGCATCTGCTTAAGATACTCTGGGCAGGCGCAGGAAAAGAGAAACCGTGTCCATTCCAATTCGGTCCCCAAGACCCACTCTACTACATCTAACACAGAGCTCCAATATATACGAAACCTGCAGCAGGACCACATGCAATGAGTAAGAGTGCCTGTAGTCATTCTGTATTTAGGACATGCTGAAGATAATCCCACATTGAATTTTGAGAGAAAATCTGGTGTCAGATAGACCATATGAAGAATTTACAACTGCATGGAATGGGACCTATTACAGATCAAAATCCTTCGAACATTTTCACAAATATCCTCCCATGTCTCCAAAGAGATCTAAACCCCCCTACTCTCTCGCACAGACGTCACGAAGCTGCACAGTCTTGTCTGAGGGGACACTCTCCAACAAATGATAAACGGTACTGACAAAGAGTGTATTCTTAGCAATAAACACCCGCATCTATGTATCGGAATCTGTAAGAATCTATTAAAAGTGTATGTTTTTAAAATCAAATCTCTAATCTGGAAAGAAAGCAGAAGAAATCTCTACTAGATAATCCATACTTACGACTTTGTTGATCAAATGATATCATTGTTTCTCCCTCAAGTAACACATGGTGGCTCAGTGGTTTTCACTGCTGACTCACCGCATCAGGGTCACGGGTTTGGTTCCAGTATTGGGTGCCTGACTGTGTGGAGTTAGTATGTTCTCAACTGTGTCTTCATAGGTTTCCTCCCACAGTCATAAACATGTGCATGTTAGATGAATTGGCCATTGTTAAATCGGTCATAGTGTTCCAGAATCTGTAAGTTCAGACATTAGTCAGGATAAATATAGAATGGTAGGAGAATGGGTCGGGGTGGGTTACTCTTCAGAGCGTCGAAATTGACTTGTTGGGCCCAAGGGCTTGTATCCACACTGTAGGGATGTTACTAATTCTAAATCACCCAAGCAAGGTACCACCCTCGCTGCCCACAGTTTAAACCTGGAATCCATTATCCCCGATTGACAACCAGGTATACCAATTAAAGGGGTAAGAAACATGGTTTTGACTGTATTGCCCTCGATTTGACGCATAGTTCTTCAAGTTTTAACAGTATTGATAATCATTAGTTTTTGACAATACTCCATAAATGTTGTCATTTTATCTAAGAACAACAGACTAATAAGGGTTCACTGTTTCTGAGAGGGCTCAATTTCTAGCTGTATTGACGCCGAGTCCTCAGCGGCCCAGGCACTAACATAGAATGATAAAAAAACTTAATTGATTGCTTTTAATCTGGGAGATCTACCCCCCACAATCTGTGGGGCAGTTGCAATTTTGTTAGCTTGATAAGGAATCGCTTATGGTGCCAAATAAAAGAGCTAAACCAGCCATTATGTTTCAGAAATATCTGTCTGGGAAACATCAAAGAAAGCATTCGCACGGAGTCTTGGAAATAAGGAAGTACATTCATTTTAATAACAGCTTTCTGATCTAGCCAGGATATTTGAAATGCCTCCCATCTTTGAAGGTCTTGTTTAATTTTGTCAAACAAATGGACACATTTCACCTTAAATAAATGATCAAAGACAGATGTAATGAATATAACGAAATAGGGAAACCACCCCAGTGACCATTTAAAAGGAAACCAGGATTTGCTCTCAGTATCGGGTATTTCCCTAAGATCTCGCATAGGCATGGCCTCCAACTTTGTAAAGTTAATCTTATCACCCAGTAAGACAACAAGCGAATTAATGCATTGCATCACATGAACTACCGAAATTGCGGGATTTGACAAAAAACATAAGACCCTCATCTGCATACAATGTAAACTGCATACAATGTGACTTCTATCCCACTTCTGGGGCAGATATGTTGGCATCCCTACGGGTGGCCTCTGCCAGTGACTCAATCCCCAACGTAAACAACAATGGTGAAAGTTGTCAACCTTTGCGGCTACCTGGAGAAATATTAATATTACTCGTTGGCACACCATTAATGAGAACAACAGCCAGAGGATCGCTGTAAATGACCCTCACCCACTTGATAAAAACTTTGCGTGGACCAAACCATTCTAAAGTACAGAAGAGATCCGGCCACTCAACTCAATCAAATGCCGTCTCTCATCTGAAGGGATCAATAATCCCTGGACAGATTGTTGTTGACACTCTTGGATCATATTGAGTAACCTCTTCACATTGTAGGAAGATCTGTGGCCCTTTATAAAGCCTGTTTGGTCCTCTTTGGCAACGGAAGGCAGCAAAGTTTCCAGCCTTAATGCATGCGTTTCAGACAAGATTTTGAAACCAACATTTAAATGTGAGATTGGCGTGTAAGAAGCACAATCCTCCAGTGTCTTCCTTTCTGCAGCATCAGAGAGATGAGCCTCTCTAAAGGATGGAGGGAGGGGTTCGTGACTGTATGAGTGACAGAACATGTTAAACATCAGCCCTGACAATAGGTTTATAAATTATTTATAAAATTCACGAGGAAATCTGCCAGGAACGTGCACCTTTGCATTCTGAAGCTGCTTCACACCCTCCTGCGCTGACAATGGTGCATTAAGGCACAACACGAATTCAGGGGTTACTTCTGAAAAATGAAAAATTACTCCATCTTAATCCATCTATCCACATAATGCTCCGTCTGAAATAATTCGGAGAAAAGTCTCGGACAGGAGGCATTAATCTTTTTGGAATTGAAGGTAAGAATCCCAGTACCTTCCCTAATTGAGGTAATGGCTTGAGAGGGGCGCTCGTTTTCCTGGCAAGATAGACTAAATACCTGTCTGGTTTATCACCATGTTCAAACAGACTTTGTTTAGCAAAAGTAAGTTCCTTTTTGGCTGTGTGTGTGAGCGTGGAATTCACCGTAGACCGAAGTGTTGTGATCCACTGCAGCTTAGCCACTGAGGGTCTATCACAGTATGCCCTCTCGGCTGACCTCAGCTGTGCCTCAAACCAGCGTTCCTGCTCCCCCTTCTGCTGCATCCTAAGGGATAATTATTCCCTTGGCATAAGCCTGAGCAATTTCCCATAGAATGGATGAGTTACTGGTTGAATCTGAATTAATGGCTAAGAAATATCTGAATTCATTACAGAAATACTCAATGAACTAACTAGTCTTAACAATAAAGGGATAGATTCGCCAGTGTCTCGAATCTGTTATATTTCCCTAAATCTTTATCTATAAGTAGGGTCACAAATGGTAATATTCCCAATTGTGCAGGATGCCACCGAATCTAAGCTTGTTGCAGGGATGGGGAGGAAATCAAACCTGGTGTGGCATTTCTGTGGGTTAAAGAAGATATTAAAATCCCTACTTGTGAGGTAGATGTGCCTCCAGACATCCACCAGCTCTAGTTCTGCACACAAATCCACCAATTGGTTACATTATAATGAGGGTATTGAGGGACCTTCGGACATTCTGTCCACCGTGGTTCCATAAGACAGTTGAAATCTCCTTCCACAATAATGTGCCATGATGCAAGATAACTGAATTTGGAAAATGCATCTACCAGGATTTTAAGAGGGTGCACCGGGGTGGGGGTGAGGGGTCGCAATTACTATTCAAAATATTGGATTATTTACCACAGTTCAAGGCTTGGGGGATTTATGATCCTTCCGTGAGTATCAAATACAATCTAGTAATTTAAATGGAAGGTTCTTCTTCTCCCCCACTCCTTGTATTAAAGGACGAAAATAAAAACCCGTTCAAACCCGTCCTGCTATAACGTCAAATGTTCCTAGTCATCGAGGTGCATCTTCTGCATTAGGACAAAATCCACCCTCTCTTTTTTAAGACTAGAAAGTACGTTTTTCCTCCTGACTGGGCAATGGCTCCCCTTAACGTTCCAGGTGCACAATTTTAGCATATCATTTTCCAGAACCGACTGTAGCAACATTTGAACTCGAGAGAGGAAGAACTCGAATTACTGATTATTAATAAACAAAGTCTCATAGAGCTTAAAAACTACACAATCTAAAACTATTACAACTGACAAGCTCTCAAAACTTTCCAAAACTAAACATATAAAAAATCCAAAAAAACTAAAAAAATCGATAGGGGAATTTAAAATTTTCACAAAGTTTTCGCTTTCTCTGCAGAGTCAGATGAGTTCATGGATCCATTAAATGCAATACTGAGAATCGTTGGGTACCAGAGGGAATACTGATTCCCGAGTTCCCTTACTCTTCTCTTGAGAGGTGTTAGACTTGGAAGCAGGTGAGCACTTTGGTGATAGCGATCACAATTCTGTTATGTTTACTTTAGTGATATCAAGGGATAGGTGTATACCACTGGGCAAGAGTTACTGCTGGGGGAAAGGCAATTACAATGTGATTAGGCACTATTTAGGAAGCATAGGAGGGAGAAGGAAACTGAAGGGGATAGGCACATAAGAAATGTCGAGCTTTTTCAAGGAAAAGGTACCGTGTGTCCTAGATAGGTATGTACCTGTCAGGCAGGGAGGAAGCTGTCGAGTGCGGGAGCCATAGTTTATGAAGGAAATGGAATCTCTGGTCAAGAGAAGAAGAATGCTTATTTTAGGATGAGTTGTGAAGGCTCAGTTAGGGCGCTTGATGGTTACAAGGTAGTCAGGAAAGACCTAAAGGGAGAGCTCAGAAGAGGGTGGAAACGACATGAGAAGTTGTTGGCGGATAGAATCAGGATAAACCCTAAGGCTTTCTGTAGGTATTTAAGGAATACATGAATGACGAAAGTAAGATTAGGGCCAATCAAGGATAGTAGTGGAAAGTTGTGTGTGGAGTCAGAGGGGATAGGGGAAGCACTAAATGAATGTTTTTCAACAATATTTTCAACATTTTCTGGCAAATGACAATGTTGTCGAGGAGATTACTGATAAACAGGCTATTCGACTAGTTGGGATTGAGGTTCACAAGGAGGAGGTATTAGAAATCCTGCAGAGTGTGAAAGTTCGTAAGTCCCCTGGGCTGGATGGGATTTTTCCTAGGATCCTCTGGGAAGCCAGGGAGGAGATTGCCGAGTCTTTGGCATTGATCTTTAAATCGTCATTGTCTACAGGAATAGTGCCAGAAGACTGGAGGAGAGCAAATGTGGTTCCCCTGTTCAAAAGGGGGAGTAGAGACAACCCTGGTAATTATAGACCAGTAAGCCTTACTTTAGTTGTTGATAAAGTTTTGGAAAAGATTATAAGAGATAGGAGTTATAATCATCTAGGAAAGAATAAATTGATTAGGGATAGTCAGCACGATTTTGTGAAAGGTAGGTCGTGCCTCACGAACCTTATTGAGTTCTTTGTGAAGGTGACCAAACAGGTAGATGAGAGTAAATGGGTTGATGTGGTTTATATGGATTTCAGCAAGGCGTTCGGTAAGGTTCCCCACAGTGGGGTATTGTACACAATGCGGAGTAATGGGATTGTGGGAGATATAGCAGTTCGGATCAGAAATTAGCTTGCTGAAAGAAGACAGAGGGTCGTTGTTGATGCGAAATGTTCATACTGGAGTCAAGTTAGTAGTGGGTCGGTGTTGAGTCCACTGCTGTTCGTCATTTTCATAAACTACCTGGATGTGTGTAGAAGGATGGGTTAGTAAATTTGCAGATGACACTAAAGTCGGTGGAGTTGTGGATAGTGAGGAAGGATGTTATAGGTTACAGAGAGACATAGATAAACTGCAGAGCTGGGCTGAGAGGTGGCAAATGGAGTTTAATGTGGATAAGTGTGTGGTGATTCACCTTGGTCGGAGTAAACGGAATGCAAAGTACTGGGCTAATGGTAAGATCCTTGGTAGTGTAGATGAGCAGAGAGATCCTGGTGTCCAGGCACACAGATGCTTGAAAGTCGCCACCCAGGTTGATAGGGTTGTTAAGAAGGCATACAGTGTTTTAACTTTTATCAATAGAGGGATCAAGTTCAGGAACCATGAAGTTATGCTATAACTGTACAAAACTCTAGTGCGGCCGCACTTGGAGTACTGTGTACAGTTCTGGTCACCACATTATAAGAAGGATGTGGAAGCTTTGGAAAGGGTGCAGAGGAGATTGACTAGGATGTTGCCTGGTATGGAAGGAAGGTTTTACGAGGAAAGGCTGAGGGACTTGAAGCTGTTTACGTTAGAGAGCAGAAGGTTGGGAGGTGACTTAATAGAGACATATAAGATGATCAGAGGGTGAGATAGGGTGAGCCTTTGTCTAAGAATTGTGACGGCGAAGATGAGGGGGCATAGCTTTTAATTGAGGGGTGATAGTTATGGGACAGATGTCAGAGGTAGTTTCTTTACTCGGAGAGTAGTAAGGGTATGGAATGCTTTGCCTGCAACTGTAGTAGATTCGCCAACTTTAAGTACATTTAAGTCGTCATTGGACAAGCATATGGACGTACATTGAATAGTGAAGGTTCGATGGATTTCAGATTGGTATGACAGGTTGGCGCAACATCGAGGGCCGACGGGCCTGTACTGCGCTCTGTAATGTTGTATGTTCTGTATCATCAAAAGATTTTTTTCTGAATCACCGCCGCCGAAACGTTCCGAAAGGACATAATCCTGGAGCCCGTGAATTAAAGGCATTGGATCTTGCCGCTGGGTTCTGGAAGCTTCCATTAGTCTTTGTTTATCCCCATAACTGTGTAACCACACGCGGACAGGGCGAGAGCGCTGGTCTGAGCCTGACCTGTGCACCGTAACCCGATGAACTATCTCAGTCTTCACCCGTCCCTCTTCAGTTTCGAAGTGAAGGAATCGCTGCAGCCAGTTCTCAAAAAATCCTCATGGCTGACCAGCTGCTGTCTGGGCCAGCAGACCGACGATGTGAACATTCTTCATCCTGCCCCTATTCCCAAGGTCTTCATCATGTTCAATTAAGATACGGACCTGTTTTTCAACGGTGAGGATCCTCTCTCGTGAGGAATTTATTATCGCAGACTCTGTCATGCAGTTCGGCGCTTGACATCGTCCATTTTGTTTCCAAGGCTGTCAAGTTGCTGCTCATGTTTTTTGGAGCCCGTCTGAGAGTGTTAGTGGTTCTTGCCACGGCTGAACCCTTCTTCAATCATGGCTTCAACCATTTCACATAACTTGGTGAACACAGTGACAAAGGCCTGGTGAGGAACTGTGTCCATGGAATGAGCAGAGGGGGTTGCAGCTACAGCCTCAGGCAGGCTCGATGCTTCTGACGGGAGCACCGTCTGTTGGGACTTACTCGATCCTTCCCCATGTTTTGTCATTTCCACTTGATAAACCGGGATCAGTAAAGATTCTATCGCTCTTCTAGTGTTGAATTTTAAGTAAATGCCTGGGATGGAGTGGGTTAGGGAACCACTTTGCCCATGCTGTGATGCAGAGCCCAACAAAGCAGACCTTCCGGATCGCCACAATCTTGGACTCCCCCTTAACATTTTATCAATATTATCATTTCGGTTTGCATTATATTCCTGGATGTTCTGGAGCAGTGTGATTTTGTATCACTGTCTACATTTCCTCCTACACTGCAAATTGCTGCCCATTCCTCGATAATCCTTGACTCTGTTGTTACTTATGATACTTCTGAAGTGCCTCAAAAATATTCAATATCTCTGCCTCCAATGCTCTGCGGGAAGAGAGTTCCAAACACTCTCACCACTGAGAAAACAAAAGTTCACCGCAACTGTGCGTGAGATCATTTTTGTCCCCTTACCTGAGAAAGGATATAATTAACTTGGAAGCAGTTCGGAGATGTTTCCCTTCATGTATTCCAGGGATGAGGGTCTAATATAATGAAGGCTTTAACAGGTTACTCTTGGAATGAGAGGTGATCTTATTGAAACATACAAAACCTAGAGGAGACTGGATCAGATAGATACCCACTGGGTGTTTGCATCGTCCAAACTTCTTGTTGTTCTTATAGAATCTCTACAGTGTGGAAGCAGAACATTCCGTCTATCAAGTCCACATTGACCCTCAGAACTGTATCTCCCCCAGACCTGCCCCCCCCCCCACCCCCCCACCCCCTACTCTATCCATGTAACTCTGCATTTCCCATGACTAACCTACACATTCCTGGGCACTATGGGAAATTTAGCATGGCTAATCCACTCTAAGCTGCACATCTTTGGACTGTGGGAGGAAACTGGAACACTGGTAGGAAACCCACACAGACATGGGGAGAATGTTCAAAATCCAAATAGAGGGTTGCCAGAGGTTGGAATTGAATGCAGCCCCATGGACGATGGGAGGTAGCAGTGCTAACCACAGATCCACTATGTGCATCCGTTAGTTCTATTAGTTACTTATGGCTAACTTAAGAAATCTGCCTGATTTGTTCCTGTCACTGAACCTCACCCAGTCTGAAACCTTTATCATCAGCCATATTACCAACCTGGTTACATTTAAAATTTGTTGTGAGCAGTGGAAAAGTGGGACTAGAAAAGGAAAGAGTGCCACCCTCCATCCTCAGTCACAACTGGAGTGAGAAAAAAATCAAAAAGTTGTATTTCATTCCAGTGGGAATTCTCTTTCCCAGAATTTGGGGTGGCCAGATATTTATATTATACCGAGGCTGGCTTTGTCTATAGACAGGTGAATCAGAGGTAATGGTGGATGGAGAGCAAAGTACAACTGGGACCACAATGAGATGAGCCACGACCTTATTTACTTGTGAATTAGTGTCAAAAGGCCGAATGGCCCCCTCGTGTTCCTCAGCCCTGTGTTCTGATGTTCCATTCAGCCCTTCGGACTTGCTACACAGATCAAGGCCACTCCGATGGTTAGGTGCAGTTGCGGAAATGTACGTGGAAAATGCAGGCTGGGCGAGAAAGTGCCACCACCACTCGCCCCCCCTCCCCCAAACAATCCCTGCTTCCAGGCTTCCCCTGTCTGTAAATTCTGCTCCAGATGAGGAACATATTGCAACCCCAGATACGCTGCGAATACAACCCCATACCCTCCACGCAGGGTTAAAACAACAAATCCTCTGCCCTCCTCTGCAACATTTTACAACGCGATTTCCCATGAACATAACCCGTTACTTTCCAAAAGCATAGCATGTGAAATTAATAAATAGGAACAGGAGTAGGTCAATCGGCCCCTAGCCTTGTCATTTAAAAAGAATATGGCTGATCTACTCCAGTGCTCAACTCCACTTTCTTGCCGACTCCTTGTATCCTTCCACACCTCTCTGGGTCAGGGAATTCCATACATTCACTACCTTTTGAGAGAAGACATCGGTTTGCATTTCAGATTGAAATTGATGTTCCTTATTCGGTATCTATATCCTCGTGTTCGACACTTTGCCCAAGAATGGAAACAACTTCTCAACATCTAATTTCTCAAGCCCCTGCTGTGTCTTGTATGGTTCAGCAGTATCACTCATCATTCATTTAAACCCAATGAATGATCGCATCATTTTTTTTAGAGATTCTCTATAACTAAACCCTTTCATCACAGGAAAAGTCCTAATGTACCAACATAGTTACTTGCTGCACCAGCATGCTGACTTTATGTTTCACACATAGGAACACTCCAAACCCTTTGTACTGCTCCTTTTCTGGAAGTCCTCTCCATTAAATAACAGCCTGCCTTTTGATTCTCAGTGTCATCCTCAAACTCGGATGTATATTGCACTCAGCTCCCTCCTTCAGGCTGTCAGCATAGATTGTAAATAACTGATGCCATCAGACTGATGTTTGTGGTACTCCAGCAGATACACCTTTACCATAAAGATCCATTAATCCTGACTCTTCGATTTCTGTGTTAACCAATCATCATCCCATGTTAATACAGTATCCGACGTCCTAGAGCTTCTGTTTTGTGTAAGAACTTTCATTTTGTAATACTTGTGGAAAATCTCTGGAAAGTTTTGCTTCTACCAGATCCCCTTTATCAAGTCCGTTGTTACATTTTCAGGCATCTCCAGAAGTACTTTGCATGAATTTTGAGGCAAAATATCATTTCCCGTTCACAGACCCACACTGACACTGCGTGCAGCTTTTCTAAACGTCCATGCTGGGCAAGTTTTCCAAACTGTACTAGTCCCATCTGCTTTCATTTGACCCATACGCCTCTAAGTGTTTCCCAGTCATATATTTGTCCAAATAATGTTTAATGTTGCAGCTGTACACGCCATCTACCACTCTTCCTCTGGCAGCCCATTCCATACCCACACCACACTCTGCGTAGAAACATTGTCCCTTCGTCCTTTTTAAATATTCCCTCTAACACCTTAAACCCATTCTCTCTATGCTTAAACTCCCCCAGCCTGTGGAAAAATCTTGGCTATTCACCCTATCCATTCCTCTCATGATTTTATAAGCTTCTACAATGTCAGCCCGCAACCTTCTCCACTCCGTCTGATACTAACTTCAAGAACAAGCATTTAAAGATAAGCACTGCAAATTTGAAGCGATATTAAACATCACAGATAACCAATACTCAGCCCAATCTTCATACTGTTATTTGTTTTTCTCCATGTTACAATACTAAGGCGACATGAAATGCTTACTAGTGCCAATAAGAAGTTAATCATCTGAATTCATTTGTCTAAAGGGGATGATGATCACCATAGTAAAAACGTATCTTTGGCCATATCTATATAATACCATATGATCAACATTCTCCCTCCTGGCCTCCCTGTGACTGTGTGTGATTGTGTCTTCTTTATCTTGCAATCAATAGAGTGAACCCCTTTCCCCATGTACACCTTAATTTAAACCCCTTTTACAGAATCTTCTCATTCACCACTGCTAAAAGCCCGTTTATCTTTTGCCGCACCCTCCTTTACCTGCCGCACATTCCCCAATTCTGGCAAGGGATTAAAAGACCAATTTGCAATTGTATTCAGTTTTGAAGAAGTGTCACACTGGAAACGCTAACACTGTTTCTCTTTCTCTGCAGATGCTGACAGACCTGCTGAGTTTCACCAGAAATGAATAGGCACAGAAAAAAGTTTCAATTAAACAAATAACTATGGATACTGGAAATAAGACTACAAAAAATGCTGGAGATACTGGTAGCTTTATAGAAGATTAACTGGACCTGAAACTTTAACTCTGCATTCACTCCAGAAAATGCTGCAACACCTTTAGCAATATCTTCAGCAATTTTTGTTTTTGAACAATTTCCAATGACGTCAAAGATGCCCAAACACCTTGTCCAACATGGAGTGCCGTACACTGGGAACTGAACAATAACGCATGGTGCAGACGTTCGTTGACTCTGAAATTGCATAAGGTTGGCATCACTGACACTACAGAGCTCTGAATCATGGTAAGGGAGAAAAACAGAGGGAAACACACTCACTTCAAATACAGAAGATGGCATTATGGAAATGAGAATATTCAGATTAGTACCTTAAATGGATTGAGTTTATGCAACGAATTGGAGGCGAGGCACCAAAGAAAGACTCCAGCAGAATGAGAATATGAAAATTGAAGTATTTCCACATCAGAAACCAGAGTAGGTCGCTGAGTACAGGGCTGATGGGTGAATGGGTCTCGGTGTGAAATGGGGCACAGTCAGTAGAATTGAATTGTAAATAATGCAGCTAAAACTGGGTTATCATCTGATGCTGTAGAATCAACAGCAGAAGAAGCACAGTTGTATTCAACGACAATCTGTAACATTTTCCCGACGATACTTCATCAGTCTACCATTACCATCAAGCTGATCCATGGTTCAGTGACGAGTGTGTGTGAACATGCCAGGGTCGGAATCACGAGCACCTAAGCCTGATGACAACCCATTAATGCGACCACACTTGACTGGTTACACTCCAAACAGCAGGACTAACATCTGATACAGAGGGAGAAATGATACCAAGACTAACAAATCAGATCTAAGCTCTGTCGGCCTGTCAAATCCATGCAAAAAAGTCGATGGACCATTAAACAACTTACTGGAAGAGATGACTCAACAAATATACGCACCCTAAATAATGGAACAGCCCTGTACGTCAGTGTAAAAGATGCAGTATCTGCACCATCCTTAGCCAGAAGTGTTGAGTCGATTATCCACCTCACCCTCACCATGATGCCCACAGAATCATAGATGGCAGTCTTCAACCAATTCAATTCACTGCATGTGACATGAAAAAACAGCTGGACACTGTAGATACGACTGAGGCAGTGGGCCCTGACCCCATTCCTGCAATAGGACTGAAGACTTGTGCTGCAAAACAAGCCGTGCCCCTGGGGAAGCTGTTTCATTCCAGCTCCAACTCCGACATCTCCCTGGCAATGCGGCAAATTGCTTAACTATATCCAATCCGCTAAAAGAAGGATTACTGCAATCTGACTCTTTACTAGTCCTTCAGTCCCATCACGACAGTCAAATTGGTGGGAGTTCAAATTGGACAGAGCTGTCAAACAGCACAGAAATAATCTGTTCAGTGTAGTTTCCGATAGGTCCCCATGTGGAGATGGTGCTGTTGTGGAAATGTCACTGGATTACTAACCCAGACCAGGCTAATGCTCTGGCAGCTGATGCAAATTAAAAACAATTAATAAAATATCAAGATCTAAAATCAGGTGTCAGTAATAGTGATCTTGTGTTCAATATCAGTGTAAACTTTGATTTCCTTCCCCAATGTACTTTCAGGAAGTGAATCTCCCGTGCTTTCCTGGTCTGGCCTAAAAGTGACTCCAGACACAGAGACATGTGATATATTCTTCAATGATCTCTGAATCGGCCAAACAAGACACTCAATTATATCAACTGCACTGAGGTCTTAAATGATAAACCCGTTCTGAACACCAGGCACTAGCCTCGTTAGTAGAAAAGGGAATGGGAAACACAATCCTGTCGACCTGCAGAGACCTCTTTCCTAACAGTTGAGAGCTTGTGACAATATTTACAGAGCTTTCCCACACACTGCACAGAAACATTGTGACAGGAGCAGGTCATACAACACATTGAGCTTTCCCTGTGCTAGTTAATGGCTGAACATCTCCTCAGTGCAGTTTTCCCCATACAATTGTCATATCCCTTAATATGTTTAAACATTGTGAAATATAAAATGAAAACTGCATAAGTGCCTTCAGCCCATCAGTTTTGCTCCTCCGTTCTACGAAAACACGTGTTGATTAAATACAAGTTGGCTGCAATATGATTCGTGAATCTTTTTTACTATAAAGTGAATTCCCGTTCACTGTGACGCGATTCCTTGCCAGGAACCAGCTGAACAGCAACACCCTGTCTCAGGATCCTCTCTCTGCAAAATGGACAAACAATGTGGTCAGCTAAAACAGGAATGCAATGCGCACAGGAGGCCTTGAACTGAGCCTGAAACTGGAAATTGTAGACTACATTTAGAAAGAACTTTATTTCAAACTGTGGAGAGAATCTTGAGGAGAACCGGAATTCCCCATCGGCATCAGGTGGTTATTCAGCCCCCACATGCTTTCTGGTGAACGGTACAGTGCTCCAGTGAGTGACTGTAGTGTGAAAGTGTTACATTTACGGCACTGTTCCATTACAACATGTGATTTAAAGATTTATTTAGACTGAACTAGTATGGTTGTTAGACCAAACTTAATTTTTGGTTTTTACTGATTTTTTGGGGGGTTTGCCCCTTACCCTCTTTTTTCCATGGACCCCATTATTAATATTGCACGATTTTCAACAACACAGTGTTGCACAGAAACGCAGTTACTGTGTTATTGGAGAACAACCTGGACTGATAGCTGATCTGCGATCTTCACACAGTACTCCCGCTCTCTCCGTATCCCTTTAATTTCCAGAAATCCTTATTTATATTCAGCGCCATGACTTCCACAGCCTGATCTGGGAGAGAGTACCCCTGCTTCACCAGTCTCAGAGTGCAGACATTTATTCTCACCTCAATGCAAAGCGGCCTGTCTGTACCTGATACTGTGGTCCCTTGCTTCAGACATCCGAGCCAGGGGAATTACCATCCCTGCTTCCAATCTGTCTCGCTCAATCAGAGTGTTATATATTTCACTGAGATCTCCACTCATTTTCCTAAACCGCATGGAATACAAGTCCAGACCCCCAAACTCAGATCCCATAACAAGTCTGTCATCCCAGAGATCATTCTGGTCATCCTTTACTGCTCTCTCTCAATGTCAGGTTTGTCCTCGATTAGGAACAGAGACCAAAACTGCACACAATGCTGCACAATGTTCTAGATGGCGTCTCACCAAGACCCTGTACCGCTGCAGTAATAAACTCGTACTCCTGTACTCAAATCCCCCTGAAATGAAGGTGAATACAGCAGTTATCTTCCTCCCTACTTGCTGCTCCTGAAATATTACTTTCAGTGACTGGTGGACAGGGAGATCCAGATTCCTTTCAATGTTACAGTTCCCCACTTGCTGGATCTATACACACTGGTCAGCGTGCCAATGCCATTCCCAGTATTGACTCCTGGATTCAGAACTCACTGCCTTACATGGACTCGGAGGCTGCAGAGAAATAAACAAAAATGCAGCTTAAGTTCCTTTATAGAGCAACATTTTTCAAACACTCCCTTTTCAAATGATAGGCTGCCATTCTTTTGTTCCCATCAAAGTCCACAGCATCTCATCTCTCCCATTGCTCTTCATCCGCCACGTATTTGCCCAGTCATTTCACTTATCTCAGTCACCTTGGAGCTTTTTTACATCCTCCTCACCCACTCACAAGCTGACATTGTTTAGTGCTGTCAGCAAATTTGGGAATATTGCATTTGAGACACTCAACCAAATATATGATGTGTATTGGCAATAGCTGGCGCCCAAGCCACGATCCTTGAGATATACCCCGAGCCTTCCACTAAAAAAAATGTTGTTTTATTCCTTCTCACTGTTTCCTGCCAGCTCTGTCCTTCGAGAACCATGTCCATGTATTAGCCCTAGTCCCACAGGATTCGAATTTGCACAATAGGCGTGGGGCTTTATCAAAAATCTTTCTGAAATTCCACTCGGATTGCATTGATAGCTTCTACATAATTTTGCTTAAAGCCGGTTTCTCAAATATCATTCCTATTTCATGAATCTCTGTTGACTTTGTCTATGCCCATTAATTTCAGTCTGATACTTTCTCTAAACTGTTTAGTTGATAATTTAATTCTATTCCCCTTTTTCTCACCAGACTAAAGTTCCCTCGTATTGCTAGGAAGTTTTCTTTTTTGTTTTGCTTTCTTCCGTAAAGGCATAACTGAAGTATTTGCTCCATAGTTCTGCTATTTCCCGGTCCTCAATTATCTGGTATCAAACCGTAGGAAAGCTGCACATTTATTTCCCTTAATTTTGACATTGACATATTTTCAGAAAATATTATAAGTTCTGTCTTATAAACTTTGTTAAGATATTCTTCAGAAACCTATCAATTCCTATTTTAAGGTACTCAGTGATTGGCCTTCCACAGCCATACAATCACAGAAGCAAAGACTCTGTTCTATCAGAAATACTGCACGGTCTACATTAGATACACTTCGCGACACAATAACCATAGCCGTGAATCTTAATGCATTTCAAGTGCACTGCCGGGTATTTTCTCATAGTTTTGAGGTTACCATGACAACTCGCCTCTCAAGAAATGCATTTCAGACCCCGACACACTCTGGGTGAAAAGCAATCCTCAAATCCTCACTAAACCGCAAACCCTCCACTTTAAAAGTGTGGCCCTTTGACTAAAAGGAACAGCTGCTGTCCATCCACACTGTCCATGCTCCTCGTAATCCTATCCTTCAGAATCACGTCTCCCTCAGCCTCTACTCCCCCAAACTAAACAACCCAAGCTTATCCAGCCTCTCTCCATAGCTGATATGCGCCATCTCAGGGAACATCCTGGTGAATCTCCTTTGCACCCCCTCCAGTGCAGTCACATCCTTCCTGCAATGTGATTCTCAGAACTACTGTTCCATCTTGGCCTCACCAATGTTCCGCATAGCTCTTATAATCTGTGCCTCAATGAATCAAGGTTATGTTTACAGTTCCCTACGCTTTCCCAAATTGTGTATTAACCTGTACATCACATTCAGGGATGTGTGGAGAAGCACCTTCTGACCTTCCTAGTGTGCTGCCATTCATTGAGTCCTCTCCTGTCTGGTTCCTTGTTCCAAAGTGTATCACCTCATATTTATCAGGGTTACATTCCATCTGCCATTGATCTTCCCAGCTGACCATTCCATCTGTATCTTCCCGTAACTTAAGGCCTTCCTCCTCACTGCCAACCAACCGGCCAATCTGCGTATCAAACACAAACTTATTTATCTCACTCCCCACCCCTCGTCCATATTCACAGCTACATCATTTATGAGTACCACAAATATTAAAGTTGAAAATCGCACAATATCAGGTTAGAGTCCAACAGGTTTGTTCGGAGGCACTAGCTTTCGAAGCGCTACTTCTTCATCAGGTGATTGTGCGCTTTGATGAAGAAGCAGAACTTTGAAAGATAGTGCCGCCGAATAAACCTGTTGGACTATAATCTGGTGTTATGCGATTTTTAGCATTGTCCACCCAGTTTAACACCAGCACCTCCGAATCACAAATAATAAGGGACACAGCACTGATCCCTGTGGTATACCATTGGACACTGGCCTCCAGTCACACAAGGAGTCAACCACCATCTTGTGTCTCCTAAACCTCATTTGCATGCAATTTGGCACGTCACTAATGAGTCCTACCTGTTCCCTGGTTATTCTGTTCCGCTGGACACACTTGTAGAATATCTTGCCCTGCCAGCAGGTCTCCATGCCCCTCTGTTAGTTAGTCCCATACGCGTGCAGAATTTCCTCCTTATTGCAGTCTTAAATGGTCTGTTCTTTATCCTGCCATTATTTCCCTTGATTGTGTATTAGGCAGCCGGAGAAACATCATATTAATTTCCAACTTTTCACATGTTTTGTGAATTTTATACATTTCACAGTGACCCACCTCTCATTCTTTGAAACTCTAGAGAACACAGGCGGAGTTTCCTCATCACGCAATCTCGCCAATTGAGGGATTAATCTGGAGAATGTCCATTGAGCTTCCTCTGTGGTCAGTATATTCTTTCTCAGATTTGGTGACCAAAACTGTACTCAATATTCCAGGTACATTACTCACTAACACGCTTTCAACTGCTTCAACATGTCTTTACATCTATATTCTGACTCCCTTAAAGGAAGGCAATCCAAACTTTAACTTACCACTTGCATATATTCCTCCAAATACCCTTCACATTCATTGCATTTACGAACTCATTGTGTGAGTTCTTATAGAAAGCCTTCTGATAATCTAAAATATGCCAGTTGTACTGGTTCCCCATTATCTATGTTGTAAGAATCAACTTCAAACAATTCCAAAGCTTGTCAAGTATGATTGCCCTTTCAGAAATGCAGACTGATTCTCTCCAATGTTGCTGTTAATTTCTAAATAACGAATATCACATCCTATATAATAGACTCCAACAGTTTTCCCACCAATGTCAAGTTAATTGGTCTGCAGTTCTCCACACTTGCTCTTCATCCCTTTCTGGATGCTTGGATCACTACCGTACATCTATAGTGCTTGGATCACGTTTACGAATGTCCATTTATCTACAACGGCTTCCGTTGTAGAATGCACGGGGTAATAGAACACAGTCATCAACAGTGCAACTAATACTTCTATTAGTGGTTTATTTCTGAAGATTTTGGTTTGAAGTACATTTTGTTTGTCAAGGTTAGCAATGCTCAATCCAGCTGCATGTTAAAGTAGAGCCTTGTTACGAATATAAATTGACTTTATGTCTTTCGATCCACAAGTCTTATATAATGACGTTGTATTTCTGGGTGATTTTCTGGATCTTCCTCCATGAAGACTGATGGAAAGTAATTGGTTATTTGCTAGGCCATTTCCCTGTTATCCATAATAATCTCGTCTTTCCTGATTGCAGATTTCCACATTTGACTTTGCTTTTCTCTTTCCTTTGAAATATAGAACATAGATTTATGCAGTCTTTGTGTTCTTGTTTGTTTGCATGTGTGTTCGCTTTTTGATTTCCTTACCCGTTTCATGGCGCTCCTTTTCTGGATCGTAAATTTCTGAGAATTCTCAGGATTCCACAATGTCTGGAATTCTTCTGAAGTCACTTCCTGTGATTCATGTAATCTTTAATTTATTGTTAACCATTGTTAACTCACTTTCTCACTCTTGAGTGTTTTACCTAAATAAGACCATAAGACATAGACATAGGAGTGGAATTAAGGCCATTCGGCCCATCGAGTCCACTCCGCATAAATAAACATATTTTTCAGACTTTGTAGTATTTCTATAAATCTCCTGGTCCTGACCTGGTTGGTACTTTTGCATCAGCGGTAGCCAACGGGTGAAGTCCTGGCAAATGGAGGGTAGTGAATGCTGTGCCGTTATTCAAGAAGGGCTACAAATAAAAACCGGGGAACTATTGACCAGTAAACCTAAAATATGTAGCAGGTAAGTTACTTGAGAAGATTCTGAGGGAGAAGATATACATGCATTTGTAAAGACAGAGCCTTGTGAATGGGGGATTATGGCTCACACATTTGTTAGACTGCTTTGATGAAGTGACCAGTAACTTTGGCAAGGGCACGGTTGTATATATAGTCTGTATGGATTACAGTAAGGCCTTCAATAAGGTTTCACATGGTACTCTGCTCTGGAAGGTTAGATCATATGGAATTGAGGGGGAGCTGGCAAATTAAGTCCAAAATTGGCTTGATGATAGGAAAAAGAGGGTAATCGTGGAAGGATGGTTGTCGGACTGGAGGCCTGTGATGAGTGGAATGCCTCAGGGGTCGGTGCTGGGACCACATATTCATATATTACACATATCTATGATTTAGATGAGAATGTACAGGCATGATTTTTAAGTTTCAAGGTGACACTAAAATAGGTGGTATCATGGACAGTGAGGAAGGTTCTCAGAAATTTCAGAAATTACAACAGTACCTTGATCAGTGGGGAAGTGGGCCGAGAAATGGCAAATGGAATTTAATTCAGATAAGTGTTAGGTCTTGCAGTTTAGAAAGTCAAATCAAGGCAGGAGTTTCATGGTGAATGGCAGGGCCTTAAGGAGTGCAGTGGAACAGAGTGACGCTGGAATTCAGGTGCATGGTTTTCTGTAAGTGGAGTCCCAGGTAGACAAGGCACTGAAAAAGGCATTTGACTCACTGGCCTTCATCAGTGAGAGCACTGAGTATCGAAATTATATTGCCGTTATACAATATGTTGGCGAGTCCATACTTGGAGCGTCATGTTCAGTTTTGTTCACTTTGCTCGTGGAAAGATGTTATTAAACTGGAAAGAGTGCAGAAGTAATTTACAAGGATGTTGCCAAGACTCAATGGTCTGAGTTGTACTGAGGGGTTGAACAAGCTAGGAGTTTTTACTTTGGAATGTATGAGGCTGAGGGGGATCTAATAATAGTGTATAAGATCATGGAATGCATGGATCGAGTCAATGCATTCAGTCTTTTTTTCCCCAGGATTGGGCAATCACGGACTAGAGGGCATCAAATAAGGTCAGAAGGGAAAGAGTAAAAGGGAACCTGAGGGGCAATTTCTTTTAAACACAGAGTGGTATGCATATGGGATGAGCTGCCAGCAGAAGTGGTTGAGGCGGGTACATTCACAAAATTTAAAATACATTTGGACAAATACACAGGTAGGAAAGGATTAGAAGGATACAGGGAAATGGCAGGGAAATGGGGTTAGTGTGAATGGACATTTTGTTAGAAATGGACCAGTTTGGGCAAAATGGCCTGTCTCCGTGCTGTAAGACTATATAGGTCTAACAACCATTGTTCTCCTACTGAATGTTATATTGTATTTTCCCAATTCACTGAAGCGAACTTGACACTCTGGCCTCTGGGCTTCCATGATGTTTGACCAGAATGTTCAAACATTCCACATTGAATACAGACGCTGTGTAAAATTCAACATATTAATGTCACTATTCCTCCAAAGCTGCTGCAGAGCAAGGTTAGTAATTAGTCCTTCCGACCACACAATAGACAATAGACAATAGACAATAGGTGCAGGAGTAGGCCATTCTGCACTTCGAGCCTGCACCACCATTCAATATGATCATGACTGATCATCCTTAATCAGTATCTCACAACATCAAATCCGAAATAATCTGCTCTCTAGTTTGGTTCACAACATTCTCTTCAACCTACCTGATATACACTAAAGGAATTTATTTTTCACAACATTAGCAGTCACTTTGTTAACTCAGTTTCGATGCAACTTGACACCATCCATTACTACTGCAGAACCCACAAGTATTTGCTACTCATTCACAGAATGAGGGCTTAGCTGGATAACCAGCATTTACTGGCCATGCCAGACGGCAGTTAGGAGTCAACAGCATTGCCTTGGATCGGAATGACATGCAGGCCAGACTAGATACGAACAGCCGTTTCCTTCCCAAAAGGACATTAGTGAACCAGATGAGTTTTTCCAACAATCAGGAATGGATTCCCGATCACCATAAATCCTTGATTCCAGATTATTGAATTCAAATTCCACAATCTGCCATGGCAGGATGTGAAACCATGTCCCCAGAACATTACCTGGGTCTCTGGGTTAAGAGCCCAGCGTTAATATCAGTATGTCATAGCTTCCCTTTGCATATCGTTGCATATATGATTTCCAGAGCATATGATGCAAAATATTTGCGCGACAGTTTTGGTTCAGATATACAACACAACAAGTTTGTTTCTCCTTGTTATTTGTAAGACCCACCCAAACTCATTCTGTGGAATCTGAGGGACAGAGCCTGTGTCGTTATTAGTGATAGAGTTGGATAAGGCATTCGGGGAGGCTCACCTCGATGCTGACATGATCTGAAGATATGTCAAGCAATACAGGACAAGCATCAATATCCAACCCGCTCTGTCAGGATAAGTGTCGCCGTATATTCTCACTGCTCCCTCACACTCACTGTATGTCTCTTATAGCACCTACCCTTGACCAAGGCTCACACTCTATCTCCAGATAAGGTTCAAGCACAACCACTCTCATTGTTGAATTCAGCACCTTCCCTCCTCCATATTTTCTGTCCCTGGTGCAATAGCCCCGGACACTAACAGCACAACATGGATACAACACTATGGACAAACTCCCTCCGGCCACCTCACCATGTCACCTTACCCAGCCCAGCACTAACAGCAGGGCCATCCACTCTCACCCTCACTCATTCCATCCCTTTCTCCCATTCCAGGAGAAACAGCCTGGAATAGGACAAAAAGGGCCAAGCCGGGTGGTGAAGTGCCGGATATCCGTCCCCTCATCCCCCTACCCTGATATGTGGGGAGGATCCTGGAGATAACCGGAAATGACCAGGAGGCCTTGTGTGGAGATTCGGAAACATCCACGTCCCACCTACCGAATAAGAAGCAGTATTCAGTAAAGAGCAATTCTCGATTCAAACCTGCTGTCAGTTCCAGCTTCATCTCTCTCACTCGCAGAACAACAGATACTCTATGGCACAGAGATGCAGGCATTGAAATACACAGACGTATTGGTAAATACCCCAATATACTAACATACACAATGCATACAAGTAGATAAGCATGCACACACTGAGAAGTACACAAAGACATAAACAGTCACACAAATAGACACAAACAGAGATAGAAACACACAGGCTGATGCAAAGACAGACAGACATAGTCACACAAATACAAAAGTAACAAGTACATGGACACACACATACATAAATGCACATTAAGACACAGACACGAGTGCTATTAGGACACAAATAAATAAGTTTTTGATTTATAAGGAGATCCAGGATTCCAGGGCAAGGTGTGAGAATGATGTTGAGGAACATATTAGAAATAACTGAATGGTATATCAGACTCGATAGGCCAAATGGTCTAATTCTGCTCCTTTTTTTAACGCTCGTGTGGTGTTATGCTATCAGGTATTCTCTTCCTGAGACAGTAGCAGCAACATATTTGATTGGAAACAGTCAGTGGTAATGTGGGAAAAGATTGGAGGGCAGACTGGTTAATGTCTATTCCTAGTTATTGTATCACATTATCCGAAAAGGGGCAGTGATTTGATATGAGGTCAACACAATTTTTTTAAAAATTGTGTCCCACAGTGAAAGAAGGATGTCCCTTTTCCTTTAGTGTGCTATCTGTGGTGTCCTCATCCTCAGGGAGCAGTGAAGACTCGGTTAATTTCGGTATTTTAGTTTGAGATTGTCTGATCTTTGCAGGACAGGAGAGTCAATGCTTATTGGGAACAGACAGGAGACGGATGGTCAGATACACTCGGATCAGCTATGAACATTCTGAATGGTGCAGCCAAATGGCCAACTGCTGCCCCTTTCCAATGTGTTGTTCCGTCAATCCACCCTCCCGGCCATTACCAGAATATACTGTTGCCCCTATCCCATGTGTTGTTCCCTCAATCCACGCTCCCGGCCATTACAGAATATACTGCTGACCATACCCCATGTGCTGTTCCCTCAATCCACCCCTCGATGCTGTTACAGAGATATACTGCTGCCCCTACCCCATGTGTTGTTCCCTCAGTCCACCCCTCAGTGCGATTACAGGTTAGAGGACCATCCCATTCAGCCAGACTGGATCGTTACAATGAGACGGGAGGAGACCATTCTGCCCCTCCAAAGAATTACACAGGAATATAGGATGAAGTAATTCAGCTCGATTTGTACATTACACAGCCCAGGACGAGGCCATTCAACCCGTCTGAACTGCTGCACAGGAACAGGGATGCTGTCACTAACAGGAAATAGACAGTAGTGATATATGATTTTTTAAACAAAACTGTAACTAGTTTTGACTCAGCGATCACCGATCAATAATCTATGTAAAATGTCTGGATGAATAGACTGAATGGATCAAAGCTGAACTACCTAATAAACCAAAATGATCATTCATTAGATCTTCAAATGAAGTAGTGAATTTGCATTATGATGTAGACAGGGAAGGTTAGTGAGCGTAACCTCAGCAGTAATAATATAATGTGAGTTGTCTATTGCAGTCAGGAACAATTTAAATGGAGAGAGATTGCAGAACTCTGTGATGCAGATGTTTTTCATATTCTTGGTACATGAATCATATGAAGTCTGTCTGCAGATGCAGCAAGTGATGCGGAAGGTAAGTGGAATGATGCTGTTTGCGGCAACGGGTATTGGGTTTAATTAGGAATATTTCACTGTCTCTGTACAGGGCATTGCTGAGACCACATCAGATACATTGGGTGCAGGTCTGATCCTCTAAACTAAAAGCCGGATACAATTCCTTTCAAAGATGTTCAAAGATGCTTCCCTTTACTCATTCCTGAAATGAAGACCTTTTGTTATCGGGGATTATCTGTTTAGATCTTAGATGAGAAATCTTACTGAACCACGATTTTCAGAGAAGTCCTTCAGCTGGATATATATTTTTTCTTGTTAAGAAAACTAAAGCTAGATAATTTTTTTTGAATGAGATGCATTGATATTAACACAAATATTATGAAGATATCAACCCATTTTTAAAATTACGCAGATGCATATAAACATCTCATCAAATCATAAAACGGGCACATTATTTTCTTTTGCTAATTAAAGGCACTGTGCACAACAACAGCAATGATGCTGCATACAACATACAGTCTATTATCACCCATTCCAGAGAATGTACACGGAGAGTGCACATGGTCCAGTTTGGTGTACAGTTGACATTCTTGTATTTTCCCACACAGAGACGGAGAAAAATATTACCTGCCTCAGAAGCAGCAGCCAATTGGTCTCTCTCTCTCTCTCTCTCTCTCTCTCTCTCTCTCTCTTACTTTGTTCTGCCTGAAAACAAGGTGTGAGAGCAGAAAATTCCTGAGTCATCTTTACCACTCGTGGAGGATTCCTGATGAGGATTCATAGGAATCTCTGTACAGCTCAAAGCAAAGGGAATTCAGCTAAATCCAACTGTTCTGGGAAGAAATCCTCAATCCCAGACGTTTGTGTGAGCAGAATAAGTTCAAAGTCAGAAAAATATTTGAGACACTCTATCATTTTACCATTTGTTCACAGTTCAACTTTCTGTGTCTCAGATTTTTCTAGAAAATTACCCAGTCCGATACCTATATCATTGGACACAGCACTCAACTGGTTACATTTAAAATTTGCTTTCACCAATAGAGGAGTGGGAGAAGACATCAGTGACCCTCCAACATTGGTCAGAACACGAACAAGTGATTCTCAAAGGGTTGTTAAGGTGTGAATTCCCTTCCACAGAAGATTGTGATGCCTGGATATTTCCATTTGTTCAAAATTATCTATGTAAAACATTTGAAAGACAAATGAATGTAGGGAAATGGTACACTGACAGAAAAGTGCTGCTGAGACCTTAATCAGATCATAGTGCATGGTAGAACCGTGACAAAGTGTCTGATGACCCACTCTTGCTCCACAGTCCCTTGTTACTATGGTGCCTTCAGCCTCTCACAACTCCTGTAAGGTGCAGATGGGGGCCACTTGCTCCAAATACCTGGTCCACAGTAACACAGGATCTCAAATAATCCCTCACAACTGTCACACACAGATTGGTACGGATTGAAAAATGTTATTTGGAAATCCAGACTAGTTTTGAAAGACGCCTCTGGTCTGTTTACAGAGTGCCCCCTCACTGAAACTTGTGCTTCATTTGTTGGTCTTGGTCTAGACCAGGATTCGTTATGAATAAAGCTCCATACCTCCCTCAGAGATGACTCAAAAATGCTTTGCTCTCCCTGATTACAACATACAAATACAGTACATCCAGGAAAATTACAGCCGTTTACTTTGAAATTACAGAAAATGAAAACATAAGGAACACGAATAAGTAATTCAGATGGTCAAGACATTGTATACGATCATGGCTGATCTACTGTTAGTATTAACTCCTCCTTAATGCTCAGTTCTTCACAGCCCTCAGCTTTCTGACAGGTCAAAGATTCATGTACCACCTCTTTAAATACTTTCAGTGATGTAGCTCCCCTAACTCTGTAGTCTAGATAATTCCTGACATTGATTACCCTCTGTGAGAGGGTAATCCTGACATTGATTACCCTCCTATGAATCTTCATTCTGTGAGAGGAAAACACTCTCTACACATGCACCGTCACCTATTGATGTGAACAAGAGGTGAACACAGGGGCTCAGGAAAGAGTGAATGGCCTTGATACCAAGGCAGTAGTTGACTGAGGATGTCATCGAGACCATCTACTTATTTGAGCTTAATGAGAATCACGTCTCACCTCCTCACTGTTTGGGGTCTTTCAGAGCACGAAGGAAGATGTTTGTGGTCGGTGGCCGACAATCCTCTCAGTCCCGGGACATATCTTCAGGAGACCCTCAGATTAACTTCCTCAGCACAAACATCTTCAGCTCCTTCGTCAACGTCTATGTGCCCCATGCCCGGCGCCCCCATCTATCCCAAGATCAGAAGCGGAGTGATCACTGAAGATTACACAATATTCAGAACATTTTTTCCCACTCAGCTCCTGAACCGGTCTGTGTCTATAGTCAGCAAGACCCAAACAACATTCATGTTTATGCTGTTATAGTGTCGGTAACATTCGTGTAACAGAACGGCCAGGCACTGCACATTTCCACAATTAAAAGAGGAGCTCATTCAGCACCTCAAGCTGGTTATACCCGGATATGTGGAAACTGTTCAGCCCATCGAAATGACTGAACAAGAAGAGGGACAGCCCATTCAATCCTCCTACCTGTTCCACAGGAAGAGGAGGCGTCTGGTCAGTACATTGAGCTGTTAAACAGGAACAGGCAGAGTCCAGTAAGACCCCTAAACCTGTTCTATGGAACCAGGAGGAGACCATTCACGTCTCGAGACACTTTCACAGGAATAGGAGGGTGTCATTGATGCTCCAACCTGGAAAACGAATGGAGCAGATATTGCACTCATAGACTGCTCACAATGTTCTTCGTGACTCCATTGCCTGTGGAACAAATGATACTTTAACATGTTTTGCTGGCAGTGAGGAAGGAAGCCATATGTTTTGTGCCAAGCCTCAAGGAGGCATCTTCCATCTCCAAGAAGACAGACCCATGTTCACCGTGGGGCTCAGAAGCTGGTGGGGATAGTTAACTGTTTTACAATGAAGGTACTTTGGCTCCTGTCGCGATGGTGGAAAACGTGAAGTTCTATGTATGATCACACACCAAATGCACTATATTAATGTTGCAAGAGTTAAGTTATGACTGTCTCTCTCTCTCTCAATCGAAATGGGGAGTGGCGTGGACTGAGATGAACATTCTCAGAGTCTTTTAAGCCACCGAGCATCATGTAAATCAAGTAAAAGAAACATGGAATTTATCACCGTATTAGTTCTGTTCGGAATATTATGAGTGACTGTCCATCACCTTAAGTTTCAATGTAATTACCTTTTATTTCTTCAAAGCGCAACAGATTAATCCTCATGCACTCCCGATGGTACAATCATCCCAACAATTAGTCTGGTAAAATTCCTTTATACTCTTTCTGCCAAGAGGATTATTCCTTATAAAGGAAACAAAATCTGTGCACAATGCTCCAAATACTATCTCAACAACACCCTAGGGTTGATCACAATAATTCTGTTCCCTCACTTAGCTGTCTCAGCTTCTTTCCTGTCTATAAAGAGCCATTCCTTCTCTCTGCATTTTGAATTCTCTCTGGAATTTTGAAGTTCCTTACATCTGTGCGTCAGTCATCACCAGAGGTGTCGATAGAGATGTATATCACGTTCAGAGGGAGATTCAATCAGAAAGAATTCACTTGAAACAGGGAATGGTCACCTACCTGAATGGAAATGACTTGCAGGAACATGGAAATCAGGCAGAAAAATGGAGCTATCTTTCCTTTTGTTGTTCCCTCATGGGATGTGTGCAGCCCTGGTCAGGCCAGCATGTTATAGATTAGATTAGATTACATTGCAGTGTGGAAACATGCCCTTTGGGCCAACAAGTCCACGCCGACCCGACGAAGCGCAGCCCACCCATACTCCTACATTTACCCCTTACCTAACACTACGGGAAATTTAGCATGGCCAATTCACCTGACCTGCACATCTTTGTGACTGTGGGAGGAAACCGGAGCACCCGGAGGAAACCCACGCTGACGCGGGGAGAACGTGCAAACTCCACACAGTCAGTCGCCTGAGGCGGGAATTGAACCCGGGTCTCTGTCACTATGAGGCAGCAGTGCTAACTGCAGTGCCACCGTGCATCCCACATGCCACCGTGCCACCCACAATGCTGATCTTGAACTGAGTGGTTGATTCAGCTGTTGCACAGGATAATAAAGAGTGAACCACATTGCTGTGGGTTTGCAGTCACACAGAGACCTGAACATGAAAGGAAACCCATTGCCTTCTCTAGAGGACATGAGGCAAACAGATATGCTTCTGTTGAAAACTAATGGTGATAATTTCATTTGCATTTCATCAACTTCCTTCAGGAGACACCAAAAGATTATTATTCTGTGCCGTTCGATTATGAGTAAATGACTTGACCACCATGCACTGTCTGTCCATCTGACAGATTCTGTGGAGAGAACAAATTACCCATCTCAAGTGCAAATATTTTGTGACGTAAGCATAGTTTGAAGGGACTTGAAACGGTTATATCTGGATTTACCAAAGGCACAAACGATGAATTATTCAGCAGTTGCATTGAGGCTGAGACGGTGACTGAAATGTCTGATATGTGGACTTGGGCAGGATTGGTGAGTGGGGAGAATATATAGAAATGTAAATATGAATGAAGAAAAAAGATAATGGAGATTAAGAACAGTGTGCTTTCTCCTCGTGTATTGTTGAGTAAGTTGTGAATCGTAATTTGCTAGTTATAATCAGTAATGAATAAAATTTTTGACTGGATCTGAAAATGATGACTTCCAAATTTTAAAATATGAATATGAACTGCAATTCAGTTCAACTCAGTTTAATGGTCAGATGGAATGACTTACCAGGAACACCAACTATAGCGAGGATGGGATAGTAACCACCTGGAATAATCCAAATGATAACTTCGATCCGTGATGCTAATGATATCCAAGGCTGAGAAAGGTAGTAAAGACCCGAGGATAAACTCCTGCCTGTTATTGTAATATTCCAGTCTAATATTCTCAGATTCTGATCCATTAATGGAACATTCCAGTCTAATGTTCTCAGAGTCTGATCTCTCCTCCCCCTATCTCTCGAGCTGCTGATCCCTGTTAGTCCAATCATTGATGCTCCCACCCATATTGGGATAACACATTGAACAGAGTCCTTAATTAATAGCAGAGGCAAACCCTCCAGTGACACATCTCGGATCCACGGAGACTGACATCAATCACAATCACTGAACAAATAGCTCCAGCCAACGCCTTTCAATACAATATTGTTTTATTCAAATTCAAAACAATGATTCAAACTGTCATTATCTGGATGGGCTATGTGAGGGTGACAGATGAAATAAATCTTGAGGCCGGTAGATCAATTGAGTGTAACCATTCAATCTGTCTTGGATGCAGGAATAATGCCATAAGTTTATCAGAACGTAAACATGCGTCTCTGATTATAAATGGAAACATGCATCCTGGAACTATTAATCAAGCATCAGAATTTCAATTAAACAATTTTTATAATCTGAGGCGAATGTGTGTCTGAGAAGCGTAGGGTTGTAACAGTCAAATGGCATGGATAACAGAGAATTGTACGTGACAAATGCAATTCAGATTGTTATTCCAGGTTTAGAGAGAGGCAGATGAGGTCTGTACTATTGATGTTATCGATGTTAGTGAACTGTGTTGAAGTGTCATTTACTGGACTTCAATTACAGTGTGAATATGGTATTGTGGAGGAGACAGAAAACAGAGAGAATTGGGGGACATGGCAGTTCAGACTGGAGGGAGGGATAATAATATTCCCCAGTCATCAGTATTGGAGTGTCACTCTTTACAACTCATATGAAGAAAAGATTTAAGGATACATCTAAAGTGAGGAATGAGGAGTAAAATTTGTTTATCGAACACAAAATACTGTGACAAAATGATTTTCTGTCCGTACTAAATTATGGGAAGTACAAAGAAATAAGGTACACTCATGATATTGAGCTCCTTAAATTGAAATGTGTATTACAAAACCACGAAAGTGGTATGCAATCTTTCTCAATCATTATATGGCCCACACTGACATGCTGATTTCCCCTCTGTCAGTGATCCACCTCACTGAGATTCTCTGGCGCAGTATCTCAGTATTGGAGGGGTACTCAGTTCCTGCTGCTGTTCACCCAGTCTGTTTAAATTAAATCACCTTCTCACTGTAGAGAAAAAAAAAAATCACTTGGCCTTTTGGACTCTGTTTAACTGTCAGAAACTCAGCTCTGTGATATTATTGGCGGTAAATGCTCTAGGACCACAGCCAGTATCCGCACAGTGCTCAAACGGTATGGCAATAGATAGAGACCTTGCCGTCCATGAGAATTTCTCAATAAAACTTGCTTTTTCTGTCCGTTCCTGTCTATCTCCCCTCATGCTGATTTCTAATCTATCCAACTCACCCTCGTTTAACATCCCTGTTTCCAAATTGTGCAGTTGTACAGCTTGATGTTGTGGCCATTTTGGAGAAATAGATAGAGCTGGGACAGGACTGATCGTTGGAGGGTCCGGGGTTTAGATGCTTCAATAAGAACAAGGAAGGTACTAAAAGTGGGGCGGGGTGGGGGTTGGGGTGGGGGAGGGTGGGGTGGCATTGAAAATCAAAGACAGCATTACGTTGTTAGAAAGGATGCTTGATAAGGACTTGCCTACTGAGATAGTATGGGAAGAGGTTGGAAACAAAAACGGAGAGGACATCCTGTTGAAAGTTCTCTATTGCCGTCTGAAAAGTTCCAGAGATGTAGAAGAAAGGATTACAAAGATGATGCTGGATAGGTGCAAAAATAACAGAGTAGTTGTTATGGAAGAATTTAACTTTCCAAATATTGACTGGAAATGCTGCAGTTCAATTATTTTATAGGGGTCAGTTTTTGTCAGAATGGTTTCCTGACACAGTATGTAGATAGGCCAACAAGGGCCGAGGCCAAATTGGATTTGGTACTGAGTAATGAACCAGACCAGGTGTTAGATTTGGAGGTCGGTGAACACTTTGCTGATAGCGACCACAATTCAGTTATGTTTACATTAGCGATGGAAAGGGACAGGTGTATACCGCAGGACAAGAGTTATAACTGGGGGAAAGGCAATTATGATGCGATTAGGAAAGGTTTTAGAATGCATAGGATGGGGAAGGAAGCTGCAGAGGATGGGTACAATTTAAGCGCGGAGCGTTTTCAAACAACAGCTACTGTGTGTCCTTGATAGGTTTATACATGTCAGGAAAGGAGGAAGTGGTCGAGTGAGGATGTTGTGGTTTACTGAAGAAGTTGAATCTCTTGTCAAGAGGAAGAAGGGGGGCTTATGTAAAGATGAAACGTGAAGGCTCAGTTCGGATGCTTGAGAGTTACAAGTTAGTCTGGAATGACTTAAAAAAAGAGCTAAGAATAGCCAGGAGAGAACATGAGAAGTCTTTGGCAAGTAGGATCGTGGAAAACCCTCAAGCTTTCTATCAGTATGTCACGAATAAAAGAATGACCAAATGAAGATTAATGGCAACCAAGGACAGTAGTGTTAAGTTTTGTGTGGAGTCTGAGGAGATAGGACAGACTGTAAATTAATATTCGAATCAGTATTCACAATGGAAAAAGAAAATGCTGTCAAGTCCAATACTGAGATACAAGCTATTAGACTGGACAGGATTGAAGTTCGTAACGTGGAGATGTTAGCAGTTCTGAAGAGTGTGAAAACAGATAAGTCCCCTGGGCTAGATGGGATTTACCATAGTATTCTCTGAGAAGCTAGAGAGGTAGTTATGCAACCATTTGTTCTGACTTTTACATCGCCATTATCTACAGGAATAGTGCCAGAAGATTGGAGGACAGCAAACATTGTCCCCTTGCTCAAGAAATGGAGAAGAGACAACCCTGGTCATTATATACCTGTCTTACTTCGGTTGTGCATAAAGTGTTGGAAAGGATTATAAGAGATAGGATTTACTATCATCTAGAAAGGAATCATTTGATTAGAAATAGTCAACAAGGTTCTGTGAAGGGTATGTCATGCATCACAAATCTTACCGCGTTCATTGAGAAGGTAATCAAACAGGTGGACGAGGGTAAAGTGAGGTGTATGGATTTCAGTGAACCGTTTAATAAGATCCCCCATGGTAGGCTATTGAAGAAAATATGGAGAGTATGGTGTTGGAAAAGCAGAACAGATGAGGCAGCGTCCAAGATGCAGACAAGTTGATGTTTCTCTTGTAAGCCCTTCATCAGGAATCAGTTTTCTGGTCTGCAGCATCTGCAGTCTTCATTTTTTCCTCGCTCCTCGGATGTTACCTGACCTGCTGTGCGTTTCCAGCACCACATTCCCGACTCTGATCTCAAACATCTGCAGTCCTTACTTTCTCCCAGAAAATATGGAGACGTGGAACTGTGGGTGACTTAGCGTTTGGATCACAAATCGGCTCGCTGAAATCAGACAGAAGGTGGTAGTTGATGGGGAATGTTCATCCTGGAGTTTAGTTGCTCGTGGTATACTGCAAGGATCTGCTTTGGAGTGACTGTTGTTTATCCTTCTGAAAATTACCTTAATGAGGGTATAGAAGGATGGGTTAGTAAATGTACGGTTGGCAGAAAGGTCGGTGGATCTGTCGGCAGTGCTGAATGATGTTGTAGGTACTGAGCTGTAATGTTCTATGTGCATGGACCTACAATGGGCTAAATAGCTTCCTTCTGTGATGTAACGATTCTGAGGTACTCTGGCCCAAAATAAAAGCTTTAGGTGCCTGGAGAGACAAGCTGGTCCAGTAAAGGACACACACTGCACAGTCATCCATCATCTCTTCCTGTTTTCTGATATACAGCGGCCTCAAAATATCAGTCCAAACAAAATAGATTGATTCAAATTCAAGCAGTCAGGAGGACGTTCACCCGAGGGGATTGTCGTTCAGAGGATTCAATGAATAATAAGATTTCAGAATAACACAAAAAAATAAAACAATATCACAGCAGCATAATAATTGGCAGCAGAGTAAAACTTACAGTTCCAGATATTTCCAGTTTCAGTATTGTGTACAGTTTTGGTCACCATGCTATAGGAAGGATGTTATTAAACTGGAACTTTACAAGGATGTTGCCAGGACTCAAGGGTCTGAGTCATAGGGAGAGATTGGATAAGCTGGGACATTTCTCTTTCGAGCGCAGGAGACTGAGGGGAGTGAAGTTCTTCGAGAAGCTAGTCATGGCCTACATCAGTTCCAGTCTCCCAGCCTGCCTCGATCCCCTACAATTTTCGTACCAGTGGAATGCATCCATAGCGGGTGCCATATCCCTGGAACATCTGGACAACAAGGACACCCACGTCAGATTCCTGCTCATTGATTATAGGTTCACCTGCAACACCATTATTCCCTTCAGACTGATCACCAAACTCCCTGACCTTAGTCTTGGCTCGGCCCTCTGAAGTTGGATCCTCAGCTTTCTGACATACAGTGCACAATCAGTGAAAATAGGTAAGTGTGTTTCTTCCACAATAACATTCAACACTGAAATCCCAAAGGATGTGACCTCAGCTCCCTACTATACCCCTGTACACCCACGAGTGCATTGCCAAATTTTGAACGAATGCCATCTACATGTTCACTGATGACACCATCATAGTAGGACAAATATGTAATGAGGCAAGTCAAAATACAGAACGGAAATAGAGGACTTCATGATGTGCTGCACTGAGACCAACCTCTCTTTCAACGTCGGCAGAACTAACCAACTGATCAATGACTTGAGAAAGAAATGAGGAGAACATGCCCCCATCTACATCAATGGTACTGAAGTTGAAAGAGTGGAAAGCATTAAGTTGCTTGGAGTGACGATAACCGATATCCCATGTAGAAGTGACAGCCGAGATGGCATAAGAACGCCCCTTCTTTCTCTGGCAGCTCAGGACATTTGACATGTCCACAAGGACCCTCACCAATGTCTACAAATGCACAACTGACAGCAAAGTATCTGCGTGCACAATGACCTGGTGTGGCCACAGCCCTGCCCAGGACAGTAAGAGAAATGACAGAAGGTTGTGTGCACAGCCCATGCCATGTCGGAAACCAACGTCCTATCCATTGTCTCCATTTACACAGCTCATTGCCGCGGAAAGGCTGACAACATTATCAAAGACCCATCGCACCCTGGATCTCCTGCAATCTCTTCCATCATGCAGACAATACAGAAGCTTGAACACACAAACCAGCTGCTCATGAACAGCATCTTCCCAGCCATTATTAAACTAAGGAATGGACTCTCTAACTTCAAATAATGCTGATCTTGCTCACATTGATGTTGCCTAAAGCATGCCCTTTCTGGTGTAGCCTGTATGCCTCAGACTAAGTTTTTCCTTTACCCTATGGTCTGTATGTCCATGCCTATTGTAGGAGCGAGATTCCCCAGCTAGGGACAAAGACTCTGGAGGCAGACAGGACACAGGCACGGAATGGACTTTAATTCAAGCAAAACCTGGTTAATGCTGGGAGAATACCTAAGGATCTTCCTCGAATCTGGCTTTGACATGAGAAGACAATCCTTCACTTAATGTTTAGCTCAGATCAGAAGGCAAATCAATGACCCACTTCGATTTTGCAGTAAAAATACAGTATTTTTATAAGTTCTGTGTTGCAATGATCGAACACAACTTTGTCAGTGTCCCCTCCACTCCCCTTCTGCACAACCAATCTTGTAAAACAACTGATCAATGATGGACACTCGCACGGACAGTATTTGTTTCGGATGTTTAACGATTGTTGTTATCTCTAGTCCTTGGGATCTTTCTATAATGCATTCCAAAGTTCGGGGCTGTGCTCTTTTTAGTCATATCCCTCATTGTTTACCTTGAAGGATTGCATAAATTCTATTCTCCAATGGGCAGGCTATCTCTTATCAAATTCCGTGAATCATATTTTACATTAGAAAGTTGATTCTGTTACAAAATTCGTAATATTTTTCTCAGCGAATTAGACAAGACATGCCAGGCATCTCTTTAAGGTTTTATAATTACATGGAAATCTGTGTCCATGATTAGTTACCAAATATTTAACTAGAACTTATTACTGTTGTAAACAGTTTCAAAGGCGCAGCTCGCTTCTGAAAGATAACTTGAGTTGCTGTTTTTGTGGATGAACAGAATCCTTAGTGAGATCAGAATAAGTTATCTTTTGCAGAGATTCTTCAAAGTTTTTGTGCTACAATTTCATTATTTCATCTGTGTTCTGTTACAAATCATCAATTTTTAAAAAAAAGAACTTTCTTTATCTCGATGTTGGCATGTTTCAGAATCTTGCGAATCAGATTATCCTTTCTTTTGCTTGGAATAATTCCCTTCTCAAAGGCTCTTTTTTCACTAATGCTGAAGCAATCTATTTTAATTTCTGGCTATTTTGTGGCTCTTCAAAAACAGACAGCTGAAGTAGACTTTTCAATTTCGGCCACTCCTTATCTCTAAAAAAAGGAGCTCCAACTCTAACTATGATTTGCCAGAACCGTGTATAAACAAAGAGTTTCACTCTACTTAGATACATGCGACAATGACTCCTATCAAATCAAATGAAACCAAATCTAATGGTAGAGAGAGCGAAATTGTCACAAGGTCAATAGACCCAGATCGAACTCTGCAGCCTGCCACATCCGGCCAAAAATCGTGATAGACGATTAAACAACTAACTGAATTATTCCCATTCTGTCAATGGATCAGCTCTGCACATCAGTGTAAAAAACAAGGAAATAGTATCTGTACCATCCTAGCCAGGGGTGTTGAGTCAATGATTCAACTCACCGTCATCATGATGCCCACAGAATCATAGATCAGTCTTCAACCAATTCGATTCGCTGCACGTGACATGAAGAAACAGCTGAACACAGTAGATACGACAAAAGCAATGGGCCCTGACCCCATTCCTGCAATAGGACTGAAGGCTTGTGCTGCACAACAAGCCGTATCCCTGGGGAGGCGGTTTCCTTCCAGCTCCAACTCTGACATCTCCCTGGCAATGTAGAAAATTGCTCAGTGTCGGGGAATAATTACAATCTGACCAATTACAACCCTCTCAGCCTCATCACGATAGTCAAATTGGGAGTTCCTTTTGATAGAGATGTCAAGCAGCACAGACATAACTTGCTCAGTGTGGTTTCTGATAGGTCCCCATGTGGAGATGGTGCTGTTTTGGAAAAGTCACTGGATTACTAATCCAGACCAGGTTAATGCTCTGGCAGCTGTTGGAAGTTAAGAACAATTAATAAAATATCGAGATCTCAAATCTGGTGTCAGTAACAGTGAGCCTGAAGCCAATGTCGATTGTAAACACAAATTTGTTTTTCCAATGTACTTTCAGGAAGTGAATCTCCCGTGCTTTCCTGGTCTGGCCTAAATGTGACACCAGACACACAGACATGTGATAAACTCTTCAATGGTCTCTGAAAAGGCCAAGCAAGGCACACTATTGTATCAAACTGCTCCGAGGTCTTAAAGGATAAAACCGGACAGAACACCCAGGCCCAGCCTCAGTGTGGAAAAAGGATCGGGAATCACAGTCCTGTTGACCCTGCAGAGACCTCCCTTCTAACATCTGCGAACTTGTGACAACATTTACAGAGCTTTCCCACAAACCGCTCAGAAACATCGAGAATGGAATAGGCCATACAGCACATTGAGCCTGCCCCATTCTAGTTAATGTCTGAACATCTCCTCAATGCACTTTTCCCACTCACTGTACACATGCCTTAATGTGATTAACCTTGTGAAGCTATAAACTAGGAACTGCGGTCGTCCCCATGGTCTGTCGAGTTTGCTATCCAATTCAATATAATGATGACTGACACTTTATTTCGACACCATACCCCTGCTCTCTTCCCCATCCTTTTGTTATCTAGACATCCTTATTAGTCTTCAGCGCCTTGTCTTCCACAGCCTTATGTGAGAGAGAATTCCCAGGTTCACCAGTCTCTGAGTGCAGACATTTATTCTTATCTAAATGCAATGTGACCTGAGTGTACCTAACACTGTGACCTCTTGTTTTAGATGTTCCAGCCAGAGGAATTATCATCACTGCTTCCAATCTATCTAACCCTGTCAGTGTTTTACATACCTCACTGAGATCTCCACTCATTTTCCTAAACCCCATGGAATACAGGCTCAGTCGCCCCATACTCTGCTCCCACAAAAAGCCTGTCATCCCAGAGATCAGTCTGGTCATCCTTCGCTGCACTCCCTCAATGTCAGGTTTGTCCTTTATTAGGTACGGAGACCAAAACTGCACACAAAACTGCACAATGTTCGAGTTGAGGTCTCACCAAGGGCCTGTTCAGTTGCACTGAGATACCCTTACTGCTGGACTCAAGTCCCCCTGAAATAAGCGTCATTTCCCCCTTTATCATCCTGACTGATTTCTGCTCCTGAAATGTTGCTTTCAGTGACTGGTGTACAGGGAGATCCCAGATACTTTTCAATGTTACAGCTCCCCACTTGGTGGATCTGCGTAAACAGGTCTCTGTGCTAATGTATTCCCAGTACTGGTTTCTGTCTTCATAACTCACTGCCCTGCATGGAACTCAGAGGTCTGTCCAAACAATAACAAAAGAAAAGTGCAGTTCCCTTTATAGATTGACATTTCTCAACCACTCCCTTTTCAAAGGGTTCGCTGGTATTTTAGTGTTTCCAAACAAATTAGACAACATCACATCTATCCACACTGCTCTTCGTCTGCCACATGAAGACCATTTGTTTCAATCCATTTGTTTCAATCACCTTGAAGATTTTTTCACATCGTCCTCACTTTTCAAAATCCTAGTTCCGTCAACAGACTTGGAAACTTTGCATTTGATTCTCAACAAGATGTTTGAGATGTATTGTGAATATCTGGCGCCCCAGCACCAATCATTGCGATCCCTCATGAGCCTTCCAAACTGAAAACCATCCATTTATTCATACGCATTATTTCCTGTCAACACTCCATTTAAACACCATGTTCATATGTTATCCCTTATCCCATGTGTATTTACTTTGCACACTAGGCTTGGGACTCTATTACAATTCTTGCTGAAAATCCAAGTTCAGTGCCTCTATTGTTTTTTTTTTCTTAATTAATCAGTTTCTCAAATATGTTTCCCATTTCATCAATGTGTGTTGAATTTTTTCTATGCCCATTACTTTCAGTTCCAATAATTTCTTCAAATTAGTTTATTTACTAATTTCATTCTATATCCTTTTCTCATCAGATTCAGGTTTTCTCTTATTGCTGGGAAGGCTTTGTTTATGTATTTTTCTGTGAAGGCAGATTTGAAGTAGTTGTGTCATGTTTCTCTGTTCTCCATTCTCCATTCCCTGGTTTCAGACTGGAAGGAAGCTGACACTTTGACTAAAAAGAACAGCCGTTGTCAATTCACCCTGTCCATGCCCCTTGTAATCTTAAACCTGAATTACTCAATTTTCCCTGCTCCAAAATAAATAACTCGAGCTTACCCAGCCTCTCTCCACAGCTCATATGTTCCATCCCAGGGAACATCCTGGTAAATCTCCTCTGCACCTCATCCAGTACAATCACATCCTTCCTGTGATGAGGGTCCCAGAACTGCACACAATATTTCATTTGGCCTTACCGAAGTGCTATATAAAACTTGTATAATCTTTGGGTCAATGAATAAAGGCTTTATCTACAGTCATACTGAACTCATCAATTATCATATCCAGTCGCATTCAGAGATGTGTGGAGAAGCACCCTCTGAGCTTCCTAGTGTGATGCCATTCTTTGAGTCCTCCCCTGTCTGGTTCCTTCTCCCAAAGTGTATCACCTCATATTTATCAGGGTTACATTCCATCTGCCATTGATCTGACCATCTGACCGTTCCATCTGTATCTTTCTATAACATAAGACCTTCCTCCTCACTGCCAACCACACGGCCAATCTTTGTGTCAAACACAAACTTACTTATCACACTCCCCCTACCCACTTCAAATTCACATCACTTACGAATACCACAAATAATAAGGGACACAGCATTGATCTCTGCGGTGCAACAGGGAAATTGGGCTCCAGTCACACAAACACCCTTCTACCATTAAGTTGAGTTTGGATGCAACTTGGCAAGTCACTAATAAGCCCTACATGTTCCTTGGTTGTTCTGTTCCACCTGAAATACGTGAAGAATATCTGGGGATTCTCCTTAATCTTGCCCTGCCAGCAGGCTTCCATGCCCCTGTGTTAGTCAGTCCCCTCCGAGGGAAGAATCTCCTTCTTATTAGTGTCTTAAATGGCATATCCTTTATCCTGTCATTATTTGTCTTAAATATAGAGTTCGACAGCTAGAGAAACATCCTGTTTGTTTCCACCTCATCACATGTAGAATAGATTTTTGAAATTTCAGTACGATCACCTCTCATGCTTTGAAACTGGAGAGTTCGCAAGACAACTCTCTCCATCAGAAATTCTTGCCATCTGAGGAATTAATCTGGAGAATGTCCATTGCACGTCCTCTGTGATCAGTGTACTCTTTCTTAGATTAGGTCACCAACACTGCACTCAATCCCTCAGGTACACTCTCGCCAACACTCTATGCAACTGCTTCATGATGTCTTTACATCTATATTCCGATTCCCTTAAACAAACTCCAACCTAACTTTAACTTTCCAATGACACGTATTCCTCCAAATACCATTCACACTAATTGCATTTACGAACTGACTGTGTGAGTTATAGAGGCATAGAGATGTAAAGCATGGAAACAGACCTTCAGTCCAATCCGTCAATGTCTAGCAAATATCCCAACTCAATCCAGTACAACCTGCCTGCACCCGGTCCATATCCCTCCAAATCCTTCCTATTCATATAACCATACAAATGCCTTTTAAATGCTGCAATTGTACCAGCTCCAACAATCCTCTGGCAACTCATTCCATACACGTACCACCGCCTGTTTGAAAACGTTGCCCCTTAGGTCTCTTTTACATTTAGATTTAAATCAGATTACTTACAGTGTGGAAGCAAGTCCACACCGACCGCCAAAGCACAACTCACTCAGATCCATTCCCCTACATTTACATCTTCACCTAACACTATGGGCAATTTAGCAGAGCCAATTCACTTAAGCTGCACATTTTTGGATTGTGGGAGGAAAACCATGCAGGCAAGGGGAGAATGTGCAAACTCCACACAGCCTGAGGTGGGAATTCAACCTGAGTCTCGAGCGTTGTGAGGCAGCATTGCTAAGCACTGTGCCACCATGCCGCCCAACATCTTTCTCCTCTCACCCTAAACTTATGCCCTTTAGTTCGGACTACCCGACCCCAGGTAAAATACTTTGTCTATTTATCCTCTCCATGCCCTTCATAATTTTGTACATCTCTCAGCCTCAGTCAAACCTCAGCCTCCAACGCTCAAGGCAAAACAGCCCCAGCCTGTACACCCTCTCCCTATACCTCAAATCCTCCAACCCTGGCAACATCATTGTAAATCTTTCCTGAACCCTTTCAATTTTCACAACATAATTACGATAAGAAGGAGACCGGAGTTCCACGCAATATTCCATGTGTGGCCTAACCAGTACAGCCGCAACATGACCTACCAACTCCAATACTCAATACTCTAACCAGTAGAGGAAAGCATACCAAACGCTGCCTTAACTATCATATCTACCTGTGACTCCACTTTCAAGGAGCTATGAACCTGCACTCCAAGGTCTCTTTGTTCAGCAACACTCGACAAGACCTTGTCATTAAGTGTATAAGTCCTGCTAAAATTTGCTTTCCCGAAATGCAGCAGCTCGCATTTATCTGAATTAAACTCCATCTGCCACTTCTCAGCACGTTGGCCCATCTGATCTAGATCCTGTTGTACTCTGAGGTAACCTTCTTCGCGGTCCACTACACTGCCAATTTTGGTGTCATCTGCAAACTTACTGACAATACCTCTTATGCTCACATCCAAGTCATTTAGGTAAATGACAAAAATAGAGGACCCAGCACTGATCCTTGTGGTACTCCACTGGTCACAGGCCTCCAGTCTGAAAAACAACCCTCCACCTCCACCCTCTGTCTTCTACCTTTGAGCCATTTCTGTATTCAAATGGCTAGTTGCCCCTGTATTCCCTGAAATCGAAACTTGCTAACCAGTCATCCATGGAGAATCTTGTCGAACGCGTTACTGAATCCCATATAGATCACATCTACCGCTCTGCCCTCATCAATCCTCTTCGTTACTTGTTCAAAAAAACTCAGTCAAGATTGTGAGATATGGGCTCCCACACACAGAGCCATGTTGACTGTCCCTAATCAGTCCTTGTCTTTCCAAATGCTTGTACATCCTGTCCTTCAGGATTCCCTCCAATAACTTGCCCAGCACCGACTGCAGGCTCACTGGCCTATAGTTCCCTGGCATGTCCGTACCACCCTTCTTAAACAGTGAAACCACGTTTGCCAAACTCCAGTCTTCTGGCACCTCTCCTGTGACTATCAACGGTACAAACGTCACAGCAAGAGGCCCAGCGATCACCTCTCTGGCTTCCCACAGAGTTCTAGGGTACACCTGTTCAGGTCCTGGGGATTTTTCCACCTTTACCCGTTTCAACACATCCAGCACTTCCTCCTCTGTAATATGGACATTACTCAACGTGTAACGATCTATATCCTGACATTCTCTACCTTCCATATCCATTTCCACAGTAAATACTGATGCAAAATACTCGTTTAGTATCTTCCCTATTTTCTGCGGCTCCACACAAAAGCTGCCTTGCTGATCTTTGAGGGGCCCTATTCTCTCCCTAGTTATGATTTTGTCCTTAATGTATTTGTAAAAATCCTTTGGATTCTCCTTAATTCTACGTGCTAAGTCTATGACAAGGCCCCTTTTTGCCCTCCTGAATTCCCTCTTACATATACTCCTACTGCCTTTATATTCTTCTAAGGATTCG